>NC_062570.1:100365000-100687500 GCF_022837055.1 Prionailurus viverrinus
CTCCCTCCCTTCCTCCTTTCCTTCCTTCCTCCCTCCCTCCCTCCCTCCCTCCCTCCCTCCCTCCCTTCCTTCTTTCCTCCCTTCCCTTCCCCCTTCCCCCTTCCTTCCTTCCTTCCTTCCTTCCTTCCTTCCTCCCTTCCTTCCTCCCTCCCTTCCTCCTTTCCTTCCTTCCTTCCTTCCTTCCTCCCTACCTCCCTCCCTCCCTCCTTTCCTCCTTTCCTTCCTTCCCCTTTCCCTTTTCCCTTCCCCCTTCCTTCCTTCCCCCCCCCCCCCCCCATAAATTATTCCTAAACAAAATGGATCGTAAGAGAATGGATCAGCAGCAGTAACTGTTCCTTCTATCTTCAGGTGACTTGCTCATAGAGTTTTTGGTACAAATCAAGGCCCTTTTGGATTATTTACTTGCAGATGTGTTACCAGGAATGGCAGTGTGCCTTGGGAGCAGTTTATGAGAGCAGTTACATTAATTGGATTTCAGGGCGTATGCACATGGCCTTAACCCCCAAAGGTTATTTGAAAAATCCAATTACATTGTGTAGGCAGATTATGTGTCCTTTTTTTCTTTCTTTTAAAGTTTATATATTTGTATTGAGAGAGAGAGTGAGCATCAGTGGGGGAGGGGCAGAGAGAGAGAGGGAGAGAGAGAATCCCCAGCAGGCTCCATCTACGATGTCAGCACAGAGCCCGATGCGAGGCTCGAATTCATGAACCGTGAGATCACGACCTGAGGGGAAATCAAGAATCAGACGCTTAACCCACTGGGCTTAACCCAGGTGCCCCTGCCTTTTTTCTTAAGGGTGGTTAGGGACAATGAAGCAACATTGATGTCTTTTGGTGGGCGTGTAAATTGGTATAACCCTTCTGCAGTTTATATAGGAAGCATAAAAATGACCACTGTCCTTTGATCTGGGGGTTCCAAGTTTGAGACTCTGTCTTAAAGAAATAATCTGAAATATAGGACAAGGCTTATTATTCACAAAGAGGAGTCTCAGCACTATTTCTAATGGAGGAAAATTTAGAACCTGTGCAAATTTCTAGCTTTTGGAGGATGGATAACTAAACTATAGGTTATCTCGCAGTGTATCATTATTTAGCTATTAGAAATGATGGCTGTGTAGACTGCATAATTACCATGAGATGTGAGAATGCAATTAAGTGAAACATACCAGCAGACAAAATTTTATGCATATTGTGAATAGTGCACAAAAGAAAAGCCTGGGAGTAGATTCAGTGGTGTTGACTTTTATGGGGGTGCTGGTAGGTTAGGTTGAAGATTCCATAAGGCACGGATACAGAAGTATTAATTCTTTACTGATTGGCTGTGCCTCAGATGTCCTGGTTTCAGTTAACATTTCAATTCCTCCTCTGGAAGTGCTGTCCAAGCTGTTATCACACGCTGATAATAGTGGTTGAGAAGCCCTTAAAATATACTTATTTCTATAGATTTCGTCCATTTAAAACAGATTGGATTATCCTTTGTTGCTTTCAGTGCTAGGGGTTCGCCCTTGTGGAGGGGAATCACGGGTGGAATTGTCCACATTATTTAAAGAAAATTACCGTGACTGTTACCATTTTTGTTAACTAAACTCCAGACTTCATTTGGGTTTCACATTTTTCTGCTAAAGCCCTTTCCTGTTCCTGTTTCCGCTAAAGCCCGATCCTGTGGATCGAATCCAGGATGCCACATAGCATTTAGTAAAGTAGTAATTTTTGATTACACAAAATGCATGCATCCATTCCTTTTTTTAAAAAAATGTTTATTTTTGAGAGAGAGAGAGAGAGTTCAAGCAAGGGAGGAGCAGAGAGGGGGAGACACAGAATCCAAAGCAGACTCCAGGCTCCGAGCTGTCAGCATAAGAGCCTGACGTGGGGCCCAAACCCACGAACTGTGGGATCATTACCTGAGCCGAAGTTGGACGCTTAGCCAACTGAGCCACCCAGGCGCCCCAGATCTATTTTCTTTTTTAAAAGCGGGAAGGCAACAGACAGGACTAAAAGTTTCCTTTGACTGCCTCCCCTAACCTGAGCCCCCTTGCCCCTCCACAGAGATAAATACTGAAAGGTCTGAACTCCCCCCACCCCTTCCTCTCCTTATCTCACATACCTGCTTTCTTCTTTGGATCAGCACTTCCGGTTAAATTTGTGAATGTCACCTTTGTGTGTATGAGACTTCCCAGTACCCTGTCCCTCACTCTGCCCCTTTCTCTACTCTTTTCCATGTTTTGAACAATGCGAATACACTCCTTTTATAACATATATATAAACAAACAAAACAAAAAAGCTTCAAAAGGTAGCTGTCATAAAGGACATGGAAATGCCTGCAGTCCAGATGTAGGTACGTGGGTGAGGTCAGTGCCAGGGATGGACGTAGCGAGAACACTTGAATCCAGGGCAGGAATGGCCCAGCCTGGGTGGAGTTCTGATGACAAAAGGTACATGCTTCAATCTGCGGTAGGAAACTAGTCTGTGTCATAACTAACTGTTATAACGAGATCCACTTCCTGTTGTCTGATGTTGAAATAGATGCTTTTTTCTTTTTCTTTTTCTTTCTTTCTTTTTTTTTTTTCCTTTGAAGAGGGATGGTCTTTTCTCAAACTCTTGCAATTCTAAATACTTCCTTGGTGCTCGCCAGTTGCCTGTCGCTTCGTGAGACTCTCCGGAAGGCTCACGGATTGTGAGGCAGCTCTCGCCCCAAAGGTTCTGATTATCAGAGTTGCATCAGTATAGTTCATTTTTGGTGTTTTGGTTGATGACCTTCCCATGTGGGCTCAGGGACGGGCTTCATGAAGCTCTAAGAAGGTGTAGATATAGGACTGTGAGACTGTGAGTGCATTACTGGCAGGCACCTGTAGTGGGAAAGGAAGATCTGAACTCAGGATCAGAGGATGATGCACTTGTAGTGCATCTAGGCTGAGTGGGGGGAGTTGATTCACTTTTCAGAATCTTTAAAGGGGATGATAAACCCTCCCTCTTGGGCACATTGTGGGGATTTGGTGAGCAAGCACTTTCTCAGTTGCTGTACCAATGTAACACTGCAGTTGTTAGTTGTAACCACTCCTCTGTAGCTACCTGTCAGCTATCCCATGCGGCTCAGCCTTCGGGTGCTGCTCCATTTCACGTGCCCTTTTCTCTTTCCTGGGTTCTTAGCTCCAGACAAGTGAGAGTCACCCTCTGCGACAGTTTCATTTCACCTCCTGGCCGGACCACGGCGTTCCCGACACCACCGACCTGCTCATCAATTTTCGGTACCTTGTCCGTGACTACATGAAGCAGAGTCCTCCTGAGTCTCCCATTCTGGTGCATTGCAGGTATGCAGATGGTGCTCCATGTAGGACCGATTTCAAATGCCATTATAAATGCGGACACTTTAGAAAAGCAAGGCGTGAGAGGGAATGCAACAGGCATTTGGAAATTTAAGAAAGGTTTGGATAAGGGACCATGGACTTATTCCCTAAGCCCTGAGGCTTTTAGAACAGGGGTTGGCAAACTATAACCATGGGCCAGATCTGGTAGGTTGCCTGTGTTTTTTTTTAAGACTATAATATATTCTAATTTATATCTTACTTATAACATTTTATTAAGTTTATTTATTTTGAGAGAGAGAGAGAGAGAGAGAGAGAGAGAGAGAGAGAGAGAGAGAACAAGTTGGGGAGGGGCAGAGAGAGGGAGAGACAGAATTCCAGGAAGGTTCTGCACTGTCAGCTTAGAGCCTGACACGGGGCTTGAACTCACATACAGTGAGATCATGACCTGAGCCGAGATCAAGAGTCAGATGCTGAACCAACGGAGCCACCCAAGTGCCCCTATGACATTTTCTTATAAAGTATTTCAACCTAGGGGTGTCTGGGTGACTCAGTCGGTTGAGCATCTGACTTTCGGCTCAGATCATGATCTCACGGTTCATGGGTTCAAGCCCCTCATCGGGCTCTGTGCTGACAGCTCAGAGCCTGGAGCCTGTTTCAGATTCTGTGTCTCCCTCTCTCTCTGCCCCTCCCCCTCTTGCGCTCTGTCTCCCTCTGTCTCAAAAATAAATAAACATTAAAAAAAATTAAAAAAAAGATATTTCAACCTTACAAAAATATAGAGTAATAATCTAATAAACTATGGCATGAGGCCATGTTTCTTTTTGTTAATAATATGTTCCAGATATAAAGTTGCTACTTATCAGTGTCCTTACACAGTTAAACGTGGTTCTAAAGTTGATCTGAATCATTCCCTTGTATGCTTTTATATTTTATTACATATGTATGTATATCTGTGGTTTTATATAGCTTTAAGCTTTTGCCAAATTTTATGATGTAGACATCATTCTGCAACCTGCTTTCTTCATTCAGCATTTTGGTTTGTTATTTAGTGAAGTTGAAATGCATAGTTTTAGTTCATTTTATTGATTTATTTAAAACATTTTTTTTTGGCATACAAAACTGTACATAAATTAATGTATACAACTGCATGAGTTTGGAGGCAAGTATACACCTGTGAAACTATTACCACAATCCCTTTATGAATAAAGTTGTATTGGAACAGAGCCGTGCCAGTTTGTTCACGTATTGCCTCTAGTTACTTTCATGCTAAAATGGCAGAAAGAGATCATTTAGTGTGCAAAGCCAAAGATATTTACTATCTGGTCCTTTACAGAAAAAGTTTGTCCCCACTTCCTGCTCTAGCCCAATAAGACAACTAGCTAGCTTTTAGGCTAAAGCAATTAATTTAGGAAAGATGAAGAGGGGCTTTGTTGCCCTATGGGAAACAAATTGATGAAACTTGCCATCCTGGGTTATGGTTAATAACTTGAATGGGACTGAGATTCAAGCAGCTCTAGCAAGAGGTTTTATTTGTGATATTTGACGCAAAATGAACTTTAGGGTTTGGGTCCCAGTCCCAAACTAGTGTAATCCAATTTGCTGAGGTTTTAGTTGAGCAAATGTTTCATGATCCTGGGCATTGATAGTGGAGGGGAGCAAGATACATGCACAAATGCACATTTGAGCATTTTAGGTTAGAGGTAACCCATGGTGATGTGTTCATGTCTTTTTTTCTTCAGTGCTGGGGTTGGAAGGACAGGCACGTTCATTGCCATCGATCGTCTTATCTACCAGATAGAGAATGAGAACACTGTGGATGTGTATGGGATTGTGTATGACCTTCGAATGCACAGGCCTTTAATGGTGCAAACAGAGGTGAGGCTGAGCTGTTTGGCAGTCCGCTTTTTCAATCCTGTTTTCAAAAGGTTGCATCATGTCACATACTTGTGTTGAAACACTTCACCCTTCTAGATCTTTCTGGTTCTGGGCTGTGAGGTAACACTGGACTTCTTTTAGATCCTTAACTGCGATTGAATTATCCGATATGGTGATACGGTGGTAGTGATACCAGCAATGGAACAGTACACACCAAGATCATACCTGGATTCCTTACCTTGCAGCCACTAACTCATCAAATAATCTTAGCAGTTCTCTGAACTTTGGCTTCCGGGTTGTAAACTCTTAAAACTGGTATCTTCATGCGTTGTTTCTGAGAAGGTCTGACCCTCCTTAAAACAAGCTGATGAAACGGACTTCTCAAATGTTAGCAATGTGAATGAAATAGGCGTAATGTTCATATAGCAGTGTATCCTCACCTAGCCCTGTGAATGTAAAAGAACATCAATTATCATAGTCCCCGGAGGATGGCTGGCCAGCTGAGAAACTTCATGCTTAGTATCTACAATGTCAGTTGGGTAAGACCCATTGGATTCAGCTTTCCCTGAAATGTTCCTGACAAACATTGTTTTCAAGTCATGTTCTCAGCAAATATATTGGGAAATCGCCTTCTTCAACGCTGTAGGAAGGAATGTGTCTTGACTGGGATGAGAGCAGAATATTAATTTTGTATCAGGCTGTCGCCCTGTACCAATTTAGAACTCCATGAATATGTGCTGTGTTTTTGAGTCTAGCAGGGAATGTTCTGGAGGCCTGGGTACATCGTGTGCTTTTGGGCGAGCAGCATGGTTGTGGAAGAAAGAGTAGAATTCACCTCCTGTGTTGGTCAGAAGAGATTTTTTTTTTTCCTGCTATAATTATGTAGAGTAGAACTCAGTCTTTTATCTCCTTTGAAGAAACACAGAAATCTTATACCTGCCCACAAATTCTTTTCTTGGTCCTTTTTTTTTTGTAGTTTGAAGATAATGTAAACTTGTTCATATTAAGACATCTAACAAAACAGGATTATATAGAATGTATTTTTCTCTTTTACTTTTTCTTCTCTAGAGGTAGCCAATGCTTACAGTTTGTGTATATCACTATAGGTCTCTTTATGTACATCTGTAGAAAAACACACGTACACACGCACACACACAGTACTTTTTTTTTTTTTTTTGTTATGGCTGGTGCTCTTTAAAAAAACTGAGTACAGATGACACACACACAATGTTACATTCGTTTCAGGTGTACAACAGAGTGATTCAACAAGTCTATATGTTCTGCTCATCATAAGTGTAACTACCATCTGTCACCACACAAGGTTATTACAGTACCATTGACTCTATTCCATATGCTGTGCCTTTCATCCCCGTGACTTAATTATTCCATAACCAGAAGCCTGTTCCTCCTACTCCCCTTTTCCCATTTTGCCCATCTCGCCCCTCCCCTCCCCTCTGGTAACCACCAATTCTCTGTATTTACGGGTCTGTTTCTGCTTTTTTGTGTGATTGTTTTGAGTTTTAGAGTCTATGCATAAGTGAAAGCGTATGGTATTTGTCTTTCTCTGTCTGACTTATTTCACTCAGCATAATACCCTTTAGATCCATCCATGTTGTCACAAATGGCAAGATCTCATTCTTTATTATGGCTGAGTAATATTCCATTGCGTATTTATACCACGTCTTTATTTATCATCTATTGATGGCTGCTTGGGTTGCTTTCCTATCTTGGCTACTATAAAAAATACTGCAACAGACATAGGGGTTCCCATATCTTTTTCAATTAGTGTTTTGTTTTCTTTGGGTAAATACCCAGTAGTGGACTTACTGGATCACGATTGTATTTCTGTTTTTAATTTTTTGAGGAACTTTCATATTGTTTTCCATAGTGGCTGTACCAATTTACATTCTCACCAATAGTGCACAAGGGTCCCCTTTTCTCCACATCCTCTCCGATCCTTGTTGTTTTTTGTCTTTTTGATACTAGCCCTTCTGACAGGTGTGAGGTAATATCTCACAGTGGTTTTGATTTGCATTTCCCTGATGATGAGTGATGTTGAGCATCTTTTCGTGTGTCTGTGGACCATCTATATGTCTTCTTTGGAGAAGTGTCTATTAAGTTCCTCTGCCCGTTTTCTAATCAGATTGTTTTTTGGCTGTCGAGTTGTGTAGATTTTTTTTATATATCTTGGATATTGACACATGGAATTTTTTTTTCATTGGATTTTATGTTATATCTAATTCTGCCCTGTGATTTTTTTTTTTCTCTTACAGCACCCTGGGTATCTTCCAGCATATACCTTTTTCCTCTTCCTTTTTTAATGGCTACCTGCATATTCTGACGAGCTTGCCTGAGGGTGGTCCCCACCCAACTCTACCCAGATTATCCCCCTTAACCTGCCCCCTCTGTTGAGAATCACAATTGACTCCTTACACCGCCCATGCTCACTAACCAAGAAAATCTTGTTGGCTTTGTTCATTGTGGGGCCGATGGGTTTGGGGGAGTGGTGGTCATCTGAAAGTAACCTTGGGTGCTAATCTCTGGGACCTCTGCTCATTTGCTTTCTCTTTTTACTTTTCTAACAGGACCAGTATGTTTTCCTCAACCAGTGTGTTTTGGATATCATCAGATCCCAGAAGGACTCAAAAGTAGATCTTATCTACCAGAACACAACTGCAATGACAATCTATGAAAACCTTGCACCAGTGACTGCGTTTGGAAAGACAAATGGTTACATCGCCTAGTTCCAAAGTAAAACCTTTCTGGAGTGAACCGGACCGTCACACCCACAGCGAAGGAAAATGCCCCGATGTCGACATGTTTTTATATGTCTAATATCTTATTCTTTGTTCTGTTTTGTTAGAACTAATTTGAGGGTGTGAAGCTGCACATGTAGACCATGACAAATGAGAAGTTGGGGCTGTCAGGGGCTGTGGATGGGTGTTGAGTTAATCAACTACATTCCTGACTACCAATGGGATGAGTTCACTTTTTTTTTTTTCCTTGAGAATTATGGAACACCAGGAAAAGTGAGCTATGATTTTTTTTTCTTTTTCAAAACAGATTCTTTTTAAAAAAGACTATTTTATATGATTCACATGCTAAAGCCAGGATTGTGTTGGGTTGAATATATTTTAAGTATCAGAGATCTATTTTTACCTACTGTATCTTGGAATCTAGCTGATGGAAAATACATGATTGTGGATGATTATCATGTCAGGAGGGGTACGTGGTACCTCTTCTGCCTGGGTTTTCTATTTGAACATGTGCCTTTTCTGAATTATGCTTCCACAGGCAAAACTCAGTAGATATCTCTATTTTTGTATTGAATCTCATAATTGGAATATAAGGAATATTTAAACAGTAGTTTAGTATCTGAGGTTCAGCCTTCTCGGTAACATTCCTGTTCTCATTTGACTAGAGGAGGCCTCCCCGTCCCCCATGTTTCGTGCTCTATTCTTTTTTTCCCCTTTCTCTCCCGGTTTTCCCCAAAGACATTTCTGTTGGCCACATTTTCAGCCCATTGGTTGAGTGAGAGTGGAAACCAAGTATCACCTTGAGAATTTCTGGGGGTGGGGGAAAGCAGAGGAACCCTACAGTGATATAATCTCCTTCTCTTGTCCCTGTTTCATCCTTTTTTCTCATTTCTGTATTTGGTAAGAAGGATTATTTAAAGGTGCAATATGTGACTTAGTGATTCATGATGCTCTAGGTTTAGTAACGTTTTACTCAGGTTGGCATTTTATGTGCGTCTGTGTGTCCGTGTCTGTGTGTGTGTGTGTGTGTGTGTGTGTTTAAAAGCGTGGCAATCTGTGAACACTTCAGTGTGAAAACAGTGTCTGATTAATCCCTCCTCCCTCAAAGTCCACTGGCTTTAGTCTATCTGCAGTGACACATATCGGTATCTACTGTATATATATATACTAAACTCTTAAAACAGTCATTCCTTTGAATTGAGGTGTACAGAGTTTGAATTTGTATCAAAGATGTAATTATTTTTAAAACCTCTTTTCACTATACTGCTGCTGTAATTACTTTTGATTTTTTTAATGTAGATTAATTTTTTTTTTTTTTTTTGCTTCAGGTGTGTATCCACCAAGAATTTCAGAATTTATGAGGATTTATTTTATTGGTACATAATCTGTAAACTTCTCAAGGCATTAACATGAAAGGGTTTGTTTCTTTTTATTTTATATTGTGGCTCAGGTTATATTTTGAAGAGGTTTTGAATTTATCCTCCTATAGGCAATGAAGTAGAGAAGGTCTTATGAAGGAATTACCAAGTCCCTGGATTCCTGTGGCCGTTTTCCACAGTAATAAATCCTGCTGTAAATTCAGGACAACTGTGTCCTAGTGAAAATGGGAGCGGGGTCTTCTCCGGGTGCCCCGGTCACTCTTGACCTGGGGGAGCCCGTCTCCCGACGCTGCCGTGTTCCTCAACTTGCTAGCACCTTGAGAACTGACTGGACGTGCTAGTGGGTTATGAAGGGTGAACCACAACATACTGAAAGCCCTTGATTCGGTTCAGAGGCTTAGCGCTTGTACGTCTTTTGTCCCCTTTTTCCCTTTGAGGTACTAAAAGGATTAAAAGGAGAGGAGGTGGTCGTGTCAGTGTCTGGGGAGGACTTACTTCCCACACAGAAATTGCACTTTTCGCCGAATCCTTTGCTCTCTCTTGTGGCAAGCAGTTCATTCAGCATCAGGCCCTGCGAGGAATGGGTTGTACGGGCCTGGTTGGGCCATCTTGACTCCCCTTCAGAGGGGCCTTCGGCTCTTTAGGCCTGCATCAGGGAAGCCACACCGTCCCGGGCTGTTGAGTGAAGCTGGCTTTGGGCAGATTGCTTCCAAACCTTCACACTGGTCTGCCCCTCCATGTGTGCAGCTCTCAGAGTTCCATGATGGCATTCAGAGGTCCCTGCCCGGGGCCGCAGTTCTGTGGGTCATGCCCCTCTCCACTTTACTTGTCAGGAAGCCACTGGAATGGGGGTGTAGAAGTCACTTCTGACAAAGATGCTCTGCCCGGCCCTGCCTACATTCCCTGCCACAGAGAAATCGGAGGGAAGGACTTGGCTCCAAAAATTCCTTTAGAAGGCTAAAGCAACAATAATTATAAACATATTGTGTAAAATCACACAAAACCCCAGAAACTCTCCTTCCTTCCGCCTGGTATGGGTTTGGGAAATGGGCAGGAGCCCCAGCTAAGCCACTCTCAGATGTCATTCCCAGTCCTGGGAGGAAGGCTCGTGGTAGAGAGGTCTGGATTCCACATGGCAGGTCATGTGAAGGTCACGATGCTTCTCTGCATCCTGAAGAGGGCTGGGTTTGGGGACCGGTGGGGGTGGTGAGGGTATTTATAGCACAGTGATTGAAAAGGGAAGATAATTGTGTAAATATAAAGGACACACGGGCTGGGGGTTGGCCATAGAAAAGAGAAGGTGCTTTCGAGCTCCTGCTCCAAAGCCTCCCAGGAACGATGAATTAAAATCTGAGGAGTCCAGCGGAATCGCGGAGATGGTGTGATCACCCCTGCTTTCCTATTTGCCTGTTGCACACAGGAAAATGGCCAGGGTGGGATTAGTTATCAGTGAAAGGCCTGAAGGTTGGTGGTCAGTTGGTCTGGGGGATTTGGGGCATCGGTACCTTCTCCCAAGAGTGAGGACGTTTGCCTCCAAAGGTAAACCTAGTGACGTTTGGCACCGGTGGGAAGTGACATTTGGGAGTCTGTTCCCTGTGGGCACCTAGTGACCTCCGGTGGACTTTGGCAGATTTGACTGCACTGGAGTTGTGCTTCGTCGAGCCGGAGGCTCGTTGGGGGTGGGGGCCACCTTTGCATCTGACTCATGTTTGCTTTTCATCAGAGATGAAAAAGGCTGGTTTTCTTTTGCAGTGCTGGGTTGCACTTACTGCGCGAAACAAGGCTTGGTGACTATGTTGGTTTGCCTCAAAAGTCCAAGTTCTGCGTTTTCAGACCGTATAGCAGCCAAGTGTTCGACATACTGTAGCATTTTTCCCTCGGGGGCACGTATGAACAGGATGTGCTGATATGGACTCTAAAACTGTAATTTTCTTGTAACTATTTTGGAATGATGCATATTTCTAATGTTTGTTATACTTGTACAGAGTATTGCTGTCGGTTGCTTTTTTTTTTTTTAAGGAAAAAATGGCCTGAAAAAAAAATTTTTTTAAAAGACTCACAAATACCAAATATAAAAAGTGTCAACACACGGTGCCTTTTGTTTCTTTTTTGTCCCACTTTTTACTTTAGGTCCTCACCATTTCGTTTCCTGAGCAGTGTACGGGCCTGTGTTTAATTGGGGCGTTCTTAACAAAAACATGTGTCCCTTTTGGATTTTGTACAGTGTTAGTTTGCTGGGGCCACAACAAAGTGCCACAGGCCAGGAAGCTTAAACAACAGGAATTTAATCTCTCTCAGTTCCGGAGGCCAGAAGTCCAAGATCAAGGCGCTGGCAGGTTGGTTTCCTCGGAAGCTTCTCTCTTTGATGCAGATGGCTGCCATCTTCCCTGTGTCTTCACTTGGTCTTCCCTCTGTGTCTGTCTGTGACCTGATCTCCCCTTTTTTTTTTTTTTTTTTAATTTTTTTTTTCAACGTTTATTTATTTTTGGGGGGACATAGAGAGACAGAGCATGAACGGGGGAGGGGCAGAGAGAGAGGGAGACACAGAATCGGAAACAGGCTCCAGGCTCTGAGCCATCAGCCCAGAGCCCGACGCGGGGCTCGAACTCACGGAGCGCGAGATCGTGACCTGGCTGAAGTCGGACGCTTAACCGACTGCGCCACCCAGGCGCCCCAGATCTCCCCTTTTTATCAGGAAACCAGTCATAAAGGATTAAGGCCCACCCTAACGACTTAAATTTTACCATCATCACCTCTTTAAAGACAGTACCTCCAAATACATTCTGAGGTACTGGGGTTAGGACTTTAAGCTATGAATTTGGGGAGACATAATCCAGCCCAAAACACACATCCAGGGAGACTAAGTGAAGAGGAGACTTGGAAGAAGAAGTGAGTGTGCTTCTGAGATGTGGCTGCGTGTGCTTTCACAGGGTCAGACACATGGGTCTACAGATGGACAGACACTCCATTTGTGCCATTTGGTCTCAGCACACATACCTTAGGCAAGTCCCCAGGATTTTCAGAGGTTTTTTGTTTTGTTTTGTTTTGTTTTGTTTTGTTTTTTTCCAGTGATGTATTTGGGGAATCCTAGAATTTCTGGGACACTGTAGCAATCTGGACAGTTTTTGAGTGCCAACTATGCACCAGCCACTATCCCTTAGTGCCTGTGATGCACCAGCCACTCTGCCTCTGTGGCTGGTAAAGCAAAATAGCGGGTTCAACCACAAACAAAAAGGATAAAAACCTTTGCCTTCATGGAGCAAAAACAGAGGGGGAAACAGATCCCCCTCTTTTATGTGAATTATTTTATGTAAGTAAAAGCTTTAGTATGTTGGGTCATGCAGGTGTAAGGAAAACCAGCATTTCACCCTCGGAGGCATGAACTCGTGGCTGTCACACGGCAGGCGGTGCACACCCCCATGCCAACGAGAGAAAGCTTTCCGGCGCGTGCTCGGCGCGCATGCCTGCTTGCGGGGAGACTAGAGGCCGTTCCCAGAGCCGCGGTGCACACGCCGCAGGCCGGCCAGGGAACGAAGATGAATACAGCAGAGGTCCTCGCGTAAGAAGCCGCCCCAGGTGCCTCAAACCCAAAAGGAATGCACGAGGTACCAGGGGAGGTTTAAAGGCACAGGTAACCGGATTCCGGAATTACAGGTGGTGGTTTTTGAGCCGAGTCTTAAGCGGACTGTTCGCAGGAGGAGAAGGGGGGGCGGTTGGGGGCGTGAAAGCCCAGGCCTTGCGCCCGCGGGGACCCTGCGCGTGTCGGGGAGGCCGGAGCGGGAGCACCGGAGGGTGAGCGCGCGGGCGGCGGACGAGCCTGGAAGGGAAGAAGCTCCGGGACTGTGTGGTCTCCTGAAGCAGTCTCACGCCTGACACACTTCTCCAGGTGTGCGTGTACATGATACGTAAGTAACCGCGTGCGCGCGCACACACACACACACACACACACACACACACACACACACAATTTACCTTCACTATTTTCTCTGGATGGAAGCTGCATGGTGATCACGTGGTGTCACACGGGCTGGAAGGAAGGGCACCTACCAGACGCTGGGCTGGTGGAGGGGAATGGAGCCCTGTTAATGGGAGCCAGGGGTAGAATTTACCACACAGAACAGGGCGCGTACAGCCCTTTCAGTGGGGAGACAGGGTTCCCCGCCGCCAGGCCCCACTAGGTCCTCAGCAGTGGTTGGGGGTTCCTCCAGGTTCCTCCAGGACCTTGCTCATAGCCGGCTCCTGCTGTCTCTCCCTCCTAACCACCCCCATCCTCCTTGCCTCTCCCAACCATCTGGAGACTGCCGCTACATGCTGGCCTGCTTGCCAAGTGCAAAATAACTAGTAACAGTTCCAGCACATGCCTGAGCTGTTGACTGTGAAATGCTGTGTTGAAGGAAGGTCAGTTTTCCAGGAAGGCTACTTACTGCTGGTATGTCCAGGTCTGCCTGAGGCCACGACTGTAATGACTTTTCTCCTTAGGCAAGAAAGCACAGATCTGGAGCATATTACCGTTTAATTATTCCTGGTTGAGGATAGAAAGTATTTTGCTTTACAAGCGATGCTTCCTGATGGATATATGGTGGTAGACAGGTCCGAGTTTGGAGGCCTGAGCTTTTGTTCTTCCCCTGCCCGAATGGACTGAGTGGAAATCACAAACTTTCCTGCTTTTGATAAGTGTTAGGTGGCTGAAAGCTGAAGTTCTCCCCGAGTGTCAGGAGTGGAGTCTGTGGGCCTTGTTGAATACACAACCCTCGTACCTAAGCAGAGGTGGGTTGATGTCTTGTTGAAGCTGGGGAAGTTTAAAGACCCCAGCCCCTACGAGGGCATCTTCCCAAGGGTGTTTTGAGCCCCGATGTCATCTGGCCATCACACCTTCAACTGGGAAGTTTCTGGGCTTACTTACCCTCATGTCTCAGACTCTGCCTCTCAGCAAAGAGGAGGCTTGAAGGTAAGTTCAGAAAGAATAGAGATGACGGTTCAGATTTTTGCAAATACGAATGTGGTTAAAATTTTGATGCTGTAACACTCAGCATATTGCCTGGGATGCATGAAACGTCCAGTAGATGGTAGCTATTCATTTATCAACTTAAATTTTATTGATCATCTATGGGCTGGCAGTGGGCCCTGGGTATGTACAGTTGAGAACAAAGCAGGCATGATCGCTGCCCCTGTAGAATTTTAGGGCCTACTGAAGAGTCAGGAAGTTTAAAAGGGATTAAACCTACCCGCTGACACATTGCAGCTAGACTGAGAAAGGATTGGAAGGGAGTGGCAGAGTGTGCCAAGGCCCTGAGGCAGGAATGAATTTGGCACTTTGAAGAGGGATCCAGGAGACTGCAGTCTCTGGAGCTTAGCTGAGAGGGGACCTAAGAGCACAATATGAAGCCAGAGAGGTAGGCGGGTGATCGGGTCCGACTTTGTGGAGGATGACGATGGGCCAGTACATTCCTCCTCCCTTGTCTCTGAATCAGCATGAGGTCAGGCGATTTGTTTTGGTCCGTCGATGTGAGCAGAAGTGACCGTACTGGTCCCGAGCCTAGATCATAAGACACTTTGGTTGATTTTGTTCACCCTCTTGTGCTTCAACCATTGCTATGAAAAATACCCCTGCTGGGCAGCTGCTGCCCTGTGAATCTGAGCCCTGGAATGAACACTTGAGTAGCAGAGTTGCCCCACCCAAGCCCAGCTGGGCTGTGCCTCGGAACAGAGCCACCTGGGTCCAGCCCTGCCTAGTTAGCTGGTCCCTGGCTGACCTACGATTCCATGAGAATGATTTACTCCAGGAGAATCTATGACTTTGGGATCTCTTATTATGTTGCATTTTTGTGGCAATAACTAAAACAGCCTCACAGCTAGTATTTGGTGGAGCTGGGATTTGAATCAACTCCGAGGCTTGGTTCTTAGTCATCTCTTTCAAGAGTAGAAGATTTCATTTAAAATAGTCTTTTTTTTTTAAGTTTCAATTTTAATTCCAGTTAGTTAGCATGCAGTGTTATATTAGTTTCAGGTGTACAATATAGTAATTCAACAGTTACATGCATCACCCTGTGCTCATTACAAGTGCCCTTCTTAATACCCATCACCTTAAAATAGTCCATTTCTTAACCAGGCATTTATAAACAGAACCCGGAGGTATCTATCAGCCTAAATTTTTTACTTTCTCTCAATGACTACCCAATTAGTTAAAACCTAATTTTTTTTCTCCTTGATGAAAAAAAGTAGCTACAACAGAGTTTTAAATATATTTGTCAAGTTTTACAAAGTTCTTTAAAATGAGCGTGAACCTGAGGCCGGTTTTGAGTCCCTCTTGCTGCTAGCAGTTTGTTAAAAAACGTTAAGTTTTTGGATGTTAGGTTCTGAGCAGTAAAGCTGGAGGAAACAAGGGAGCACCTTCCTGCTTCTGGCTGAGTGTTGCCCTGCCAGGGAGCAGGGCTGGTTGACATCTGGGGAGCAGAAGGAGGAGGCAAGTTTAGTCCCTGGTCTCAAAAATTCTGACAGCTCATCCATCCCTTCCGGGGTTTCACAGCTCCTTTCTGGAGCTGGATGTCGATCTCTGGGACTTCTGAGGAAAATCATCCTAGTCACTTTCCTGAAGGCAGGTAAATCCTTGGACCCCAAAACTGAGAAGCGTTGGCTGGGGCAGCCATTTCGGATGTGGCCACTAGATGGAGCCAGAGGACTGGGCGGAGGAAGCCATTCTTGGTTCAACTGTGGGAGGGAGATGGAAGAAAATAGGATCCTTAAAGTAACTAGAAGGCAGAGAGGGGATGCCTAAAAATCAACAGGGCTGAGGAAGTGCCCTTGCCAGCACTCTGTAGCTTTCCCCCTTATAATTTAGTATACAAAAAATTTAGATAAAAAGAAGGGGGAAAATCCCGTGTGGTCTCCAAGCAACAAGATGGCCTCCAATGATGCTTACTCTCTGGTCCTCATAGCCAGGTGGTCCCCTTGGGCCTTGTACCAGGGTTGGTCTGTGTGACCAGCAGAATGTAGCAGAAGTGATGGTGTGTTGCTTCTGAGATTAGGTCGTAAACATCTCAGATGTTTAGGTTGTAAACATCTCTGCAGCTCACTCTCGCTAGCAGCCCTGGGAGCGGCCCACGTGGCAAGGAACTGAACCTCTTGCCGGCAGCCAGGTGGTCTTGGAAGTAGAATCTCCAACTCCAGTCAGGCCTTCAGATGATTGCAGCCCCGGCTTACAGGCTGACTGTAGCCTCCTGGGAGACCTTGAGCCAGACCTGCCAGCTAAGCCACTCCAAGATTCCTGATCCTCAGAAACTGCTTTGGAGTCAGACGGACCCGATTTGCCTGCGATTCTATAGACAAGTCACTTCGCTTCTTGGAACCTCTAGGTCTTTGTGAGAATAATAGCATTTACTGATAATGCGTGGAACATAATAGCGTTTACTCATAGCTTAAGTGAGATAATTTGTTCAAAATTCAAGTTTAACTGCTAACTGCTTTTCTGTATAGGCAGAGGCAGGAAGTTTCCTTGGAGTAGATGTCTTTGTTCTGAGAAGTTAATTGAGCGCCCTGCTTAGTTATGCAGATATAGTAAGTGTAGGAACCTTTTGTTACGATGTCTTTCCTGAGGCAGATCACAAAGTACCTCTCCCCTTGGTATGCACAATTTTGCACACAGAGCAAGGGGCTTTCTGGGAAGGAAGGACGGAAGCCCTTAACTTTTGGTCTCTGAGATTTGCAATTAAGGAAACCTGTTTTGGTGGTTCCTGGTAACATTGACCATGATCCATCAACATGAATGAATATTAAAAGCTGCAAGAGGGAGCCCTCCATGAAGGAAAGAGGGGCCAGTGTTGGTGATGTAGGTTCAGCACCAGGGTTTGTGTGGGGGCTTGATTTGTACAGCATGTGCTGGCTGTACCAGCCATACTGAACCCCATGACCTTGGGACTCAAGTATGGAGTCCGACCCTGCCATGGTGAGGTCTAGACCTGGGCGGTAGACCCACATCCATCAGATGACCCAGGACCAATTACATGGCAACGACCAAAGACAGTGCCTGGTCAGATTTTTAATTCCTCTCTTCCTACATGGCCTTTGGCAGCAGCAGTCCTTTGGATTGCGAATTCCTCAGTTCTTGGACAATTTGGGATGGAGAAGGGGTCCAGCATTATGTGGGGGAGATAGTGGACTTCTGTTAATAAGGCAAGTGTGGCCTTGAGCTATTAGTTGTGTAGATAAAAAATGTGATTTCATTTGTATTTTCCAGATGGTGAGCTAGAGTGTATGACTTGAGTAAACTAACTGCTGTTATAACCAACAAGTCCCAGAATCTCAATGGCTTAATAGCCATGTCACAATTTAAAGTAGCTGGCACCATTCAAGGACCCAGGCTGGTACAGGTTCCATTCCATCTCACCCAAACCTATGAAGGTCATTCAGAGTGTTAACTTTCTAGCTGGCAGGTGAGGAAGAGAACGTGGAAAACAGTGTGTGGGAGGTTTTTTTTTTTTTAATATTTTTTTCCTAATGTTTATTTATTTTTGAGAGAGGAGACAGAGTGCAAGTAGGGGAGGGTCAGAGAGAGACGGAGACACAGAATCTGAAGCCGGCTCCAGGCTTCAAGCAGTCAGCAAAAGCCTGACATGGGGCTTGAACTCACAAACCGTGAGATCATGACCTGAGCTGAAGTTGGAGGTTCAACCAACTGAGCCGCCCAGGCGCCCCTGGGAGGTTTCTATGGGTCAAGTTCAGAAATGACATATATCGTTTTCAGCCACATTCCATTGACAGGGAAACAGCGTTTAGCTGGGTACCCAGGAAGCAGAGGAGAGCTGAGGGTGTTGGTGAGTGCTGGTGTTCTGTGCCATATTGGGCAAGCCATAGATACAGTGCTTAGCCTAGTGCCTGGCACCTAGCAGGGATTCAGTAAGTGGTGGCATCTTCCCTCTTTCCAGAGACACCTGTGTGGGGAAGGAGTAGATGGGAAAGAAATGGCCTCTGTGCTTCTGCTTGGGCATGGTGACCCAACTGCTTCTAAATGTCTTGTTCTGTGGCTCTAACAGGGGGACTGGGGGGTGCTGAGTCCTGGTTTGGGTGTACAGTGTGGTTATAGGAGGAGTCTGGTTCCTCCGTGTCCTCACGGCCTCCAGTCACACCTTTAATTACTTGCCTGTAGCTCCTGGGGATCTCAAGGAGGTCAAAGAATTCCCAGCTCTGAAATCCCCCCAAGGGATGACATTAGTTTGCTTCTTTGCAAACTTTTCCTAACTCTTTGCCTCAGCTCCTTGGAGTATAATTAGTTGCCAAAGACTGTCATCATGCCACAAAGCTGGGTGCAGGCCACAGAAGATAGAGCATAGATCTCACAGAACAGGGAACTAATTGGCTCTTTTCCTTCCCTTGATGATGATTGTAGCAGCAGAGAACTTTTTCTGCTAAATAAGAAGAGGCCGGATATCTGAGTTGTGGAGAGTTAATGGAAACAATTGAGAATACATGGATTTGAACAACAAGCTAGTATTATTTTTTTTACATCTATAGTATCATGTTTGCACAATGTTTTTTAATGTGCTTTTTTTTCCCTTTAATGCTTGATATATTTTGAAGCTCTTTTAATAGCGGTATACATAGCCTGTATCTATTAGTCACCTTGGGCTGCCATAACAAATACCATACTGAGTGGTTTAAACAACATGAATTTATTTTTCATAGGTCTGCAGACCAGAAGTTACAAGATCAGGGTGCTGGTGGGGTTGGTTCCCTGGTGAGGGTTCTCTTCCTGGCTTGCAGAATTGCTTTCTAGCTGTGTCTTCACAGGGTTGGGGGGTGGGGATGGAGGGGGACCCAGTGCCTTCTCTCTCTTCCTCTTCTTCGAAGCTGCTAATCCTGTCAAGAGGATCCTACCCTGTCAAGATGATCTCATCTAACCCTAATTACCTTCCAGGGGCCCCATCTCCAAATACCATCACGGTCATGATGAAGATTAGGGCTTCAACATATGAATTTCTGGGAGACAGTTCTGTCCATAGCACCATTCATTTTTTTTTAATTTCTTTAAATTATTTTTAAATTTCAGCTTTATTGAGGTATAATTGACAAATAAAATTGTAGGATATTTAAAGTGTACATTATGGTGATTTGATATACATATACATGTACATTTTGAAAGGATTCCCCCATGTAGTTAATTGATAAATCCATCATCTCACACAGTTATCTTTTTTGGTTGTGTGTGTGTGAGAGCATTCAAGTTTTACTCTCAGCAAATTTCACTTACACTAAACAGTGTTACCAAATTCAGTCACCATGATTTACCTGAGAACCCCAGACCTTATTCTTCTTACCTTCTTATAGGTGAAAGTTTGTTTCCTTTTATCAACCTCTCCATAACTCCTCCTTCCCCCCCGACCAGTCTCTGGTAACCACCTCCTACTGTTTCCAGTTTTCTACTGTTTCCATGAATTTGACTTAATTTTTTTTCTTTTCTTTTCTTTTTTTTTTTGGTTCCACATATAAGTGATACTATGCAGTATTTGTCTGACTTCTCATTTGGCATAATACCTCAAGGCCCACCCATGTTGTTGCAAATGGCAGGATTCCGTTCCTTTTTATGACTTAATATTCCATTGTATATTTGTGTACCCCATCTTCTTTATCCATGCAACTGTTGATGGATGCTTAGGTTATTTCTTTGTTGGGAGAGGTTTTTTTTTTTTTTTTTTTTTTTTTTTTTTTTTTTGAGAGAGAGGGTACGAGTGAGCAAGGGCAGAGACAGAGGGAGAGAGAATCCCATGAGAGGCAGAGAGAGAGAGGGAGGGAGAAAACTGGGGCTCACCCAAAGTGGGGCTTGTGCTCACCTGAAGTGGGGCTTGAGCTCACCTGATGCAGGACTTGAACTCTTGGATTGTGAGATCATGACCTGAGCTGAGGTCAGATGTTTAACCAACTGAGCCACCCAGACACCCCTTTTTTTTTATTATTTATTATTCTTTTATTAGAAAGAGCAAGTGAGCAGGGGAGAGGGGCAGAGAGATTGTGAGAGAGAATCCCAAGCAGGCTACATGCCAGGCATGGAGTCTGACCAGGGGCTCGATCCCATGACCCTGGGATTATGACCTGAGCCAAAATCCAGAGCCAGACACTCAACTGACTGAGCTACCCAGGTGCCCCTGTTGGGAGGTTTTTGATTACTGATTCAATCTCCTTATTAGTAATTGTTTTGTTCAGATTTTCTATTTCTTTATGTATTGGAAGGTTGGAAGGTTGTATGTTTCTAGGAATTTATCCATTACTTTTAGATTGTCCAATTTGTTGGCATGTAATTGTTCATAATACTCTCATAATCTTTTGTATTTGTGTGATATCATTTGCAATTTCTAATTTTTTATTTGAGTCCCATCTTTTATTTTATTTTGTAAGTCTTGCTAAAGACTTACAACTTACTTGTTTTTTTTTTTTTCAGAAAACTACTTCTTAATTTCATTGATCTTTCCAATTGTTTTTTAGGTATCTATTTCATTTGTTTCTGCTATGATCTTTGTTGCTTCCTTCCTTCTACTAATTTGGGGTGTTGTTTCTTCTTTCTTTTCTAGTTTTTTGAGGTATAAAGTTAGGTTGAGATTGTTCTGTTTTCTTAAGTAGATATTTATTGCTATAAACGTCTCTCAGAACTGTTTTTGCTGCATACCATAAGTTTTGGTATGTTGTGTTTCTGTTTTATCGACTCAAGATATTTTTAAAATTTCTCTTTTAATTTCTTCTTTGACCCATGGGTTATTCAGTAGCATATTGTTTGATCTCTGTATATTTATGAATTTTTCAGTTCTCTTCTTGTAATTGATTTTTATTTTTTCTTTTATTTTATATAATTTTTAAGTTTATTTATTATAAACTTATAATAATAAATTAATTATTCTCTGAAGGGCAGAGAGAGAAGGAGAGAGAATCCCAAGCAAGCTCTGTGCTGACATCATGGAGCCTGATGCAGGGCTAGATCTCATGATTGATTATGAGCCAAAATCAAGAGTCGGACACTTAACTGATTGAGCCACCCAGGTGCCCTTGTAATTGATTTTTAGTTTCATACCATTGTGGTTGGAAAGATGCTTGATATGATTTCAGTATTCTTAAATTTATTACGACTTGTTTTGTGGTCTCACATGTGATCTCTCCTAGGGAAAGTTTCATGTGTCCCTGAGAAGCATGTGTATTCTTTTGCTTTTGGATGGAATGTTCTGTAAATGTTACATCCATTTGGTCTAACATGTAGTTTAACTCCAATGTTTCCTAATTGATTTTCTGTCTGGATGATCTATCTATTGATGAAAGTGGGGTGTTGAAGTCCTCTACTATTATTTTATTGCCATCTCTTTCTCCTTTCAGGTCTTTTAATATTTGCTTTATGTATTTAGGTCTTCCTATGTTGGATGCATAGATATTTACAAATGTTGTATCTTTTTGTTGCAATGACTCCTTTATCATTATATAATGACCTTCTTTGTCTTTTATTATAGTCTTGGGCTTAAAGTCTGTTTTACTTAATGTAAGTATAGCTACTCTTGTTTTCTTTTGGTTTCCATTTGCATGGAATATTTTTTTCCATTCCTTCACTTTCAATGTGTGTATCATTAAGCTGAAGGGAGAATTTTGTAAGCAGCTTATAGTTGGGTCTTGTTTTTTAATCCATTCCGCCACTCTGTATCTTTGATTGGATAACTTAGTCCATTTGCATTTAGAGTAATTATTGTTAGGTATGGACTAACTACTGCCATTAATTGTTTTTTGGCTCTTTGTAATTCTTTTCTTCCTTTCTTCTTGTCTTGCTCCCTTGTGATGATTTTCTGTAGTGATGTTCCTTTCTCTTTTGTGTATTCACTACAGGTTTTTGCTTTCTGGTTACCATGAAGTTTACATAAAATATCTTGTGTTTATAATAGTCTATTTTAAGCTCATAACGACTTAAGTTCAATTATATACTAAAGCTACATTTTTTTTTATATATGAAATTTATTGACAAATTGGTTTCCATACAACACCCAGTGCTCATCCCAAAAGGTGCCCTCCTCAATACCCATCACCCACCCTCCCTTCCCTCCCACCCCCCATCAACCCTCAGTTTGTTCTCAGTTTTTAACAGTCTCTTATGCTTTGGCTCTCTCCCACTCTAACCTCTTTTTTTTTTTTCCTTCCCCTCTCCCATGGGTTCCTGTTAAGTTTCTCAGGATCCACATAAGAGTGAAACCATATGGTATCTGTCTTTCTCTGTATGGCTTATTTCACTTAGCATCACACTCTCCAGTTCCATCCACGTTGCTACAAAAGGCCATATTTCATTTTTTCTCATTGCCACGTAGTATTCCATTGTGTATATAAACCACAATTTCTTTATCCATTCATCAGTTGATGGACATTTAGGCTCTTTCCATAATTTTGCTATTGTTGAGAGTGCTGCTATGAACATTGGGGTACAAGTGCCCCTATGCATCAGTACTCCTGTATCCCTTTAAAGCTACATTTTTACTCCTCCCCTCATTTTATGTTTTTGATGTCACAATTACCTGTGTATCCATTAACAAATTATTGGGGTTATGGTTATTTTTAGTACTTCTGTCTTTTACCTTTATACTAGAGTTGTAAGTGATTTATTACCTACTGCCATTACAGCACTGGAATATTCTGAATTTAATTGTATTTTACCTTTAGCAGTGAGGTTTATACCTTCATATGTTTTCATGTTACTAATTAGCATCCTTCCAGTTTAGCTTGAAGAACTCCCTTTAATATTTCTTCTAAGGCTGGTCTAGTGGTGGTGATTCCTTTTGCTTGTCCAAAAAACTCTTTATCTCTCCTTCAATTCTGAAAGATAGCTTTACCAGGTCGAGTATTCTTTGTTGGTAGTTTTTTTTTCTTTCAGCACTTTGAATATACCATGCCACTCCCTTCTGGCCTGCATAGTTTCTGTGAAAAATGTGTGGATCATCTTATGGGGGTTCTTTTATATGTAACATGTCGTTTTTCTCTAGGTGCTTTAAAGTTTGTCTTTAACTTTTGACAATTTAGTTACAAAGTGTCTCAGTGTGGGTCTCTTTCGATTCATCTTATTTGGAACTGTCTGAGTTTCCTGGGTCTGGATCATCTATTTTCCTTCTCTAGGTTAGGGTAATTATCATGATTTCTTTGAAAAAGCTTTCTGCCCCTTTCTTTCTCTCTTCTCCTTCTGGGACCCCTGTAATGTGAATATTGGTCTGCTTGATGATATCCTATAGCCCCCTCATGTTATCTTCTTTTTCATACTTTTTTCTTTTTGGATGAATTCCACTGACGTGTCTTTGAGTTTATTGATCCTCTCTTTTGCTTGATGTAGTCTGGTATTGAACCTCTATTGAATTTTTCAGTTCAGTTTTTGTATTCTTTAGCTCTGTGATTTCTCTGGTACTTATATTTTCTTTTTGTTGAAATTCTCACTTTGTTCATGCATCGTTCTCCTAACCTTGGTGAGCATATTTATGACCATTATTTTGAACTCTTTATCAGATAAATCACTGTGTTTCATTAAGGCCTATTCCTGGAATTTTATCTTGCTCTTTTGTTTGGCACATATTCCTCTGTTTGTCTGTTTTCCTTGACTCTCTGTTGGTTTCTGTGCATTAGATAAAAGAGCCATCTCTCCTAGTCTTGATGGAGCGGTGTCTTGTAAGAAATGAACCTAATTATTCAGCCTGGCCTGAGCTTTTGGTTTTCTCTCAAACCTATGTGCAAGATGCTTTCTTTGTGTTTAGTGGCTTTCAGTAGATGAGGGTGAGCCACGACCTGTAAGTGTCCCAAAGGGGAGGATCTCATCAAGAAACAGGCTGATTGAAAGCCAGACCCTTAGGCAGTAGCTTTTAAAGTATATAAATAAGCCTCTTTCAGGAAAGACTGGGGAATGGGCATTTCTGTCTGTTTCCTTTGTTCTAGGACCTGGTTTAGGAGTGTTTCTTTGTTTGCTGCAGTCCTATGGGACCAGTGAATGCAAGCCCCACTGCCCACAAGAGTCAGGTGATTGAGGGGGGCATACTCTGGGAGCAGCCACAAAACCTGGGGCACCAGATAAGCTCCTGCCAGGGGGACACTGATGACCTGGAATGGGCCAGGGAGAGAAGGTGGAGATAGTGTCCACTGGCCTTCTTGGTCTTTAGGGAGGATTGCAGTCAGCCCCTAGATGTGTGCTAAATTAGAAGCCTGAATCTTGGGCGTTGGCTTTTAAAGTATGTAAATAAGCCTCTTTGAGAAGAAGATTTGGAGAGAGGCATTTCTTCCTGCTTCCTCTGGCTGAGCCTTGGGGGACCACCCACAGTGTGTCCTCATGAGCCCGTTAAGAACTGTTTCTTTGCTATAATTTTGTGGGTCTCATGGATGCAAGCCATGTTGGCTTTCAGAGCTCCATACCATTGGCAGAATGCTTTCACCTTCACTTCCACGCCATTCAGTTCTCTATACAACCCTGGGAAGTAGTAGGAAATGTAGTTTACCTCCATTTTAAAATGAGATAAAAGACCAAAGGTTAGCAAGATCAATGTCAGCATTTGTTTTTGGTATCAATCCTGTATGTTTTAATATTATTCTAATATTTTGGTAATATTTCTTCATATTCCTTTATTAGAATATACATGCCTGACATTCCACATCGCTTGGAGGCTATTAGAGGCAACCGTACTATATGTTACGAAATGGACTGTGTTTAGGTGTCAGATTTCTCTGTATAAACATTGAGTGCACTCAGGGCCATGAGACTGTCTCTTTGCCTAAAGTCAACTACTAGTGACTGGTAGAATGAGTCCTTCGAAGTAGGTCTTTAGATTTCAAATCCAAGGCTGTGCTATATTGCACTGTTTCTCATGGGATGAAGTTTAAGAGGTGATGACTGACTTGTTTCCAGCAACCCTTTCGGAAACTGGTACAATGCAGGCTATACCAGCCCCACTAAGCTTCACACCAGAGTCCCTCTTATTTCTGTCGAACAACCTCCCGACCCACAGTCTTTTCATGGCATTTTTCACCTCTGTGTTTCTCAGGGTGTAGATCAGAGGGTTTAACATGGGTGTGATGATGGTATAAAACACAGCCACCATCTTGTCCTCAGTAAAAGTGGTGGAAGGCCTTAGGTAGATGAAGAGGCAGGGGACAAAGAACAAGATCACCACTGTGATGTGGGAAGCACATGTAGACAGGGCCTTGTGCCTCCCCTCTGACGAGCGGGTCTTAAAGGAAAGCAGGATGACGATGTAAGAGCCCATAAGAATGACAAAGCAGCTCAGTGAAATCATGCCACTGTTAGCTATCACAATGAGCCCCACCATGTATGTCTCTGTGCAAGCCAGCTTCAGTAAAGGGTGGACATCACAGAAGTAGTGGTCAATCAGGTTGGGGCCACAGAACGGCAGTTGTACAGTGAGGATGGTCTGGATGAAGGAATGCACAAACCCTCCTAACCAACAGGTTACCACCAGTAGAGAGCAGACCTTCCGGTCCATGATGGTCATATAGCGCAGAGGCTTGCAGATAGCCACGTACCTGTCATAGGCCATCACTGTGAGAATAAAGATCTCTGTGCAGCCAAACAGATGGGAGAAAAAGAGCTGGACCATACAACCAACAAAGGAGATGCTCTTGACTTTGGCTTGGGAATCAATAATCAGCTTGGGGGCTGTAACAGAGGAGTAGCAGATGTCGACAAAGGATAGGAAGCTGAGGAAGAAGTACATTGGAGAGTTGAGATTGGGACTCCTTTGAATAGTCATTATAATGAGAAAATTTCCAGTCATGAGTGTCATGTAAAAGAGTAAGAACAGAAAGAAGCATAGTTGCTGCACTTTCTCATTTTGGGAAAGACCCATGAAGATAAATTCTGTAACATTATTTTCCATGGAAACTAGGAAGCTCACAAGAGGGAACTACAGTGTGACTTTACCTATAGGAAAAAAGTATGAAAGACAATTAGATTTGGGCACATGGTACCATAACATTGTTATTTTTTAAAAAAATTATTCTCTGGGGCGCCTGGGTGGCTCAGTTGGTTGAGCATCTGACTTCAGGTCAGGTCACGATCTTGCAGTCTGTGAGTTCGAGCCTGGTATCAGGCTCTGTGCTGACAGCTCGGAGCCTGGAGCCTGCTTCAGATTCTGTGTCTCCCTCTCTCTCTGCCCCTCCCCCACTCATGCTCTGTCTCTTTGTCAAAAATAAATAAACATTAAAAAATTAAAAAAAATTATTCTCAAAATTTGTCACTTAAGGTATTGGTTTGGGTAAAGTATGTTTCTTGAAATTATCAGAGATGGGTGACTGTGTGGGAGAAGAAAGAGAGAGAGAAAGAGAAAGGAAAAAAGAAAAGTTTGACAGGCTTTAAACAGATTTAGGAATACAGTCTAGGCTCTTCTCCTGTGTCAGTAGTCCAAATTATTGTTGCTCCGGAATTTAAATTAAATCTCTCTGTTAAATTAAGCCTCCGAGTGGTAACCCTCAGTCTCTTTACTCCAGGATGCTTTTCATCCTTGTTTTAGTTGATGTATGGAATTTACAAAAATACACACACAGGGGTGCCTGGGTGGCGCAGTCGGTTAAGCGTCCAACTTCAGCCAGGTCACGATCTCGCGGTCCGTGAGTTCGAGCCCCGCGTCGGGCTCTGGGCTGATGGCTCAGAGCCTGGAGCCTGTTTCCGATTCTGTGTCTCCCTCTCTCTCTGCCCTTCCCCCGTTCATGCTCTGTCTCTCTCTGTCCCAAAAATAAATAAACGTTGGAAAAAAAAATACACACACACACACACACACACACACAAATTTGCGATCATAAGTAAGTCTTAAAATGTACACTTTGAGTCAAATCTAGGATGTAACTAGCTTTTTTTTTTATGTTTATTTTTGAGAGAGAGAGAGAGAGAGCACGAGCAGGGGAGGGGCAGAGAGAGACGGGGACAGAGGATCCAGCAGCAGGCCCCATGCTGACAGCAGTGAGCCTGATGTGGGGCTTGAATTTACAAATCGTGAGATCATGACCTGAGCCAAAGTCAGACGCTCAACTGGCTCAGCCACCAAGGAGCCCCCTAACTAGCCTTTTTATGAGACCCCTTGGCTTCCCAAATTCCTGATAGCCTGATTAGCTTTGTTGTATTTTAGATTATTCTAGGACTTCACTCTTTGTCATTTCTTGTATGTCTGAAAGTCAGGAAAAATGCATAGAGGCTTCACAGAAAGGGACTGCCACCTGCAAGATCCTCAAGACTTCAGATCCCAGTTGACATTAGTTGTTATAAAGTATGGAGAGGAAATAACTCTTGAGTAGGTTTAGATCTTTTAGATCTTAATAATAACCAACTGTGAGTTCTGGGGCAAGTTACTTAACAATGATAGAGACCCAGTTTCTCTGGTCATTGGTGTAGCCTCTACATAAACACCAGGGTCTCTTCTGCTTTAGCCTTATGTCATGGAGTTTGGGGTCATCCTTTCATTGTGTTGTGTTGTGTTGTATTGTATTTACTTACTTGTTTTTACATTAAAAATTGTTTATTTTTGAGAGAGAGAGAGAGAGAGAACACATGA
The DNA here is from genome assembly GCF_022837055.1 of Prionailurus viverrinus. Taxonomy (NCBI): domain Eukaryota; kingdom Metazoa; phylum Chordata; class Mammalia; order Carnivora; family Felidae; genus Prionailurus; species Prionailurus viverrinus. The sequence continues at coordinate 100,392,855 of NC_062570.1, forward strand.
GCAGGAGAGGGGCAGAGAGAGAGAAAGACACAGAATTTAAAGCAGACTCCAGGCTCTGAGGTGTCAGCACGGAGCCTGATACAAGGCTGGAACTCATGGACTGAGAGATCATGACCGGAGCCAAAGTCAGCGGCTTAACCAGCTGAGCCACCCAGATGCCACTGGGATGATCCTTTTAATACAATGAATCACTGTCACTGAATGTAGTTTCTTTGTTTCATTATCTATGTTTTCCTTTGAACCAAAAGATGTGTGAAGGTCGGGACAAGGTGTGTCTTTATTTTTGTGCAGCCTGAATGCAAATGTTCCTTTCCTTAGTTTGACCATTTAAGCCTCACTTTCTTCATCCTTCAAATAGAAATGCTACTATCCACTTCAGAGAATTATTTTCAATACCAAAGCTATCCCTGCATATAGTAAGCACTCACGGAATTATGCCCTTTCATTTTCCAGCCAGGTTGCCAGTACTTAAGACATTTTATAATGAAAAATTTCAAACGTACACAAAATGGAGATAGTTGTATTATAAGCTCTCATACATTGACCACTCAGATTAAAAAAATGATTCATGTTTTACTACATTTGGATCATCCATCCCTCTTTTTCACTTGTTTGCCAGGTATTTTAATGCAATTCCCAGTCGTCATGCCATTTCAACCTCTACATGGTTCATTATCCGTATCTCAGGAGCTTTCTTATGTGAGCACAAACGCCATGATCACATCTAACAAAATAACCAGTAGTTGCCTGATATCAACCCATTCGTGGTCTGCTGGAGCCATGTTTTGTTCTCATCGCTCCTTTATAGTGCTTAGTTGAGTGCTCACCATGCGTGCTCCATAGGCCAGGGTAGTTCACTGTGGCTGCTGTGCACCTGCGATGTGGATGGTGTGACTAAGAAACCGATGTTCCAATTTTGTTTAAATTTAAATTTAAAAAAACATAAAGCAATGTAAAGTATTTTCATGTAATAAAATTTTGGATAAGATGCGTTAAACAAAATATTATTAAAATGAATTCCACCTATTTGTTTTGCTTTTTTATGTGGCTACCGAAACATGTAAAATGACAATGTGGCTTGTATTGTGTTTCTATCACACAGTGCTGTGCTAGGGGTTAGGCTCTGGTCTAAGTGCTTAATCGTACTATCTAATTTGTTTTTTGTAATTATATGAAGTAAGTGGAACTATTCCTATTATTCACAAAAGGAATAAAAACCAGAAAAGTAAACTAACTTTATTCATAGTCGTGTAGCTAGTCACTGGTGGAACACAGATTCAACCTTGATAAATTCTCTTAGTCTATGCCACATTGTGTCATAAATGTACAATTTCCATTGGCATTATTTTAAAAATACTGATAACTCTTTTGGGATCTTCTTTATTATTTTAATATTTCTGGGATATGTATTGCTACTTTAATTAACTCCAAACAAAACTTAACCAAGATAGACACCAGTACTCTGATAAATTAGTGGAGTCCTGATGTCTGTGTTCTGGGAAGACCCATAGGCCTTACCGCCAAACAGTAGTTTCTGCTACAGCATAAGCACAGTCTCAGAAAATGGTGCAGATTGTGGAAAAGCATATTCAAACTCTGCCATTTCTCCTGCCAGAGTCTAGGACTCAGTAGGATCCTCTGTCTCACCTTCCCTCCCCTGCCACTGTCACCTGCCATGTGGTGCTGGGCCTAGACATAGATTATTCCACAGTCTGGAATGCCTCACTACCTTAAAATTTTTTTTTTTTATATTAATTTATTTTTGAGAGAGAGACAGAGTGTGAGCAGGGGAGGAACAGCGAGAGAGGGAGACACAGAATCCGAAGCAGGCTCCAGGCTCGGAGCTGTCAGCACAGAGCCCGACTCGGGGCTGGAACTCATGGACTGTGAGATCATGACCTGAGCTGAAGTCGGCCGCTTAACTGACCGAGCCACCCAGGTGCCCCTAGAATGCATCACTATCTTTCGACCTGTAGTAGGATAAGGACAGAAGCAAATGGATGAGGGTTAGGCTTCACCAAATGCTAGATTTTAGTGCCTTGACTAAATGCTGACTCACTGAAAACATTTGTCCACAGACATTTCTTGAAAGAGGTAGCTTTCTAAAAGTCTGCAGTAAAGGCATTTGCTGACCCCTTCAGATGTCCTCTGTTTCTTTCTATCATAATATTTAAAATCACTGTCTTTGGGGTACCTGGGTGGCTCAGTTGGTTAAGCGTCCAACTTCGGCTCAGGTCATGATCTCATGGTTCGTTGAGTTCGAGCCCCACGTCGGGCTCTGTGCTGACAGTTCAGAGCCTGGAGCTTGCTTCAGATTCCATGTCTCCTTCTCTCTCTGCCCCTCCCTTGCTTGTGCTGTCTTTCAAAAATAAAAAAATAAACATTAATAAAATAAAAAATAAAATCACTGTCTTTTAGACTACTTGTGTGTCTCCCCCAGTGGACTGTGTGTCACTTAAATGCAGAGTTCATTCCTATTTGTATAGGTTTTCAGAACTTGACCCTAGGCCAGGGACATATGTTAGGTATTCAGTAAACTTTGTAGGAGGAAGAGAGGGAGAGGGAGAAAGAAGATGAGAGTTACTAGTTTATGAATCCTTCTAGATGGTCTAGCTATTGTCCAGCATAGAATACTGCTTAAAAACACAAACTCTTATCAGATAGAGCTGGATTTTCAACCCCTAGGCACGCCAATACCAACTGTGTTGCTTTAACCATGTAAGGTTAGCTATTTACTTATTGTCCTCATCTCTAAAGTAGGGATAAATAGTTCCTGCCTCATAGAGTTGGTGTGAGAATTAAAATAATGCATGTAAAGCTTAGCATAGTGTCTGGTCCATTAGAAGTACTTATGAAATTTTAGTTATTGTCATTTTTATCCTGTACATTGTTAATATGGGAAATATGAAGCAAAGAAGAAAGGTGATAAAAATGATTTCACTTACCTGGAGAGTATGAAACTCTTCCTTCCCATCATTTCCTACTTCTGAGTCCTATGAATCCTCTACCTAGCTGTTAACCCCTCCAAACACCATTCCTATTCCAGTCGTCTCATATTTCTGTGGTCAGTGCATAACATATACGAGTAACATATATGTATTTCATAACATATATGAAAAAAGTAGTCTGCCATTTATTGCTTAAAATTTCTGTCTGGGTCATAAAGCAAAGTTATTTGTCTTGGAGCCTGAAGGAAACCTAAGTTTACGTTAAGTTCTTGGCAGGTGTTCAGTAAACAACAAGGACGGAGGAAGTATGATAGAAACGTGTGACTTTGGGGACCATCCTGAAGGTTAACTTACTGTCTTCCTGACATCCAGAGTTGTCTTCCAGCTTGATGTAAATTCAGGCAAAGGCTTTTTCATATCTGAATTCTATGGCTTGGGAAGGAGAAAGAAAAGCCCATGATACTCAGAGGATACTGTGTTCTGCATCACTGTTTTAAGCTATGAGCTCCCATGAGCCTTTAATTGGCTTCCCCTGTTGAAAGTTCTTACCAAAGATACAAATAACTTTACCCACTTCATCGTCCAGGTGTGGGGCCCACTTGGGAGAGGACTTTTTAGAATGAATTCCCCTGTTTTTATGGCCACTGGAGGTGGATCATCCTAGATTTCCTGTCTGATACTCATCCTTTAATCCAACAACAGTGGATTCCATTGATTAAGCACTTAGTATGTGTCTTCCATTATGATAAGCACTTTATACACATTCACAGTTTTTAGAAATTTTTTATTTTATATTTAGAGCCTCAGTTGAGTTGAAATGAAATAATCATGACTGTTGTTTGAGGTTCACTATCTCCATTTTTTAATATATGACTTCATACTTCACTGTTAATTAATTTAATGACTAAAATATCTGTAAGCCAATATATAATCCAAGTATTAAACATTATGGATAAATAGAATCTACCTGTGCATGCCCTTCTCTAGTGCATCCCATTGCCTATTCCTGAATGCCAAAAAGTTAAATATATTGTAAATTATGTGTATGTTAGTGTGTTTTAAATTTGTATTTTGAGAAGGTTGAACATTTTTTCATGACTTTAGTGATAGTTGGATAATTTTTTATATTAAGTGCCTGTTTTTTGGTCCATTTTTGGATTATCTATCTTTATTTGTAGAGGTTCATTTTATATAATCTGGATTTTTTTTGTAATCTGGGTTAAAGCCCCTTGTCATCTCTTTCTTTCTCTATCTCTATATCTCTGTCATCTCCCCTCCCAATTTTGTAACTTCCTTTTTCTCTTTAAATGATATTTTTTGATGAATAGAAGTTCTTAATTTAATGTAATCTAATTTATTGGTATTTTCTATTATGATAGTTGCTGTGGACTGAATGTTTGTGTCTTCCAAAATTCATATGTTGAAATCCTAATTTGCAAGGTGATGGCATTAGGAGATGATGAGGTCATGTGGGCAGTACCCTCATGGAAGAGACCCCAGAAAGCCACTCATCCCTTCCGCCATGCAAAGACAACAAAAAAATGCTTTCTCTGAACCAGGAAGTGAGTTCTTACTAGATACTGAATCTGAGACTTGGTTTTGGATTTCGTAGCCTCCGGAACTGTGAGAAATAAGTTTCTGTTGTTTATAACCTACCCATTTTGTGGTATTTTGTTATAGCAGCCCAAATGAAGTAAGATAATACTTTTTGGGTCTTCTTTTAAGAAATCCTCCCTATTGCAAGTTCATGAAATTATTTCCCATTAATTTCTAGATGCTTTATTGTTTTACTTTTCATATTTAGATCTAAAATCCATCTGGAATTAATTTTGGGCTATTCTGTGAGAGAGGGGCCAAGACAGATTTTTAATGTGAAAATCTAACTGAACTGAACTAACACCATTTATTATAAAGCTTGTCTTTTATCCATGGCTCTTCTGTGCACCTTTGTAATAAACCAGATGTCCACATATGCATGTTTGCCTCTGGTTGTCCGCCACTGCCTTATTGGTCCATTTGTCTATATTTGCATCAATATCTGTCTTTATAACTGTAATCTTGTAATAATTTTTGGCCATCAGTAGTGGAAGGCCACCAACTTTGATTATTTGAAGGTAGGTTAGATATCTTTGGCCTTTTGCATTTTCATGTACATTAAAAATATGCTTGTAAATTAGCACAAAAATATCTTCTGGGATTTTATTTGAGATTGCAATGAATCTATTTATAGAGTTGGGTGTATTTGGCACTTTAATGATCTTGAATGTTAAGTGGTATATCCTTTAATTTATCTAGGTCTTTGTTAATTTTTCTAAATGCTTTCTAAATGTTTTCTAATTTTCAGTGTTAGGGTCTTACAAACATTTTGAAGATTTATTTAGATTTTCTACTTTTGCCTCGGATGTGGAAAACTGGAAAGGGTGTTGTTTATAGCCTGTGAACAGGAAAAATCTAGATAAATTACGAATTCATAACTTTTGGGGGAATGTATTAAAGAGTTGAGGTTTTAGAACAACTAAATATCCTGAAATATAAACCCCTCCAAGCAGAGATGAAACACAGCACTGTTTCACTGGGGAGCATTGAAGGAAGAAATGTCAAGAGCCATATAAGTGGGTAAGAAATGTAGGCTAGCATGAGACTACAGAATGCCACAGACACAATGGAGTTCAATGAAGCACACTCGTATGATATTCTCTATAGGGGCCTTCACTGAATGCTCACGAGAAACACTGAGGACAAGGCAGTAGATTGAGGAAATCTATATTGGTGATACAAGCTTGTTTGAGGATAGCAGCTGCCACTGTGGGAAAAGCATAAAGCCTCACTCAGACCTTTCTCTCTTACAGAACAAAAGCCTTAGGTCTTGGGGAAAGAACGTTCTTGCCCCCGGGGTTCATGTGAAGATCCACTAGGGCAGGGTGAAGCATAAAAGAAAAGAATATTCTATCCTTGAGGAGGAACAGGAGAGAGGCCTGGACCCAGATCCTACGCCAATATGATTTAAGGTCTGTTCTGCCTGCAGGTAGGGCAATAAGTCTGCCAAACTAGACCCACCAAAGATGTAAGTCAAAATTCTGCTGCCATAACAAACATGGTAACAAATGATAAATGCTTTAGGTGAGCTGATCAGAAGACTTGACACAGCAAAGAAAAGAATAGTGACCTTAAAGATAGGTTAAAATAGGGGAGCCTGGCTGGCTCAGTCAGTTGAGTGCCTGACTTTGGCTCAGGCCATGATCTCATGGTTTGTGAGTTCAAGCCCTGAGTTGGGCTCTGTGCTGACAAGCTCAGAGCCTGGAGCCTGCTTCAGATTCTGTGTCTCCCTCTCTCTCTGTACCTCCCCTACTTATGCTCTCTCCTTCTCTCTCTCAAAAATAAATAAACATTAAAAAAATAAAAAAAATAGGTTACTATAAATTACCAAACTGAAACATAAGCAGAAAAAAAGAGCAGGAACCCGTCCCCACCAAGTACAGAGTATGCAGGATCTCTAGGACAATATAAAAAAATTAACATTGGCATAACTGGAATCCTAAAGAGAAAACGGGGCAAAAGAAATATTTGAAGAAACAGTGACTGAGAATTTCCAAAAATAATGAAATATATCAAACTATATATCTAAAAGTCTTGGAAAAGTTGAGCAGGAAAAACAACAACAACGAAAGAAATGAAAAAACCCTATGCTGACACATCATATTCCATCTGCTGAAAATAAAAGACAATGAGAAAATCTTGAAGGCATACAGTGGAAAGAAGAAATATAAAAAGATATGAATTACAGCAGACTTCTCATCAGGAACTATATATGATAAGAGACAATAGAGTAACATCTTTAATAGAGTGGTGTCTTTAAGTATTTGGAAAAAAAACCTCTGTCAACTCATAATTTTATACAAATGAAAATATTTTTCAAAATGGAAGTAAAAAAAAAAAAGATTTTTATTGCCAATCCAAAACTGAATTCATACTAGAAGACCTGCACTACAAGAATATTAGTTTTTTAGGCAGATAAGAATATTATATTTGATTGAAAGTTGGATATATACACAGAAGTGAAGAACTTCAGAATGGTTAAAGGGTAAATACAAAGGAGTATGTTTTTCTTATTTTATTTGCTCTTAAAATCAGTGATTTTTATTTTTTTATTTTTTCAAGTTTATTTATTTTGAGAGAGAGAGAGAATGCATGCAGGCACAAGCAGGGGAGGGGCAGAGAGAGAGAGGGAGAGAGAGAATCCCAAGTAGGCTCTGCACTGACAGTGTGGGGCTCAATCCCATGAACCATGAGATCATAACCTGAACCGAACTTGAGCCACCCAGCATACCAAAATAAGTTATTTAAAAATTAAAAAAAAATTTTATTTTGAGAGAGACAGAGAGAGTGTGAGCAGGGGAGGGGCAGAGAGAGAGAGAGAGAGAGAGAGAGAGAGAGAATGAGAATGAGAATCCCGGGCTCCACACAGTCAGTGTACAGAGCTGACACAGGGCTCGAACTCACAAAACCATCAGATCATGACCTGAATCAAAGTTGATCACTTAACTGAGTCATCCAGATGCCCTAATAAGTGATTTTTAAAGCAAAAGTAGTAGCAATACATTCTGGGTTTGTAGTATATGTAGAAGTAAATTATATGAAAACATCATAAGAAGTGGGAGGCAGGAATTGGAAGTATACTGTTTTTTGGTTCTTAGAGTCTATGAAGTTGCATAAAAGTATTTCAAGGTAGATGATGAACGGAAGATATAATATGTTATATAATATAGTCTCTATTATATATACATATATGTATATACTAAAATATGTATATATGTATATACTAAAATATTTTAAAAAGAAGTACAAATCTATAGTGAGGTGAAATGGAATAACAAAAAATAAACTAATTCAAAATTAGAAGGAGAATGAGGAAAAAGGGAACAAAAACAATGGAACGTAAAGAATTGGAAAGGTGTTTGGATTGAATCAAACCAAGGGGCAGGTGCCTGGGTGGTGCAGTCGGTTAAGCATCCGACTGAATCTTAGCTTAGGTCATGATCTCATAGTTTGTGAGTTTGAGCCCCACATCGGGCTCTATGTTGATGGTGTGGAGGCTGCTTAACAGTCTGTCTCTCCTTCTCTCTGCCCCTCCCCAGCTGTGCTCCCCCTGTCTCTCAAAATAAATAAATAAACTTAAAAAATTAAAAAAAAGAAGTCAAACCAGTCAATACTTACATTAAATGTAAATTATCTAAACACTAATTTAAAAATATTCAAATTATATAAAATACCAACCCCAAATTTATCCTACCTGTAAGGCATTATTTAAATATGAAGACATACATAGATTAGGAGTAAAATGGAACAAGATATATAATAAATGCCCTAAGCAATGAAAGCTAGAGCAACTCTATTGATATCAGACAAAGTAGACTTTAGTACAAGGAATATTACCAGAGATAAAGAGGTGACAGATGGATCAATTTGCCAAAAAGACATAATAATCCTAATAGTATTTGCATCTAACAACAAAGTCTTGAAACTACATGAAAAAGAAACACCTAACAGAACTGACTGTCCTTTTTTTTTTTTTTAAAACATTTACTTATTTTTGAGAGACAGAGACACAGCACAAGTGGGGGAGGGTCGGAGAGAGAGGGAAACACAGAATCTGAAGTAGGCTCCAGGCTCTGAGCTGTCAGCACAGAGACTGATGCGAGGCTCGAACCCACGAACTTTGAGATTATGACCTGAACTGAAGTCGATGCTTTAACCCACTGAGCCACCCAGACGCCCCCTGACTGTCCTTCTATTGAAGTTTTCTCAGTCATCTTTTGGTTGGATGAAACTCCTTATGTAGTAGATTTTTCAGAAAGGGTGCTTATGTACATACAGTATTTACTGAGTTACTATATGATCAAAACTTTAGTTTATTAAAGGACAGCTTGGCTAGGTATAATATTCTAGTTTATACTTTCTTAACATTCTTGAAAATGCTGCTACACAGTTGCCTTGCTTTATAGTGTTTTTGGGAATTTGCATGCCACAAGAATTCTTCTGTTTTTGTAAGTTATTTTATAATTTTGCCTAGAGTTCCTGAGGATTTCTTTCTTAAAAAAATTTTTTTTTAACATTTATTTATTTTTTGAGACAGAGAGAGGCAGAGCATGAATAGGGGAGGGTCATAGAGAGAGGAAGACACAGAATCTGAAACAAGCTCCAGACACAAAGCCTGACGTAGGGCTCAAACTCACGGACTGCGAGATCATGACCTGAGCCAAAGTCAGACACTCAATTGACTGAGCCACCCAGGTGCCCCCTTTCTTTATCTTTAATGTCTAATAGTTTTATTAGAATACATATCAGGGTTGGTTGTTCCGTGTTAATCTTTCCTGGTACCCAGTGGATCCTTTAAATGTGTGGATTCAGGATTTTTTTTTTAAGTTTATTTGTTTATTTTGAAAGAGAGGAGAGAGAGCATGTGAGCAGGGGAGTGGCAGAGAAAGAGGGAGAGAGAGAATCCCAAGCACTGTCAGCACAGCGCCTGCTGTGGGACTCAAACCCACAAACTGTGAGATCATGAGCTGAGTTGCAGTCAAGAGTCAGATGCTTAACCGACTGAGCCACCCAGGTGCCTCAAGATTTAGGTGTTTTTAAATTGAGGAAATATTTTTTGGATTATAGTTTTAAATATTGGCTCTATTCTATTGTTTTGATTTTTTTTTAAGGACATCAATTATATTAGGTCTCCTTGGTCTAACTTCTATTTCACCTCTTTCTTTTCGCCCTTTTAAATGTCATTTTATTTCCTTTGATTATCTGATTTACTTTCATGCTGTTTATTATATTTTAATTTGAATATTCTCCCTTTGGTACTTTAATTTTCATTGCTGACAAAAGTTTTTTGGCTTTTCTTTTTTCTTGAGTTTAATCAACTCTCATTTCACCCCTTCCTCATTTTAAAAACTTTTTTTTTGTTCTTAGATTTTATATTTCTAATTCAGCATTTTATTTTCATATACTTAAATGTTTGTTATGTCTTTAGCTTTCCTCTCTCAGAGCATAATTGCTCGGTGTTTATAACTTCTCAAAGTTCTCCAGCTGAATTAATTGCAAAATATCTTGAACCTTTTCCTAGCTCACAAATTTTTGGTAAAGTTTTACACTAGAGACAATAAATTCCGTGGGGAATGTGGCTCTTGATCACACTGTGAGGCTCAATTTATTTTAAATAGTTTAAGCATCTCAATATTGAAAAACAATCTTTGGTCTTCTAGTGAGTGTGAGTGGCTTTTCTAAACTAAAAAATAGCACCTAAAACTCATTGGCTAGCTCTTTTCTGTACCTGTTTTTTTTTCTAGTTTATAGTTTCTAAATAGATGATCTAAAGACCGACTATGGGGATGATTCCCTGAATCCTTCCCTTTGTGATTTACCTGCATCACCACAGGCTGTTCATTTTCTAAAAGATCATAGAACCCGTGGAATTTTGTTGTGTGGAAGCAAGATTGGCACTGTTAATTGGCAATCGCAATCACAAAATCAAAGTCACTAGAAGGGAATTCATTGTCATGGAAACAGTGCCTCAGCAACTTGACCAGTCACTAGCTGAGTGACTCAGAAGTCAGTTAAACTCTCTGACTCTTCGCTGCCTCATCTGTCAACTAAGGAGATGGGATTCATGGTCTTTAAATTGCCTTTCAGCTCTAAAGTTTCCTCAGTTTCGCCTAATGTCTTAGCTGTGATAAAGTGGCTCAGCCCACTGGGGGCCTTCCATGTGGAGGAAGGAACCTGTGGAACAGGTTTGTTGTGAAGAGAGCTTCCTGTGTTCCGGGGCACACCACGTCAGTCTCCTCAGCCCTTTGAGTGACATCCCTTTGAGTGATGGGCTCTTGCAACAGATGGAGAAATTGCTCCTGATTCTAAGGAGGAGAACCTTTATGTTCAAGTCTTTGCTGTAAAACTGAACATTACTCAAACAAGGTAGGTAATGCCATACCCAGGAGGATGTCTCAGGTTGACTGAATGTGGAGACTTTGATAGGCTCCAGATCACAGTGTGATGTAGAATGAGTCACTTTTCCTCCCTGAGCCTCAGTTTCTGCCCCTGTATAAAGGAGGGGCCTGAACAGAATGTGCCCTAAAGTTCTCCTTGACGTTCACATTCTGGGATTCCATCAAGTACCACTTGGGGTCTGGAGTGAGTTGTGGGAAGGAGGCCCTTGTGATGTGACTTTGAGTTCATTGCAGTAGGTCTTCCAGGCTCTCTATCACTTGTTATTTTGTCCTCGTCATTCAGACTGTATTTGGGAGGATAAAGTTGTACCTAGTTAGGGTCTAGAACATCATTTACCTACCTAGGTTTACATGTAATCCATGAGTTACCTTCTAATCCATGATCCTAGGATGAGGGTTTTATCTGGGGAAGTGCTGGAGGAGGTAATTTGTTGCCGACTGTCTTTCTTTCGGGCAAGGGGAATGAGAAAGCAGAGAGAAATGTAAATAAATACCAGGAAGGGCGAGCTGATAATAGCTACTAGTTATTGAGAGCTTCCTGTTTGCCAGGCAGCCCTCTTGCCACAACCGTGTCAGATATGAATTGTTACCCTATTCCAAGAAAATAAAAAAATCTGTTCCCAGAGACACATGATGTGATCGAGCTCAGCATCGGCAGCCACCTGCAGTGCTTGTTCCCACAATCCCTACCTAAGACCAGCCCCTGAGGAGAGAGAAGGGTGGCTCAGCAGGTGTTCTCGTTTTGTTTTCTCCAGTCCCTTAGAGGTCCGTGAACCTGGAAATGTTCCCTCCACTAAAAAGGCGGGTCACTTCTGACCTGTGATTCATCACTTCCATGCCTCACAATGATGCCATGAGCTCATCTGATACAATTGTCTTACATTTCCCTAATGAATTTTTTGTTTGTATTTTAAAATATATATCATGTGGTCCTAAATGGTAATCTCCTCAACGTATAGACTCAGATGTTATATGTACAGGAGTGTGTCAGAGATTTGGTCTCTTAAGTGAGAATTGGGCAATTCATGTCCAAGCAGCACTGCATAAAACAAAGAGCAACTAATGCCTTCTATGGAACGTAATTCATGGAAAATAATCTAGGAGGTAGAAGTAATAACTTTTAAAAAAATTTTTAACATTTATTTATTGTTGAGAGACAGAGACAGAGTGTGAGCAGGGAAGGGGCAGAGAGAGGGGGAGACACAGTATCTGAAGCAAGCTCCAGGCTCTGGGATGTCCACACAGAGCCTGATGTGGGGCTCGAACTCATGAACTGTAAGATCATGACCTGAGCTGAAGTCAGATGCTTAACCGACTGAGCCACCCAGGTGCCCCAGTAATATTTTAATAGCAAAGTTGTGATATGTGTGTCTTTGATCTTGTGCAGTAAAATGTAAATGTCTGTTTCCAAAATAGAAATGATCTACATTATTCACAACTTTATATGTTTGATGAAAAAGAGTCACACCTGTGTTGTATGAGGTCAAGATAGACTGAAAGGAAAATGTAGACAGCATTAAATAACCTACTCTTTCTTATCAATTCTACTGGTTAATCAACTTACCAATCAAAACTCTACATATATAGTGAGCACCATCTGTAAGGTTGACACTTAGGTGCCGTGTGGGTTTCAGGAGTAATAAACTGAAGACAAATAGGCAACATGAAACCACAATAAGCAATAAAAGTCTCTATAAAAATCAAATGTAATAAATTGTATGGTTCTAACTGTAGGTGGTAGAGAATTTCTTCTTCTTTTCCTTCTTCCTTTTTTTTTTTTTTTAAAGTATGCTTCATGCCCAGTGCAGAACCCAGTGTGGGGCTTGATCTCACCACCCTGAGATCAAGACCTGAGCTGCGATTGAGTTGGATGCTTAACTGACTGAACCACCCAGGTGCCTTGAGAATCTCTTCATTTTTTTTTTTTTTAATTTTTTTTTTTTCAACGTTTATTTATTTTTGGGACAGAGAGAGACAGAGCATGAACGGGGGAGGGGCAGAGTGAGAGGGAGACACAGAATCGGAAACAGGCTCCAGGCTCTGAGCGATCAGCCCAGAGCCCGATGCGGGGCTCGAACTCACGGACCGCGAGATCGTGACCTGGCTGAAGTCGGACGCTCAACCGAATGCGCCACCCAGGCGCCCCAAGAGAATCTCTTCATTTTTAAATTCAACTCCGTGAACATTTACTGAGTACTTACTGTGTATTTGGTTCTGAAGATTCAGACATGAACAAGCTCCGCTTATTAAGGGAGACAGATACTGGGGCGCCTGGGTGGCGCAGTCGGTTAGGCGTCCGACTTCAGCCAGGTCACGATCTCGCGGTCCGTGAGTTCGAGCCCCGCGTCGGGCTCTGGGCTAATGGCTCGGAGCCTGGAGCCTGTTTCCGGTTCTGTGTCTCCCTCTCTCTCTGCCCCTCCCCCGTTCATGCTCTGTCTCTCTCTCTCTCCCAAAAATAAATAAACATTGGAAAAAAAAATTAAAAAAAAAAAAGGGAGACAGATACTGAAACAGTAATTATGATAAAAATTGGTAAGTATTCCAGCAGAAAGATGTAAAAAACAAACAAACAAACAAACACAGAAGTGTTAGCTAGAGGGGAATGATGAATGGTTTTGATCTGAGCATTAAAGCAAGAATAACCTTGGGGCGCCTGGTTGGCTCAGTCTTTGGAGCATGGTTGGGTTCAAGCCCCAACTCAATGCCAAGTAGAGATTGTAGAGATTACTTAAAAATGAAATCTTAAAAAAAAAAATAAAATGAGAGTAAACAGTTAGAAAGCTGAGGTGTGCATGCCACACAAAATGTAAAGAGCATACGTGCAAAGAGCAAGTTTGGGAGAAAGATGTCTATTTGTGACTGGCTGGAAAGCGGGCTCTGGGAGCAGTGGCAGCAGGGAAACTAGAGAATGGGCTCCAGTTCGTACATGCCATGCAAATACTATTGGACTTAGCCTTGTAGGCAGGGGGACCATGTCACTGATTTCAGGTCACTGCATGATGTGTTCAGATTTGCATTTAGAAGTGTAACAACAATAATAAAGATAGCTTATATTTATTGAGGGCTTGCTATGAACTCGGTGCCACATGCCTTATTGCACTGAACAGACAGATTGCTTAAACTCATTTCCAGAGTCGAGAGCTGAGACGAACGCACAAGTGTGGAAGTGACTGGGGTGGCTTCCTAGGCAGCGGACACTGTAGAGTGGGTGGGACTTGGATCGGGAGGTGGAGGGGCAGGCATGGCGTGTAATGTGAAAAGTAAGATGCTCCTGGGGTGGTTATCAGCTTGCCTTCATGAGAAGGTGAGGGGACTTTTTAAAAAAATTAATTAATTAATTTTTTAAACTTGTTTTATTTCTTATTTTTTTAAATTTACATCCGAATTAGTTAGCATGTAGTGCAACAATGATTTCAGGAGTAGATTCCTTAGTGCCCCTGACCCATTTAGCCCATCCTTCTTCCACAACGCCTCCAGAAACCCTCAGTTTGTTCTGCATATTTATGAGTCTCTTCTGTTTTGCCCCCCTCCCTGTTTTTATATTATTTTTGTTTCCCTTACCTTATGTTCATCTGTTTTGTGAAGGTGAGGGGACTTCTAAGTAGAGCAAGAATATGTATTTAGAGGTGAGTGAAGTTGGCTTAAAAGGGCATAGGGAAATACTTTAGAGCTTCTAAAAGTCAGTGGAGGAGTTGAGGCCTGTATCCAGGCAACAGGGTGGTTTCTGAGTGAACCGAGCACAGGGACTCAGGGAGAATGCTGACTTCAGCATGCAGGCTGGAGGGAGGTCAGGGGGTGGGGGGGGGGGGAAGACCTGTGACACCTGGAGACGGTCGGTGCATGGAGGAGCTGCGGTGATCCTCACATGGGCTTCTATCCTGCCTGAAGACCGAGACTTCAGGAAGATGGAGGAGGAAATTGGTGAAATCAGTGGGTTGTGGAGAGAGTGTACATGTGGGAAAAGCAGGAGAGGCAGGAGTCAGAGGTGACTGCAAAGATTCAAGTCTGAGGGCTGAGCAGAATGACGGTGCTGCTGTAAGACCCCCTGAGAAGAGGGGTCTGTCAGAGGACGCCTGCTGGGAGATACCCACTCCACAGGTCAGAGTCACCAGTTGCAGCTCTAACCCCTGGCTAAAGGCGTGCCATGAGGGGCAGAGGAGGAGGGGACATTCCCAAGTCTCACACTCTACTCAGTGTCCCACATAGCTTCTTCATCTCTCTTATTCCAGAGATGGTGGCATTGAAGTGTTCCCGATAACTTGAAGTTGCCTGCCATGTTCCTGCTATTCACAGGGAAGGCATAATAAATGGATTTGGGCAAGTTTTATATCAACCACGGGTTTTGATGTCATTTCTGTAAGGTGCTGGAGTGGCCAACCGCTTTCTCATCTGGCTGAGGAGTGGTGGCCCTCTCTCCCTTTCTAGAAAGGCCTGGGTTTCAGCCTTGGCTCAATCATTCACAAGCTGTATTTGGGCAGGCTACTTAACCTCTCTGAGTCACAATTGACTCACCTATCAATTAGCGACCTCAAAGTGGTACGGGAAGAATTAATTGAGGGGACAATGGTTAGCACAGTCCAGCACGCAGTAGCTACTGACTACAGGACAACAGTACCTGCCGCTGTGGCTGTCGGGGTGACAATGACAGTGACAATGGTGAAATCAGGTCACCACATGCTTGAGGTTTCCTCCGGCCACCAGAGGCTGGATTGTTTTTGTTTGATATTTTTAAAGTTTATTTATTTTGAGAGAGAGCACACACAGAGGGGAGGAGCAGAGAGAGAGGGAGACAGAGAATCCCAAGCAGGCCCCACCCAGGATGGAGCCCCACAAGGGGCTCGATCTCATGACAGCGAGATCATGACTTGAGCTGATATCCAGAGTCTGTCGCTTAACTGACTGAGCCACCCAGGCTCCCTGAGTCTGTGGGTTGTCTTTGGTGTTTCCTTGTTTCCCTTCCTCTGGAACAGAAAGGGAACCTCCCGTTGCTTCGCCTCTCCTGTTCAGTTGTTCTTCTTCAGTGCCCTTCTCTCATGCCACGCAATCCCCCATTTCTTCTCCAGTGTTAGCCAGGTGACTCACCGAGGATTCTCTCAGCGTATTTTCACCTTCTGTATGTCTTCTAGTTTTTACTATGAGAAAGATTAGTGATGAGGGAGGTATTTAATTTATTTCAGTGTGGGAGCCCAAGTGAAAGAAGAAAAAAATAAAAGGAATAAGAAATACTTCAGGGTAGTCTTATTTGTTTTTCTTTTTTAAGCTGAGGTATAGCTGACACACAATGTTACATCAGTTTCAGGTGTACAACATAGTGATTTGACACCTTCAACCTAATTTATTTTTTTTTTTTAATTTTTTTTTCAACGTTTTTATTTATTTTTGGGACAGAGAGAGACAGAGCATGAACGGGGGAGGGGCAGAGAGAGAGGGAGACACAGAATCGGAAACAGGCTCCAGGCTCCGAGCCATCAGCCCAGAGCCCGACGCGGGGCTCGAACTCACGGACCGCGAGATCGTGACCTGGCTGAAGTCGGACGCTTAACCGACTGCACCACCCAGGCGCCCCCCTTCAACCTAATTTAAAAGCAGAGAAAATCTTTGAGAGATTCCTCTGCCTCGTGTCATGAACGTGCTGCTGAATCGCATGTAGTTACAAGCTTCCTGAAGGTGAGAGCCATCTTTCGTTCTTCTCTTGTATGTCCCAAATTGCCTGGGCACATGGTAGGTACTTAATAAAACATTTGGTTAAAGAACTGAATTAAAATAAATCCTCACCTCCTGCTGACAAAAAAATACCAATGGTGGGAAAACTGAAAGACAGAGACAAGCAAACTGGTGAATCCCCGTATATTACATTCGAACTGTTGTTTGATACTGACCTATATTCTCAACAACTTCCAGATGTCCACTTGGACCCCAGGTGTCAAAATTTTCTCGAAATGTTTGTAAAAATTCATGAAGATGTGGGATTGAGCAAAACCATAGGACCTGAAAGAATCCAGAAACTTAGATAATTCATGTAAGGAAAATATTGAAGATATTCTTTAGAAAGGGAGAACTATTAATGAAATTGGCATTTCTGGGAAGTAAATGGAGGAAACAGGGATTCACGAGACGTTTACTTGAGAATTTCTCATGCAAAGGCATGATGAGAAATGTTGAGAATGGGAGAATTGTTGGTAATATGGATACTTATTAATGCTGAAAATGTTGATTATTATTTCCAGTGTGGTATACTTGAAATAACATACCAGTTGGAATAAAATGATCTGGTTCTTGTTCTGGATCCACTTCTTACTGGGAGGCTTCACTAATTCCCGACCCCTTTGAGCTTTGGTTTTCTCCCTTGTGATAAGGAGATCATGGAGTTTTTTTTTTTGCAAGATAGATTGCATAGTGTCTTGTATAGAGTGGACTGTTGGGCAGTGAATGGATAAACGTTTGTGATATTAACAAATAAATAAGTAAAATAAACCAATAAGATAATATGTGCAAAAGGGCTCTATTAACAGGCAAGTGCTAAATAAACATGAAGGATTGTTGTTATGAAATGTTTGTTTTGTCACAGGGCTCTTCTCTGAGATACATTTTCTCCAAATGGAGTCCATGGCCATTACAAATAATGTGACTGAGTTAATTTTCACTGGCCTGTTTCAGGATCCAGAGGTTCAGAGAGCGTGCTTTGTGGTGTTTCTTCCTGTGTACCTGGCCACAGTGGTGGGCAATGGTCTCATTGTTCTGACAGTCAATGTCAGTAAGAGTCTGCGTTCCCCCATGTACTTCTTCCTTAGCTACTTATCCCTGGTGGAGATCACTTACTCCTCTACTGTTGTCCCTAAATTCATGACAGACTTACTTGCCAAGATTAAAACCATCTCTCTGGAGGGCTGTGTGGCTCAGATATTCTTCTTCCACTTCTTTGGGGTCACTGAGATCCTTTTGCTTGTGGTGATGGCCTATGACCGCTATGTGGCCATCTGCAAGCCTCTTCAGTATATGAACATTATGAGCCGCCAACTGTGTCATGTACTGGTGGCTGGCTCCTGGCTTGGGGGCTTTTTCCACTCCATTATACAGATTCTCATCACCGTCCAGTTGCCCTTCTGTGGTCCCAATGTGATTGACCACTACTTCTGTGATCTTCAGCCATTATTCAAGCTTGCCTGCACTGACACCTTTGTGGAGGGGGTTATTGTGTTGGCCAACAGTGGCTTAATTGCTCTGTGCTCCTTCCTCATTTTGGTGTCCTCCTATATTATCATCCTTGTCAACTTGAGGAACCATTCTGCAGAGGGGAGGCGCAAAGCCCTCTCTACCTGTGCCTCTCACATCACAGTGGTCCTCTTGTTCTTTGGACCTGCCATCTTCCTCTACATGCGACCCTCCTCCACCTTCACTGAGGACAAACTGGTGGCCGTGTTCTACACAGTTGTCACCCCCATGCTGAACCCCATCATCTACACACTCAGAAATGCAGAGGTGAAAATTGCCATGAGGAGGTTGTGGGGCAAAAAGAACTTAGGGATGGAATAAAAATGGGAAAGTGATAAAGAAAAACATCTAATTATTCTTTGTTTTTGAAATGAATTTTGATTTCAGTGGGACATTCAGGAATGGCAAAAACAAATGTATGGACTTAATGTTACTGTTGCTGTGATTCTCCTTAATAACCAAACACTTGCTTGTATCTTGGTATAATGTTCCAAGGGAAGAGATCCGATTGCCTCTATGATATCCAAGAATATCATGAGATTGGGTAACATTGAGACTCAAACTAAATGGCAAATGCAAAGGAGAATATTTTGACAGATGTTTTGTAAGTTAAAGTACTTCTTCTATGACATACTTCCTCTCTCCTTCCCTCCCTTCCTTCCTCCCTCCCTTCCTCCCTCCCTCCCTTCCTTCCTCCCTCCCTTCCTTCCTTCCTTCTCCCTTCTTTGTTCAGCCTCCTAATGACAACAGCTTATATTTCATTAAGAAGGGGAACCAAACAGGAATTATCATGGGATATTTGAGGAGAGTGCCAATATGATCTTCTCTTCCACTGTGGAGAAATGTATCTTTGAAAATTGTGTCTGGGGGCACCTGGGTGGCTCAGTCGGTTAAGTGCCTGACTTCGGCCCAGATCATGTCTTGAATTTTGTGGGTTGGAGCCCCATGTGGGGCTCTGTGCTGACAGCTCCGAGCCTGGAGCCTGCTTTGGGTTCTGTGTCTCCCTCTCTCTCTGTCCCTCCCCTGCTCACACTCTGTCTCTCAAAAATAAATAAACATAAAAAAAAAAAAGAAAATTGTGTCCATGAATTTTTCTGTTTTCTGATTGGTTCTTGGTGTCTTGTACCATGGGCTGTCTGATTACAAGTACTGAAAAAGTCCCTGGGGCCATTCCGATTCTTGTGACATGTTGGTACAAAAGGTAGGTCTTCAGTCTCCACAGGCCTTTTCACAATGTCCAGTATCCATAAGTTAAAAAAAATATATCAAAAGGGCATAGGTTCTAGCTATCAATAGGGAAAGATCAAGTCAAACATTTTAATGAAAAGATCACTTTTAGCCTTATCCAAATGTAAATACAGAATGTAGGAAATCTATTATTTTTTATTTTTTGCAATTTATTTTTATTTAATATATATGTATTTTTTAGAGAGGAAATGTGAGCAGGGTGGGGGCAGAGAGAGAGGGGGAGAGAGAATCCCAAGCAAGCTTCACGCCCTCAAGACTGTGAGATCATGACCTAAGCCAAAATTAAGAGTTGAATGGTTAACTGACTGAGCCACCCAGGCACCCCCAGAATGTAGAAAATTATTAGGCCTAACTTGAAGAATGAAAGGAAGGGAAATACTACCCATGCATGTTTCTACTCCAGACTTCTGTCCTTTATTCTAGATGACCATGCCAAGTCCGTTTCTTATCATGGCTATTAGTGTTTCCTGGTGAAGTAGGATGAGACAGTCTATGTCTCTGTTATTGTGATCCTGCTGTGACTGGCCATGACTCCTGTGGTCTCCAGCTATTATCCAGGCTTGCCTGCACTGACACTTTTGTGGAGAGGGTTATTGTGTTGGCCAACAGTAGCTTCATTGTCATGTACTCCTTCCTCATTTTGGTGACCTCGTAGATTCTTTCACCTCTCCAAACTCCACCTCACCCAACCGACTCATATCATTGTGGACAATTTAGAGGTTATAATAAAATTTGCCCCTTTGGCTTTGGAATTACAAAGACTGGCTTTGCATTTGCGCTCTGTCCTTCCACCTCTCCTTGAGGATCAGATGAAGTAATTCAGGCAGTTTCCTTGCAGAGGGATGAAGCATTGCAGGTGTACTCTGTTAGAGGCTTCTCTCTTTCTCCTTAGGTGCTGACTGAACATGTAGGTGAATAGTGGTTTTCAAGGCAGCAGGAAATCTTCCCCACTTCTCCAGTAATCATGGTCATAGATGACCATCACTAAACCCTGAGAAAATACTTCTGCCCAGAATAACTTTACCAGCCTTTTCTATATGGCAAAATCGTATACATCCTTTTAAGCTGTGGGTTGAAGTCATCTCACTTATGAGGCCTTCTCTGACTTCCCTCCTCCTTGAGTTGGATTTATGTCTCCTGTCCAAGGTTATATTTATCATTGTCCTTATTCTGATTGTAATTATTTTATACATGTTTCTTTCAAGGGCAAGACTGTTCACCCTTCTTTGTGGCTGGGTGAATGCATGTAGCTGGTGCTTGTTGAATTAACCCTTGGTGCCCATGTACTGTCCTTTGTATATCAGTTCTCACTGATTCTTTCTGAACACTTTCATGGTGAAGAGCACATCTCTGCCTGTTAAAATTTTAAGAGCTCAGGCTCTGAAATTCAGTAGGATGTTTCAGTTGCCTCTCAGCCACAACCCAAGATCTAACTACTTCATTTCTCTAAACATGAGTTTCTGCATAATTAAAATAAGATTAATAATAGCATGCACTTCATAAGATTATTCTGAATATTAAATACAATAACATACATAAAGCTTTTAGAAAATAACAGGGTATGGAGTTGTACCATGGACCCAATAAATATTAGCCATCATCGTTGTTATTGTTGCTGTTGGTAATTACATGTCTGTCCATATGTAGGTCTTCTTTTCATCCTTTTGAGCTACTCAGAATAGACCTCGATTGCATACCAAAAAGTTTAAAGGCAGTTCAATTCTTTGGTTTTGAGACTTCTTTGGGCTAAACATTCTCTGTCACTTAATTGCTTTGAAAGCCTAGCACAGTACCTGGCACATTGTAGGTGCTCAATAAATGTTTTTTAAATAGATGTTGACTGTATTGTAGGTCAACTATATTTCAATTAAAAAAAAAAAAAGGAATAGACCATAATGTAGCCTCCCCATTGTCTTTTATGCTGAATGTGCTTGTACTTTGTTAATGTATATTTTAAAGCATATGGTCCAGAACTGAACTTGTATTGCAGAGGCTGGGGTGTTAGGATGCAGGCTGTGATAGGAGCCACTTACTCAGTGTGCATGTTTGGGTTCTTCACTGAGAGCTTTGAAAAAGAACATCATCAACAAACTCTGAGTCATTGAATACTGCAGGGGCAGAAAACATCTACAGTAACTGAATTGTCAAAATTCTCAGGGATTCCCTTACCCTAGTGAGACTTAGTGGGTCTATTGAGAGTTAATTACTCGCTTTGTTCTGGTCTCACTGGAAAAAACATAGGAATCAAAGGAATACATTTTTTCCCCATTGTTTAAGAGCCAGAGAATGTTGTGAAATGTTAAAAACAACTTCTCAGTTCACAGAAGTGTAAGTCTAATTATGCCACTTAGCACTGGAGACCATGTAGTTAGTTCTCAATTGTTGATTCTGAGCATTGAAACATGTATTTTTCAGAGAATAAATATAACATCATCTCATTAAAGAAAAATTAGAAAAAAAACCCAGGGGGGCTTCTGGGAAGATGGCGGTGTAGGAGGACGCTGAGCTCACCACATCCTGCGGATCACTTAGATTCCACCCACACCTGCCTAAATAACCCAGAAAATCGCCAGAAGACTAGCAGAAGATTCTCCGGAGCCAAGCGTAGACGAGAGGTCCATGGAAGAGGGGCCCTTCCCGAAGCAGATCTCCAAAGGAAAAGCGAGCTGAGCCTGCCCCTCCCACCGCTGTGCACCTTGCTGATCCACCCCAGCTAATATGCCAGATCCCTAGCACCACAAGCCTGGCAGTGTGCAAGTAGCCCAGACAGGCCACGCCACCCCACAGTGAATCCCGCCCCTAGGAGAGGGAAAGAGAAGGCACACACCAGTCTGACTGTGGCCCCAGAGGTGGGCTGGGGGCAGACATCAGGTCTGACTGCGGCCCCGCCCACCAACACAAGTTATTCAAGACAGCACAGGGGAAGTGACCCGCAGTCCTGCACCACTCCAGGGACTATCCAAAATGACGAAACAGAAGAATTCCCCTCAAAAAAACGTCCAGGAAATAACGACAGCTAACGAACTGATCAAAAACGATTTAAACAATATAACAGAAAGTGAATTTAGAATAATAGTCATAAAATTAATTGCTGGGCTTAAAAACAGTATGAAGGACAGTAGAGAATCTATTGCTACAGAGATTAAGGGACTAAGGAATAGCCAGGAGGAGCTAAAAAATGCTATTAATGAGCTGCAAAATAAAATGGAGACAACCACGGCTCGGATTGAAGAGGCAGAGGAGAGAATAGGTGAACTAGAAGATAAAATTATGGAAAAAGAAGAAGCTGAGAAAAAAGATAAAAAAAAATCCAGGAGTAATGAGGGGAAAATTAGAGAACTAAGTAATGCACTAAGGAGAAATAATCTATGCATAATTGGTATTCCAGAGGAGGAAGAGAGAGGGAAAGGTGCTGAAGGTGTACTTGAAGAAATAATAGCTGAGAACTTCCCTGACCTGGGGAAGGAAAAAGGCACTGAAATCCAAGAGGCACAGAGAACTCCCTTCAGAGGTAACTTGAATCGATCTTCTGCACGACATATCATAGTGAAACTGGCAAAATACAAGGATAAAGAGAAAATTCTGAAAGCAGCTAGGGATAAACGTGCTCTAACATATAAAGGGAGACCTGTAAGACTCGTGACCGATCTCTCTACTGAAACTTGGCAGTCCAGAAAGGAATGGCAGGAGATCTTCAATGTGATGAACAGAAAAAATATACAGCCGAGAATCCTTTATCCAGCAAGTCTGTCATTTAGAATAGAAGGAGAAATAAAGGTCTTCCCAAACAAACAAAAACTGAAGGAATTCGTCACCACTAAACCAGCCCTACAAGATCCTAAGTGGGATCCTGTGAGACAACGTACCAGAGACATCGCTACAAGCATGAAACCTACGGACATCACAATGACTCTAAACCCATATCTTTCTATAATAACACTGAATGTAAATGGACTAAATGCGCCAACCAAAAGACATAGGGTATCAGAATGGATAAAAAAACAAGACCCATCTATTTGCTGTCTACAAGAGACTCATTTTGACCTGAGGACACTTTCAGATGTAAAGTGAGGAGATGGAGAACTATTTATCATGCCACTGGAAGTCAAAAGAAAAATTAGTGTCGTGAGCTTCTCTGTATATAGAATTTTGAAGTCTTTCCTCATTTATTATTTAATCTTTTTAGGTATAGGTTTGATGTAGCAGAAAAAAATGTCAATGAAACAGAAGTACAAAAGTACAGAGGGTGAAAGTCCAGTATGGCTGTGGAAGCCTGACATATTATCAGAATTCCGGACTGTGCTGTCTTCAGCACCCAGCTTCAACCTCAAGACCTCAAAGGGCTGCTAGAACTCTATACCACTGCTGTCCAGGCAGGCTTTATGCCACACCGGACATGTTCTGTGCTGTGCTGAACAAATTGGGAGTGGCTGTTGAGCAGTGGAATGGGCTAGTGAGACCAAGGGACTAAAATTTAAAAATTTTTAAGTTTTAATACGTTTCAATTTAAAAAACTACATGTGGCTAATGGATGCCCTATTAGACAATGCCACTCTTAGCATTTCCTCTATATCCCAGGAGGCAGAAATGGGAAAAAGGAAAGATAAGCTAATCACTTTCTAATTTAGAAGATTATCCAAAAATGCCACATGGCGATTTTGCTCTCATCTTATTTGATTGAAATTAATCACATGGTTATCCTTAATTGGAAGGGAGACCAGAAACTGTAATCTTTTATTCTAGGTGGAATTATGTTTAGCTAAGATCAGGGTTCTGTTCTGTTTCTAAGGAGATGAGTTTGGAAACAGCCCATGGGCCCATTAACTAGTGAATAGATAAGGAAGATGTGTTC
This sequence comes from Prionailurus viverrinus, assembly GCF_022837055.1. NCBI lineage: Eukaryota > Metazoa > Chordata > Mammalia > Carnivora > Felidae > Prionailurus > Prionailurus viverrinus. The sequence continues at coordinate 100,417,109 of NC_062570.1, forward strand.
TGTATATACAATGGAATATTACTCACCCATAAGAAAGAATGAAATCTTGCCATTTGCAACAACATGGATGGAGCTAGAGAGTATTACACTAAGCAAAATAAGTCAATCAGAGGAAGACAGATACCATATCATTTCACTCATATGCAGAATTTAAGAAACAAAACAAATGAGCAAAGGGGGAAAAAAAAGAGAGAAGCAAACCAAGGAACAGACTCCACTATTAAGAATAATCTGATGGTTACCAGAATGGAGGGGGGCAGGGGATGGGTTAAATCGGTGATGGGGATTAAAGAGTGCACTCGTGATGAGAACCAGCTATTGTATGGAAGTGTTGAATCACTACATTGTACCTAATACTACACTGTATGTTAACTAACCAGAAATTAAAGACTTAAAGGGGAGAATGGATGTAATAGCATATATTCTCATGCAGTATATTACACACCAATTTCCTGAGCAATTAAAAGTTTTCACAAAAGTTGTTTATAATGGCTTGATATCAACAGTCTGATTGTAGCATAGTTTACTTAATCATTCACCTATTTCAGGCCTATTAGGTTTACTTAATAACTTATTCAGTAAGATTTAATGAGCATGTACTATGTGCTGTGCATTGTTCTAAGTGTGAGGGATATACAGCGATATATCAGATGGAGATATTTCTGCCTACATGGAGGTGAACATTCTGTTTTCTGGGGGTGCCTGGGTGGCTCAGTTGGTTGTCTTACTCTTGATTTCTGCTCAGGTCATGATCCCACGGTTTGTGGGATCGAGCCCTGCATTGGGCTCTGTGTTGACAGTGTGGAACTTGCTTGGGATTCTCTCTCTCCCCCTTTCTCTCTGCCCCTCCCCCCTCTCAAAATAAATAAACGAACATTAAAAAAACATTCTGTTTTCTGAAACTGCTGTGGTCTGGATCAGCATTGCCAAGAGAATTTTCTGTGATGATGGAAGTATTCTACATCTCTGCTGATATATGGTAGTCCCTAGCCATGTGGGTAATTAGTATTTGAGTATGCATAACATGCTGAAGAATTGAATTTTTAATTCTATTTAATTTTAACTGGCTTAAATTTAAATAGCTCCACGTTGCTGGTGGCTACCACATTGGATATCACGGGTCCACACACTTCTGCTGCAAACTTGTGGCTATTTCTCCAGATCAGGGGCAAGATTGCTCCTGGGCCCCAGGACCCTGACAGATCTGTGGATGACTATTTTTAGGCCTTAACTCTCGGGAGCCAGCTCTTTTGACGTATTGCAGTTACAGTTGTTTTCATACATTTATTTTTTAACTTTCAAACCGGACTTGTAATTGATTTATGTACCACAATTATAATATTAGAGAATCTGACTTGGACTATATTTATCTTTACCAATGAACTTTATGCAGTCATATGTTTTTATTCTGTTAATTAGCATCTTTACATTTTAGCTTGTAGAATTCTCTTTAGCTTTTCTTGTGAAGCATCTCTAGTAGTGATGAACTCCCTCAATTCTTCTCATTTGGGAAAGTCTTTCTCTGCTTTGTTTGTGAAGGGCACATTTGCTGGGGTTAGTATTCTTGGTTGACAGTTTTGTTCTTTCAACATTTGGAACATATCATCTAATAGCTCCTGGTCAGATGTGTCTTCAGGCTATGCTTTCCAGTTGGAGGGTGGCACTGACCGTGCTTGTGTTTGGTTTGGGCCTCAGGCTGCCTCCTGCAACTGGGTGGGGCTGGAGACTGTGCTCCATGGTCACGTGAGTTTGCTGGTTGGCTGGGGCTGCAGGCTATGATCTGTGATTGGGCTGGATCCCTGCCTGGTCAAGGACACAGGCTGTGTTTAGCAGTCAGGTAGGCCTTTATGCTGGACTCTTCTGCTAGGTGGGGTTGTAGGCTGGGGCTGTATGGTTGGGCAATTCTGTAGGCTGGGCTCTGAGGCTGCTCAGGGTTACTGTTCAGGTTCCCTGGTTGTGCAGGGCCAGAAACTACACTCAACAACTGGACAGGGCTTCTGGCTTGGCTCCCCGCCTAGGCAGGCCATAGGATGTGCTCATGGATGCCAGATGTCTATGCTCATGCTTCCAGAGGGATGGGACTGGAGGTTATACTCAGTAGTTGGGCAGGACTATGAATTTGCTCCTTTTCTCTGTTAAGCTAAAGTATCTTATGGTTCGCCTCGCTGTCTGTTTTTATCTTATTTTATTTTTCCGTCCCTTCCCCTTTGTTCATCTGTTTTGTTTCTCAAATTCCACACATGTGTGAAGTCATATGGTATTTGTCTCTGAGTGAGTTATTTTGCTTAACATAATACACTCTAGTTCCATCCATGTCATTGCAAATGGCAAGATTTCATTCTTTTTGATGGCTGAGTAATATTCTGTATATATATGTATGTGTGTGTGTGTGTGTGTGTGTGTGTGTGTGTCTCCCCCACATAATCTTTATTTATTCATCAGTTGATGGACATTTGGGCTCTTTCCATAATTTGGCTATTGTTGCTAATGCTGCTATAAACACCAGGGTACATGTACCCCTTCAACTCAGTACTTTTGTATCCTTTGGATAAATATCTAGTAGTGCAATTGATGAGTCATAGGGTAGTTGTATTTTTAACTTTTTGAGGAACCTCCATACTGTTTTCCAGAGTGGCTGCACCAGTTTTCATTCCCATCAATAGTATAAGAGGTTCCCCTTTCTCTGCATCCTGGCTAGCATCTGTTGTTCTTGAGTTGTTAATTTTAGCTATTCTAACAGGTGTAAGGTGGTATTTCATCATGGTTTTGATTTATACTACCCTGATGATGAATGATGTTGAGCGTTTTTTCACGTGTCTTTTAGCCATTTGTATGTCTCCTTTGGAGAAATTTCTGTTCATGTTTTTTGCCCATTTCTTAACTGGATTATTTATTTTTTGGGTATTGAGTTTGATAAGTTCTTTATAGGTTTGGATACTAACCCCTTATCTGATATGTCATTTGCAAATATCTTCTCCCATTCCATAGGTTGTCTTTTATTAATTAATTAATTAATTTATTTATTTATTGTTTCTAATGTTTATTTATTTATTTTGAGAGAGAGATAGAATGCATGTGAATGGGGTGGCAGAGAGAGAGGGAGAGGGAGAGGGAGGGAGGGAGGGGGAGAGAGAGAGAGAGAGAGAGAGAGAGAGAGAGAGAGAGAGAGAATCCTAAGAAGGCTCTGTGCTGTTGGTACAGAGCTCAACCCCATGAACCATGAGATCATGAACTGAGCCTAAATCAAGAGTCAGACACATAACCAACTGAGCCACCCAGGTGCCCCCTCTAGGTTGCCTTTTAGATTTATTGATTGTTTCCTTCCCTGTGCAGAAGCTTTTTATCTGAGTGAAGTCCTAATAGTTCATTTTTGCTTTTGTTTCCCTTGCATCTGGGGACATGTCTAGTAAGAAGTTGCTACGGCCAAGGTCAAAGAGTTGCTGCCTGTGTTCTCATCTAGGAGTTTGATGGTTTCCTCTCTCACATTTAGGTCTTTCATCCATTTTGAATTTGCTTTTGTGTGTGATGTAAGAAAAGAAAGTGGTCCAGTTTCATTCTTCTGCATGTCGCTATCCTGTTTTTCCAACAGCATTTGTTGAAAAGACTGTCGTTTTTTCCATTGAATATTCTTTCCTGCTTTGTCAAAGATGAGTTGATCATATAGTTTTGGGTCCATTTCTGGGTTCTCTATTCTGTTCCACTGATCTACACCTCTGTTTTTGTGCCAGTACCATACTGTCTTGATGATTACAGCTTTGTAATACAGCTTGAAGTCCTGAATTATGATGTCTCCTGCTTTGCTTTTCTTTTTCAACATTACTTTGGCTATTCGAGGTCTTTTCTGGTTCCATACACATTTTAGAATTGTTTGTTCCAGTTCTGTGAAAGTGCTGGTGTTATTTTGATAGGGAGTGTATTGAATGTATAGATTGCTTTGGGTAGTATAGACATTTTAAATGTTTGCTCTTCGGGGCGCCTGGGTGGCGCAGTCGGTTAAGCGTCCGACTTCAGCCAGGTCACGATCTCGCGGTCTGTGAGTTCGAGCCCCGCATCAGGCTCTGGGCTGATGGCTCGGAGCCTGGAGCCTGTTTCCGATTCTGTGTCTCCCTCTCTCTCTGCCCCTCACCCGTTCATGCTCTGTCTCTCTCTGTCCCAAAAATAAATAAACGTTGAAAAAAAAAAAAAATTTAAATGTTTGCTCTTCTAACCCATGATCATGGAATATTTTTCTACTTCTTTGTGTCCTCTTCAGTTTCTTTCACAAGTGTTCAGTAGTTTTCAGAGTCCAGATTTTTCTTATGTCTTTGGTTAGTTTTATTCCTAGGTATCTTATGGTTTTTGGTGCAATTATAAATGGGATTGATTCCTTGATATCTCTCTCTGCTGCTTCATTATTAGTGTATATAAATTCAACAGATTTCTGTATATTGATTTTATACCCTATTGCATTGCTGAATTCATGTATAAGTTCTAGCAATGTTTTGGTGGAGTCTTTTGGATTTTCTACATAGAGTATCATGTTTGTGGAGAGTGAAAGTTTGACTTCTTCCTTGCAGATTTGGAAGCCTTTTCTTTCTTTTTGTTTTCTGATTGCTGAGGCTAGGACTTCCAGTACTATGTTGAACAATAGTGGTGAGAGTGGACCTCCTTGTTGTGTTTCTGATCTCAGGGGGAAAGCTCTCTATTTTTCCCCATTGAGGATGATCTTAGCTGTGGGTGTTTCATGTATGGCCTTTATGATGTTGAGGTATGTTCCTTCTATCCCTACTTTCTTGAGGGTTTTTACCAAAAAAGGATTCTATATTTTGTCAGATGCTTTTTCTGCATCTATTGAGAGGATCATATGGTTCTTATCCTTTCTTATATTAATGTGGTGTATCTTGTTGATTGATTTGTGGATATTGAATCATGCTTGCAGCCCAGGAATAAATCCCACTTGATCGTGGTGAATAATTCTCTTAATGTACTATTGGATTCTATATGTTAATGTCTTATTGAGAATTTTTGTATCCATATTCCCCAGGGATATTGGTCTATAATTTTCCTTTTTAGTGTGATCTTGGTCTGGTTTTGGAATCAAGATAATTCTGGCCTCATAGAATGGGTTTGGAAATTTTCCTTCCATTTCTCTCTTTTTTTTGAACACTTTCTGAAGAATAGGTATTAACTCTGATTTAAATGTCTGGTATAATTCCCCTGGGAAGCCACTTAGCCCTGGACACTTGTCCATTGGGAGATTTTTGAACACAGATTCAATTTCTTTGCTGGTTATGGTTCTATTCAAATTTTCTATTTATTTCTGTTTCAGTTTTGGTAGTGTATATGATTCTAGGAATTTATCCATTTTTTTCCAGATTGCCTAATTTGTTGGCATATAAATGCTCATACTATCCTCTTCTAATTGTAATTCTATGGTGTTGGTTGTGATCTCTCCTCTTTCCTTTGTGATTTTATCTGTTTGGGTCCTTTCTCTTTTCTTTTTGATAAGTCTGTCTAGAGGTTTATCATTTTTGTTAATTCTTTCAAAGAATCAGTGCCTACTTTGTTGATCTGTTCTACCATTTTTTTAAAATTTCGATATCACTTATTTATGCTTTAATCTATATTATTTACCTTCTTCTGCTGGTTTGGGGCTTTATTTGTTCTTTTTCCAGCTCCTTTAGGTGTAAGGTTAGGTTGTGTATTTGAGACTTTCCTTACTTCTTGAGTAAGACCTGTATTGCTACATATGTCCCTCTTATGACTGCCTTTGCTGCATTCCAGAGGTTTTGTACTGTCATGTTTTCATTTTCATTTGCTTCCATATATTTTTCATTTTTTCTTTTACTTCCTTGTTGACCAATTCATTCTTTAGTAGGATGTTCTTTAATCTCCATGTATTTGTAGTCTTTCCAATTTTTTTCTTGTGGTTGACTTCAAGTTTCATAGTGTTGTGGTCTGAAAATATGCATGGTATGTCTCAATATTTTTGTATTTGTTGAGGCTTGATTTGTGACCCAGTATGTGATCTGTTCTGGAGAATGTTCCATGTACACTTGAAAAAAAATATGTGTTCTACTGCTTTAGGATGAAATGTTCTGAATATGTCTGTTAAGTCTATCTGGTCCAGTGTGTCATTCAAAGCCATTGTTTCCTTGTTGATCTTCTGCTTAGATGAGCTGTCCATTGATGTCAGTGGGATGTTAATGTCCCCTACTATTATTGTATCATTATCAATTAATTTCTTTATTTCGTTATTAATTGATTTGTATATTTGGCTGTTTCTAGTTGGGGCATAAATAGTTACAATTGTTACATAATCTTGTTAGATAGACCCTTTTATTATGATATAGTGCCCTTCTTCATCTCTTGTTGCAGTCTTTGGTTTAAAGTCTAGTTTGTATGATATATGTATAACTACTCTGGCTTATTTATTTTTATTTTTATTTTTTTTTTGGTGTCTATTAGCACGATAGATGGTCCTTCATCCCCTCACTTTCAATCTGCAGGTGACTTTGGGTCTAAAAGGAGTCTGTGATGTGCAGCATATGGGTGGGTCTTGTTTTTTCATCCATTCTGATACCCTATATCTTTTTATTGGAGCATTTAGTCCATTTACATTCAGAGTGATTATTGATAGATATGAATTTAGTGCCATTGTATTATCTGCAATGTTGCTGTTCCTGTAGATTGTCTCTGTTCCTTTCTAGTCTTTGTTGCTTTTGGTCTCTCTTTCTTTCTCAAAGAGTCCCCTTTAATATTTCTTGCAGAGCTGTTTAGTATTCACAAACTCCTTTAGTTTTTGCTTTTCTGGGAAACTCTTTATCTCTCCTTCTGTTCTGAATGACAGCCTTGCTGGATAAAATATTCTTGGCTGCATATTTTCCCCACTTAGCATGTTAAATATATCCTGCCACTCTTTTCTGGCCTGTCAAGATTCTGTGGACAGGTCTGCTGCTAACCTTATGTGTCTACCCTTGTAGATTAAGGACATTTGTCCCTAGCTGCTTTCAGAATTCCCTATTTTTGTATTTTGCAAGTTTTGCTGGTATGTCTTGATGTTGACCTGTTTTTGTTGATTTTGAAGGGAGTTCTCTGTGCCTCTTGGACTTGATTGAATCTTTCCTTCCCCATATTAGGGAAGTTCTCAGTTATAATTTGTTCAAATAATCTTTCTGCCTGTTTTTCCTACTCTTCTTCTTCTGGGATTCCTATGACATGGATATTATTGAGCTTTATGGAATGACTGAGTTTCCTAAGTCTATATTTGTGATCTAATAGTTTTCCTTTCCTTTTCACCTTCATTATTTTCTATAATTTTATCTTGTATAGCACCTATTTGTTCCTCTGCTTCTTCCATCCTCATTGTGATCACATCCAGTCTGTTTTACATCCCAGTTATAACATTTTTTATTTCAGCCTGACTAGTTTAAGGTATTTTGTCTCTGAAAGGTTTCTCTGGTGTCATCTATGCTTCTTTCAAGCCCATGTAGTATTCTTATGACTGTTTTTCTAAATTATTATTCAGATAATATTGCTTATATCTGTTTTTAGTAAATCCGTGACTGTGGCTGTGATTTCTTCTTGTCTTTCTTCTGGGGAGAAGTCCTCCATCTCATCATTTTGTCTAGGTTTCTGTCTTTTGCATGTTGAAGTGTTGTTTCCTGCTCCCGACAGTAATGCTATATTAAGAAGGGGTCATACACTGTCCAGGGCCTCGAGCTTCAAGAAGTGTTTTTGGTGTATGCTGTGTGCACTCTGCTGTTGTGTTGTGGCTGCTCTTTCCCACAGGTCAGTCCCCTGCAGAGTTCCTCCTTGCCTACAGTGGGGAGTGTTTGGACCTTTAACTAGGTGTGCTTTGATTTGTTTGTTAAAATAAGCCTGATTGAAAAAAAAGGGGGGCTGGGGATGCCTGGGTGGTTCAGTCAGCTAAACATCTGACTTTGGCTCAGATCATATCTCATCGTTCATGAGTTCAGACCATGGAGGGGTTTTCTGCTGTCAGCACAGAGTCTGCTTCAGATCCTCTGTTCCCCTCTGTGGAACTTATTCTGTCTCTCAAAAATAAGTAAACGTTAAAAAAAAAAAGACTGATCCAAAAAAGAGAAAAGGAAAAGGAACAAAAACCCAAGCAAACAGACAAAAAACAATAAGCCTGATTCCAAAGAAAAATGAAGAAAGAAGAAAAAAGAAGCCTGATCCAAAAAAATGAGAAAAGGTAACAGACAAACAAAAAACTCTAATGCTGATTTCAAAGGAAAAAAAAAAAAAAGCCTGGTCCTATCTTCACCAGAAGTGAAGCTTACACTTTGGAGCACTCCATGATCAGTAGATTTGGTGCATGGGTGCGGCCTATGCTGGTCCTCTGGGGGAGAGGCCTGCTGTGTTGGCTCACAGTCAGACCTGCCCCCTGTCGATTACATTATTATCACCACCATCATTATTGAAGGAGAGGGTGAGGCACTGGGGACCCTAAGTGACTTATACATGAATCCATGAATGTTAGAATTGGAAGGTACGATAGGGGTGATCCAGCTTAACTCTGTCATCTTATATAGAAGGAGAACCAGGGGAGAGCAAGAAGTGGAGAGGTGAGTGGCATAGTCAGATTAGTAGTTAATCAGTTATGACCAGAGCTAGTGCCCAAGTGTCCTGACCCCTCCCTGTCCAGTCCTCACTTTCCTCTATCTTCATTCTCCTTTCCATTCTTAGTCATTCAGTCTGGAAAAAAGTTCCCTTTATGTCCTTCCTTCAACTTTCTTCTCTTACTGCCTCATTGTTGGGTGTCAAAACTTTATAGAAACGTCACTAATGGAAGCAGATTTTGAACCTTTCTGAAGTCAAGTTTAATTGACAGTTTCACCCGAGAGAAAAGAAATTCCATGGGGAAGTTGTTCCCTTGATTATAGTGTGTGGCTTAGTTTATTTTAAATAGTTCAAGGATCTAAGCATTTAATCAGAACCCTTCGACTCAGTGGGTGGGTATGTTTTCTACATAAAACACAGCATCTTAAATTCTCTGAGTTTGCTGATTCCCATGGCTTTTATTTGTTTCTTAGATATTATCCAAATATCAACGCAGATCCAGATCCTCTGAACTTTCCTCTTCTGTGATTCATCATAGATGCCATCATTTGTTTTCTGAAAGCCCCCAGGAACATGGTGTTTTGTTACTGGGGACAAGACCTGATTCTCGAATTGCAGTAGCAACAGCCATCCAGAGCCATCAGAAGGTAGCTTAGTGATTTCCAAGTTATTAACCTGGCAAGTATCTAGTGTGTGGCTTTGGGAAGCAATTAACCTCTGTCAGCCTCTGTTGCCTCATTTGTAAATAGAGGAGGTTTGAGTAAAAGATCTAAATATTTTCAGCACTACTCTCAAGGGCTTAGTTGAGTGTGACCTGAACTTTGCTCACTGGACCCTTCAGTGAGAAATCAGCTAGGTGGGGAATATTAGCCAAAGCACCTTACTTTTCCAGGGACCAGGATTCCTAGAGAGGAAAATAATGCTGCACACTATCCTAGCATCTCCAACCAGATCGTCACCTTGAAAACTATCTATTCCAACAGAGTGACTACCTTCATGCTGAGCTAGAGGCACTTGAGTACACTTGAGATCCATCTGACCCAATTCCTCGTTCCAAGGTAGAATGAAGCCACACCAGATTTTGTGACTTCAAGGTGGGTGATATGGCTGGAAATAAGGTGCAAAGTCTTTAAGCAACCATAGGATATTGGGTAATTCAGGCTCTTTAAGCCACAGGTGTTCATTTATAAATGAGGTAGTTTGCTTTGAAGATTTTTTGGGGAAGGGGGATAATGAATTCCATGTACGTATTTATTTTTATTGTGGTGAAATTATCTAAAATGTAAAATTTGACAGTTTAATGTCCTTTACAGTTTTGGGATATAGTTACCGAGCTACCAATATAAAGAATCTATTAATTGCTAAAAAAACAAATATGATAAGTTACTGTAAGAGCACAGAGGAATGGATACATTATTCTTATTGTAGTGAGATTCGTCTTGCAATTAGAAAGAAGGAATACTAAACACAGAGAAGGAAGAAAGGACCTCTTTGGTTTGGAAATAGCTGTGTAATAGTCATTTGGGAATGACAGTAAGGGTGCAAAGCAGACAATGGCCAGTTCAAACAGGACCTGGACTCAATGCTAAGAATATTATAATTTAGGCTGTGGGCAATAGGGAGATACTGATAGATTTTTATGTATCATGACCAGATTTACACTGAAGGGTAATCATCAAAGTATTTTCCAATGCTCAGGGAAGAGAAGGTACAGATGGGTTGGAGTATTGCTGAACACAGCGGAACTGGGTTGGAAGGTGGATAGTGTTGGGAGAACGAGGAGAGAGTGAAGGGGGGCTCCGTGGTGGGAATAGCAGGGTGGGCTGTGGGACGGGGAGAGGATGTGAACAGAGGTGAGTCAAAGTTTGGTGGGTAAAAAGCTGATTGCTGAGGTGGCTTAGTCTGTGAAAGTCTTTAAGTCAGAGGAGTCCAGGTTTCCCCCCAGCTATTGCCATGCCTGAGGAGGATCCGAGGAAAGAAGGATGTAGGACACAATTTTCTGGCTGCAGTGTGCAGGATGGATAGGCAGGAGCATCTGAAGATGAAGAGGTGTTGGTAATTTGGGCGTCTGATGACAGTGTGTGAGAAGGGGTGGCGGGAAGAATGGAGAGAAAGGGCACACAGGGGGATGGTTTAATGAGAAATGAATGGGCTGTGATGATGACTGGTATGGGCATGAGGGAAGGCATGGGTCAAATGTGATCTCAGCTACAGCCTGAGCAGCATGGAGGGTGAGGGTGTGATCAGAGTATCTTCCAGGTCACACTTGCCTGTAAGTCTCCTGTTTCTCCATAGTTAGTCTTATCAACTGCAACCCTAATCTCTGTCCAAATCCTTTTCTTGGGCTCGTGAGTGAGGCTGTGGTAAAAGGTGAGTCTCACACTCTTGTCTCACACTCTTGGGGAGTCTCACACTCTTGTCTTCTAACCATCCATTCACTTGATTTTCCAGGGTGCTGAGATGGTTTTAGATATTCCTAATGCTTCTAGGTGCTTGGTTTTCCCAGCACTGCACCTGTTGTCAAGGGCCCTGCGCTGATGAATTTAGCAATACTTCCTATGCTTAGCATAGGTATCAATGTAATTTCTCTGCTGTACCTATATTCCTAGAAACTTTAGCTCTTGGATGGGCAGGTTTTATTTTATCTATCTGTCTATCTATCTATCTATCTATCTATCTATCTATCTATCATCTATTTTGCTTTGGTGGATGGCTGATCACCTTTTCCTGGCTTTTTTCCTCCTATAGATGGACTTTAGTGTAATTATATAAATTACAAAGAAAAATTCCATTGGAAATGATTCAGATTGCTTAAATTTGTAGATAAATTTAGGGAGAGTTGAAATCTTTATGTTGAATTTTATTATTTAAACCTGAGTTTATAAAAATCACTTTGGGTGGATATATTTTGTATTTTATACATGGATTTTTTGATGTTACCTTAGTATTTTTATGGTTTTCTCTGCATAACTTCTTTGTAAAGGGAATATTTTTCAGTTGTTCTTTCTAACTCATAACTATATTTTGTACTTTCTTAATATTGCTATGGTTTTCAGTTTTTTCCTTTTTCTTTTTAAATGTTTATTTATTTTGAGAGAGAGAGAGAGAGAGAGAGAGAGAGAGAGAGAGAGAGAATGTGTGCAAGTGGAGGGGAGGGGCAGGGAGAGAGGGAGAGAGAATCCAAGACAGGCTCTGTGCCTCCATGGGGCTTGAACTCACGAATCATGCGATCATTACTTGAGCCAAAATCAAGAGTTGGACAGTTAACCAACTGAGCCACCCAGGTGTCCCAACTATGCTTTTCAGATTTGTTTGTTTGTTTGTTTGTTTGTTTGTTTATGTATTTATTTATTTATTTTCCTAGGTTCCTATCTTAGGAGGTTTTGCTTCCGAGAAACAAAAACCCATCAAACTAGTTTAAGCAAAGAAGGGAATTTATTTGAGGAATAAGGGACTCAATCAGAGCCCGATGTCAAGGATCAAGGATACTCTGCATCTCTGAAATTCCACGGTCTATTTTTCTACTATTTTCTTGCTCTTGAAAACTAGTTTCTCAATGTTTTTAGGTTCGATGACTTTATTTAATCTTAAACATTTTCTTTCTTTGATGAAAGTGATATCTATTTAATATTTACAACTTGATGTTCTGATATACATAATGAAATGATCACTGCAGTTAAGCTGATTAACATATTCATCTCCTCATACACTTTTTTTAAAAATGAGAAGTCCTGTATCTGTTCTCTTAGGATATTTCACACATCACCATGTCCTTACCTGATGATTTTCGACACACACGGCTCTGTTCCCATCTGTCTACATCACTGACTGTTGTTTCTGTTGATTTAGGTCCTTGCTGTTTAGGTACACTTTTACTTTTTCAAAAGAGTATTTCTTGAAAATTTCAGGGATAAGGGGACATGCAAGGAGGATAAATTTTAGAGCAGAGAAGCAAGATGTTCATACTATTTATTCCTTATTTCTCATGGCTCGTATGTGGTGAAAATATTCTGAATATGGCACCTTAATCTGAAGAATATTGTTTTGCATCATATGACATTGTTAGCATGAGTGTGTTCTGTGATCCATACTTCTGCATAGTCTGAATGGATAGATGTAGGTGTGGAAAAGGTCCCCTGTTCCAGGGGATGACTCTTGTTATGATAGGTTGAAGACTGGTATAACTGAATGAAGAAAACTGTACTTGACCTTTTGGGAAGAGAAGAATTATCAGTGGGAAGATGTTTTCCCAGGGCAGAGATGAAGGAAACAAGGAATTTGGGAGCACAAGCGTGTCACGGGGATCCCTCAATAGTAGAGAGCTTCACTGAAGATGGTAAAAGTGCATGCTATGAACCTGAATGGCCCCTCAAATTCACATCAACTGGTGGTGAACTTGTAAGAGCCCTGGCTGAAGTCTGAAAGCCAGAATTCACCACTTTCTGTGTGATTCTGGTTAAATAACCATCTCCCTGAGCCTTAATTTTCTATTATGCAATTGTTGTTAGGTTGCTAATATTTAATGCTGAGTGAGTACATGTGGGCTAAATGAATGGATTGGTGATTACTGTATTGTAAAGTGGTTTACACTGTCTAACGTGCTATAAATGAGGAGAATTTGTTACCATCTGTGTTTGTTTTATTGCAGGTCTCTCATTACCTGTGCCCAGAACACCTGATTAGATTCCATGGCGAGTACAAATAACGTGACCGAGTTAATTATCGTCGGTCTTTTCCAGGATCCAGAGGTGCAGAGAGGGTGCTTTGTGGTGTTTCTTCTGGTGTACCTGGCCACAGTGGTGGGCAATGGTCTCATTGTTCTGACAGTCAATGTCAGTAAGAGTCTGCATTCCCCCATGTACTTCTTCCTTAGCTACTTGTCCCTGGTGGAGATCACTTACTCCTCTACTGTTGTCCCTAAATTCATGACAGACTTACTTGCCAAGATTAAAACCATCTCGCTGGAGGGCTGTGTGGCTCAGATATTCTTCTTCCACTTCTTTGGAGTTACTGAGATCTTCCTGCTGACGGTAATGGCCTATGACCGCTACGTGGCCATTTGCAAACCCCTTCACTACACAACTATCATGAGCCGGTCTGTGTGTCGCCTTCTGGTGGCTGGATCCTGGCTCGGGGGCTTTTTTCATTCCATGGTCCAGATTATTATCACTCTCCAGTTGTCTTTCTGTGGTCCCAATGTGATTGACCACTACTTCTGTGACCTCCATCCCTTATTCAAGCTTTCCTGCACTGACACTTCTGTGGAGGGGGTTATTGTGTTGGCCAACAGTGGATTATTTTCTATCTTCTCCTTCCTCCTCCTGGTGTCCTCCTATATTGTCATCCTGTACAACCTGAGGAACCATTCTGCAGAGGGGAGGCGCAAAGCCCTCTCCACCTGTGCCTCTCACATCACAGTGGTCCTCTTGTTCTTTGGACCTGCCATCTTCCTCTACATGCGGCCTCCCTCTACTTTCACTGAGGACAAACTGGTGGCCGTGTTCTACACAGTTGTAACCCCTATGCTGAACCCCATCATCTACACACTCAGGAATGCAGAAGTGAAAAATGCCATGAGGAAGCTGTGGGGGAAGAGAATGAATTCAGGGAGGGACTAAAAATGAAAACACAAAAAAATTGTCGTGTCTAGGGGGTGACCAAATATGCATTCTGGTTTCAGTCAACTCTGAGGAATTGAGGAAAAGTTAACCTGTTTGTCTATATATACATATATAGATTTATATATTTATATTTTGTATTTAGATGAACCCCTTATATTCCATTGCATTAATCACAGCTGCACCAATTCATTGCTGTCTGTAGTTTGGAGAATGTTTTGGAGAAGAGCTGCATCTCTTCTCTTCTTCTGTTGCCCATAGTTGGAAGCACCACAGCCTTCAGGGAGGGATTACCTAGACTGTGAGTTCCCACCCTGTTGTTTTCTACCTGTGCAACCTTGGGTTCATTCACTTTGCCTCTTGGTGTTAGCATGCTGTGGGGTGTGGGAAGTCTGTGGCACTTGGAGACAGAAGTTTATGTTTTGCTTTGTCCTTCTCTGATAGTGTTGTGAGATCTTGTGGGAGTCCCACGGAGGCTTTTATACTTCATTTGGTACCCCTGCTTTATTTACCTGATTCTAATGCCTGAAATTCCTCATTATGAGCCTTATTTCACAGGAATAAGATATTGTTAGAATGGAAATGTCTCTTGGATGTGAAATACAGTGAAGGTATTGTTAACCATTAATTTGGACAATTTTAGAAGACCTTTTTCTTTCTAGACAGTTGCTGTCTGGGCACTGGGGTGTTGCTTAAGCCAGATACAGCTCATTGCCTGTTTTTTTATGGCCTAAAAACCAACATGGTTTTTATACTTAAAAAAAAAAATCAAAGCCAAAAAATATTTGTTGATACATGAATATTATAGGAGTATAAAATTTTAGTGTCCATAAATAGGTTATTGGACTATGTTCATGCCAATTACTTTGCTTTTCTCTATGGTAGCCTTTGTGATATAGTAGCATGGTTGAGTGGTTGTCATGGAGACTGTATGGTCTGCAAGTCCTAAAATATGTCACCCTTTTCAGGAAAAGTTTGGCAACCCCTGACTTAAATCATATAACATGTATTGCTTACTCGACAAAAAGTTTGGGGGCCAGCAATTCTAGGGTTGTTTTGTTAATTCTGTGATGCCAGAGCACCTGGTTTGTGTGTCTTGAATTCTCTTGGCTGCCCCCCTGCCCCATGGCAGCAGGAGGGCTGCAGCACATCTAGGTATTATATGCTAATGTGAGGGGAAGGAGGGACTCTCATTTTATTTGGGAAATATTTCCAGAGACCCCTCAGAACAATTCTTATATATTTTTTTATTGGCCAGAACGGAAAATTTTCTTATTTCTAACCGCATGTCCATGCCTAGATGCGAGGGAGGCTGGGAGAGTGAATGGTGGTAAAGAGGAATGGGATTATGTTACCAGTTTAGATTAGACACTGTGTTTCTCCTGGGCTGGGCATATCGGTGCTTGAACAAGGTCAGGGTTGTCATTAGGAAGAGATGTCTGCCATGGGGAGTGTTGGTAGATGTGATATCTGGGAGGGTGGTGCCCCTGGACATAGTGGATGGATTTGAATTGGTGCCAGAGTGACTGACCAAAATCCAGCTCAATCACTTGGTGGCTCAGCCTCAGGCACGTGACCGAAACTCTTGATCCAGGGTCCTTGGCATGCACGCGTGGGTCAAGTGCAAGAAACCTTTTCCATAATGTAACAGTTTTCCTGTGAATGCATCTGCTTTAATTTCCCTCTAGGGAATGAAGGAATGAAGCCCTGGGCTGAGTGCCTGAGGGTTGTGAATAGAAGCCAAACGATCCTACTATAGGTCAAAATAAATTCTATCATTTAAGGTCTGTATATCCTGAGATGAGTATTCCTAGTAAATAAATCATATTTTTATGCATGGAAGAAACATTTGATAGCATATGGAGATTTGAGTGTTTGGGATACATAGTGAGGTACTAAAAACATTTTTAAATCTAACATCTTGCATTATCTTTTTTCTTCCAATTATATATCTCTGCAAGGCTGAATTTTCTCCATATGTTTCAACAAAGACAACATATCCAGCAGATTGAATACACAAGCCAATGTGAGAATTCAGCTGTATCTCTTAAGCCAAATATTAAGGGTATTTCCAAAAACTCAAACGATGCCATTTTGCATTAATCATTTCAATTTGCATTAATTATTTTGTCATAATTATTTTCCACAAAAGACATTATGTGATTGTAAACAGAAAGAAAGAAAGAAAAAGAAAGAAAGAAAAAGAAAGAAAAACCAAACCACCTGCAGGTCTTGATGGCAAGGATGAGTCTCATTTGCATATATAGCTCTACATCCAGAGTTCTGGGCCAATTCACTGCAAATAAAGTCACCAAACAGCAATTTGCTAAAAATTCGCTACTTCACTAATTGGCAATTTGCTAATTCCCCAAGCAGAAATTTGCTAACACTGAACTTCTGATTAATCGGACATATATATCGATTAAGCCTTTATAAAATTCATGGCACTTATGTTTTGCTGCAGCCTGTGATGAGCAATATATTTGGGGGAAATTTTTGTGTGTGTTGAATTTCAGCTTTTTTGGAAATAATAAATATCAAGAATTTTATGTATGTTTGTTTCTCCCTTCCAACTAACTGAGTTTTCAGTCTGGTCAACTGCCTTTGCTACATGTCTTCATTTTCGGTTTACCTTCTTGAGAAAGGGACACAGGTACAGGGAGCAGATGAGGGGATGTTTTCACATGTGTTAGCCAAGCCTTCCTGTTTCAGGTTGAGTTATTCACCCTAGTGTTTTACTCCTTCTTGTGTCTATGCCCTTTTCCATGTAATCTTGAAGTTCTTTCCACTACATGTGGAATATACTTTTCTATCCCTTGACTTTGGCCTCAACCGTATGACTTGCTCTGGCTGATGGAATATGAATGGACATGACAGCTTGCTGATTAGAGCCTAAAACTTAAGGGACCTCATGTGTCTCTTGCCTCTTGTGTCCCTTTCGCCATCATGAGATGATGTCCCCATCACCTGGGCTGTAGAATGACACACGTGGAGCAGAACTTCACCTACCGCCCCACCCCCACCCCGAATTGCAGCCTGACACAGAGCTGCCCAGCCAGCCTGCAGACACACTGCACTGATGTGGGAATGAATCCTCACTGTTGCACACCTACTGAGGGTTTGTGTTTATTCGGTTTCAGCAGAAACTCACTAGAGTTGAATGGCAAATACACATATCAAAGAAGAGCACAAAAGTCATGCTTACAGCACATTCTTTATTTTCTTGAGAATGGGCATGGACACGTCCTTCCCTGCTGCCTTGGAGGTTTTACTCTTGATTTGAACTATTTGGAAATAGTGTCTGCAAATTTTTGCCAGTTTGGCATAACTCGATTTCTCAACTTCTGTTGTATGGATTTGTTGATCTAGTTGGTTAAGCAGCTGAGGTCATGGTTTTCACGGTTCATAGATTCGAGCCCTGCATCCAGCTCTGTGCTGACAGCTTGGATCCTGGAGCCTGCTTCAGATTCTGTGTCTCCCTCTTCTCTCTGCCCCTCCCCAGCTCATACTCCATCTGTCTCTCTCTCTCTCAAAAATAAATAAACATTAAAAAAAATAAAGTTGCAAGGGAGGCTGGGTAATGTAATTTTTTATTCCACCTGGGTATGTGCCCAGATAAAAATTCAGAGTTTGTAAAACTATAGAAAGAAGAAAGAGAAAACAAATGTTGTGGGACACAGCAATCTCTGCTTCTGAATAAATCAGGCACAAAACTTGAGCACAAACTCAAGTACACTGACACTGGGATCAGATGTTCCTTCCATTGTAGTTACCCATCCCAGCTAGTTTTTTTCTTTTTAATTGAGATATATTCCGTGGAATGCTCAGACCTTAAGTGTACAACCCAATGAATTTTGATAAATTTATATAACTGTGTAACCTAAGTCCTAACCAAGAGGTAGAGTATTTCCATTACCCCAGAAGCTTCTTTCATGACCCCTTCCAAGCAATCTCCACTTCCCATAAGCAACTGCTGATCTAATTTCTATCATCATGGAAGTTTAGCCCTTTCTTAAACTCAGAAAGCAGAGTCATAAAGCACATACTCTACTGTGTCTGGTTTCTTTTCACTCAACATAATGTTTTTAAATATTCGTTGTGTTGTGGGTTACAGTAGTTTGTTCTTTTTGTTTGGTGAATAGTATTCCACTGTATACATATACTACAACAGAACAAAATGTATTCCCCTGTTTGTAGACATTTGATTTGATTTCTGCTTTTGGTCATTACGAATAAAAGCTGCTATAAACATTCTTTGACATTCCCATTTTTATAAAAGTATAAACCAATAGAGCCATGTATTTATTTTTCTTGTAAAATACCTTTTTGGAAGAAGGACTATATATATATTCCTAATTCTGAATAAATCTGTACATTTATAATGGCGGGGTTTGATTAGAACTGGAGAGGTGAGGGATTAGCCCATAGACAATGGGCGAATCTTTATCAGGTTATGAAATGAAATCAACCCCTTACAAATGCAATTTAGGTGAACAGTTTTATACCACAAACATTTTTAACAAATGTGTTTCTTACAACAAATATTCATAGATCACATTAAAAAAATTATCTCCCTTAGATTTTTTAAACTGAATATTTCAATATGGAATATATTTTTTCTGATAGACTTTCACAGAAAGTCAACTTCATGATGACCCGTGAGAGAATAAATACACGTTTTACTTCAATATTTGGAGCTTCATGTAATTGTTTCCTATTAGAGCCCCATACAGAGTAAATACCCAGTGAACATTAGGTAAATTTATTTTTTTTACATTTCCTATTGATTCCAAAGTTATGCTACCAACAAGGAAGTTTGAGGTTTTATTATCCAAGTCCTGCTTCCCATGGGGTTGTCTGCCTGATTGGGAAGGGGAAAGGTATAGCTCTTTGGGAGCAGCCTTCTCTCACTTGATCATGATGACTTCCCCTCTGGTATCTCTCACACAGGGTGAACTCAAGGCTGAGATGCCAGAATTCAAGAATACCTGGGAGGCAAGTTTACTTTACTCTTGTTTTAAATCGGGTGCAATTGAGACTCTGTGGCTTAGTCTTAGCATTTCCAAGTCTGAGACCAAAGGGTGAGAAGATCTTCTGTCTGGAGTCTCCTGTAAGATATGAGCTCTGGTTGGTAGCTGGGTCTTAATTCTTTCTGAATGGCTAACTGAGGAACCTGCAGGAACTGACTCTTCTCCGGACATTATTTAAATCTCTGTGTTCAGTACAAAAGGAGGAACCTTTGGTGAGAATAGCAGAGCCACAGAAGCATTGGGGTGAGTTTTGTTTTGTGAGCATGTGCTTCTTTGCATGTAATGATTATAATTCCACTTTGGAAGCAAAGGGAATGTTACCATGAGGTGCATGGCATTTTACGAAGTGCTTTCATATAGGTCTGGCCTTTTCCTGAGGCAATCACAGTGCTGGGTATTGGGATTCAGAGATGGAGAGGCTGTGGTCTCGGCCCTTGGAGATCTTTATTCTTTAGATATTTTCTGAATACCTACAGAGTACCAAATACTGTGCTAAAAAGGAGAGAGGCTATGGAATATCTCTACCCACTGTTAATTCCAGTTTTTACTTTATTATTTTATTTTATTTTATTTTTTTAAGGGATATTTCATTTCTATCTTTATTTTTCTTTTTTTTCCAATATATGAAGTTTATTGTCAAATTGGTTTCCATACAACACCCAGTACTCATCCCAAAAGGTGCCCTCCTCAATACCCATCATCCACCCTCCCCTTCCTCCCACCCCCCATCAACCCTCAGTTTGTTCTCAGTTTTTAAGAGTCTCTTATGCTTTGGCTCTCTTCCACTCTAACCTCTTTTTTTTTTCTCCTTCCCCTCCCCCATGGGTTCCTGTTAAGTTTCTCAGGATCCACGTAAGAGTGAAACCATATGGTATCTGTCTTTCTCTGTATGGCTTATTTCACTTAGCATAACACTCTCCAATTCCATCCATGTTGCTACAAAGGGCCATATTTCATTCTTTCTCATTGCCACATAGTACTCCATTGTGTATATAAGCCACAATTTCTTTATCCATTCATCAGTTGATGGACATTTAGGCTCTTTCCATAATTTGGCTATTGTTGAGAGTGCTGCTATAAACATTGGGGTACAAGTGCCCCTATGCATCAATACTCCTAATTCCAGTTTTTAAAAAGTACTCCCTACCCCCAGTGTGGGACTAAAACTCATGACCCCAAGATCAAGAGTCACACGCTCTATTGACTAAGCCAGCCAGATGCCTCCCCCTCTGCTCCCCTGTATATTCACCGAATGCTATCTCATGGCAGGTGCTTCAGTTGGCACTGGAGATGGAGTGGTGAGTAAGATACAATCTGTGCCTCCAGGAAGTTCACAATTTACTGGGGGCAGATGGTCACATAAAACAATTACATTTTAGTGTGGAAAGTGCTGTAATTTGAAAATGTCCTGCAAGAAGAGGACCACTGATTGTGAATTTGGAAGATGGATTTCCTATCTCAGAAGAATTCAAGGCAACACAGAGGATGGGAACTTAAGTTCTCTTGGGATGGGCTGGGTGTGGGATCTATCTCTAAGTCAGGTAGTATCTTCATGCTACAGTTTAGACATTGGGTCTCTGAGGGGTTAAAGAACTCTATCTCTCATCTATCTATCTATCTATCTATCTATCATCTGTTTATCTATCCATCCATCCTTCCACCCATCCGCCCACTTATTTTTAATAACCCTTTAGACATCACATAGATACCACCTGAAGAAACCTGATGTAAACTTACAAGTCTGGACTGATAGCAGTGCTTCCTTTCATAAATAGCTTCTTGGTAAAATACCCCAGCTAGGCTGAGAGTTTGGTGCTGGCCTCTTCTCTCTTTGTCTCTGAAGGCATAAACTCTATCAGTGATTTCCTTCTGGCTCATGGTGGTCCTTCACTGAGCCTACCCCACTTGCTAGAGGAAGGAAGCTTTGTGGCATGAGTGGATGTCATGTGACTCCTAATCTCAGAACCCCAGAACCTCACTGTATGAGGGGCCGTATTGATACACACAGATCTCAGCCACTTTGAACAAAGTCCAGCATGGATGAGGGCAGTGTACAAATCAGTCAGTGCACAATCTTGCTGAAGCCCTGGGGTGTTGGAAGGCTGGAATTAGAGAAGGTTGTGTCAGAGCATGAGTAGACGCTGTGGGCAGAGGGTATTTATACTTCTCTTGCCCCTGGGGGGGGGCATATGATAGGAGGTATCAGTGAAGAGAGGAGTTGTGTATGGGTTGAGATGGACCTTTGGAAAGGGATGAGGTCACCAAGTGACCAAGTGTAGAAGGAGGGAAAGGAGGAGAAGCAGAAATAAGAATGCTGAGTGTCAAGAGGTATATTTTCTGAAGAGTCTGAAGGGTAAGTGGAGAGGTGAGAATCATGTTCTGCAAACCAAGGATGGAAAGGGGACAAGAGGAAGTGGTACAAAGAAAAACTGCAGGCAAAAGACAACTGAAATCATTCAAAGGCCATAGAGAGACCTTTAAAATAGAGACAGTAACACTGTCCTTACTGCCACCATCATCTGAGGGGACATTCATCTCCTAATAGGTGCCCCCTCCTCTAGTCTCCTCCCATTAGTCCAACCTCCATATACGAAGGGATTTTACTCTCCAGCTGATGAACATTCCTGAAGATTTCCCGTTGTCTGCAGGATAAACCCCCAAGTGCACAACAGTCCTTCAGGAACTAGTGCTAGACTCTGTCTCCAGTTTTATTTTTTATATTCTGCCCTTTACTCCAGCCACACGTGGGTGGATTTTCATGACTTTGTACACTCTTCTTTTTTGGACAGTTCTTTCCTTCTGTACATAACTAACTAAAGTCTACTCATCTTTCAATATCCAGCTCACAGATTGGCAAGGGATTAATACGTAATCCATGCACTTAATCAGTCTTTTGTATCATTTCAGATCACCCCACACAAATTGCTGCCTCCTGTGGCAACTTCATGGCTCGCATACACAATGTGACTGAATTCATTTTCCTAGGACTTTCTCCCAGCCGGGAGGCGCAGAAAGTTTGTTTTGTGCTATTTCTGCTTTCGTACACAGCAGTTGTGCTGGGGAATTCCCTCATTGTGCTCACTGTCACGACCAGCAGAAGTCTTGGTTCTCCCATGTACTTCTTCCTCAGCTGCCTGTCCTTTGTGGAGATCTGCTACTCCTCTACTACAGCCCCCAAACTTATCTCAGATTTGCTAGCTGAAAGGAAAGCAATATCACTGTGGGGCTGCATGACACAGCTTTTCTTTATGCACTTCTTTGGTGGTGCTGAGATCTTCCTGCTCACTGTGATGGCCTATGACCGCTATGTGGCTATCTGTAGGCCCCTCAACTACAGGACTATCATGAACCGGCAAGTGTGTGCTGTCCTGGTGGGAGTAGCATGGGTGGGGGGCTTTGTGCATTCCTTTGCCCAAATCCTCCTGCTCTTCCACTTGCCCTTCTGTGGCCCCAATGTGATTGACCACTATTTCTGTGACCTGCTTCCTCTGCTCAAACTTGCCTGCTCTGACACCTTCCTCGTCGGTCTGCTGATTGTTGCCAACGGGGGGACCTTGTCTGTGATCAGCTTTGGGATCATCTTAGCCTCCTATGTGGTCATTTTACTCCATCTGAGGACTCGAAGCTCTGAGGGGCGGAGTAAGGCCCTCTCCACCTGTGGGTCCCATATCACTGTGGTTACCTTATTCTTTGGGCCCTGCATCTTCATCTATATGAGGCCTTCCACCACCTTGTCTGTAGACAAGATGGTGGCCGTGTTCTACACCGTCATCACGCCGCTCCTCAACCCTGTCATCTACTCCCTGAGAAACGCTCAAGTGAAGAAGGCCATGAAGAAACTGTGGATCAGGACAATGAAGCTAGATGAGAAATAGAGGCTGACTCTTGGTATCGATCCTTGGGTTTAGAATGATGCTGAGTCCAAACTGAAGGGGCAGAATGGGGTGAAGGAAAGGTCACAGCACTTGTTATTTCTGGAGTAATTCTAATGGTCTCATCTCCAAACACTGTATTCAAATGACCTGTGAGATAGTTCCTCTTATGGATATATCTATAACTTGATTGCCCATTTTCTGTTAGATGTTTAGATTGTTTCTAATTTTTTTATTGCTATAAATAACACTGTGTTAAGTATTCTTGAATGGAAATCTTTATACTTCTGAAATTCTGTTTGACTCACTTGCTATAATGAATTTACTGTGTTAAAAGGGATAATGACCTTGATGTATAGTGTTAAATTGATTCTTAGAAAGATTGTAGGGGCATCTGGGTGGCTCAGTTGGCTGAGTGTCCAACTCTTGATTTAAGCTCAGATCATGTTCTCACAGTTCGTGAGTCCCAGCCCTGCCTGGGGCTCTATGCAGTCAGTGCAGAGTCTGCTTGGGATTCTCTCTCTCTCTCTCTCTCTCTCTACCCTGATCCTGCTTGTGTGTGCTCTTTCTCACTCAAAATAAATAAACTTTAAAAGAGTTGTAATAACCTTTCTTGTGAAAGTACTCTTGACAAATTAAACACTGTCATTAAACATTTTCTTGATGGCAAACAAGATTTTACATAGTCTCAAAGTATCTCCCTATAAGATACTTATTAATTGCAAAAGACAAACATGACTCTACAGTCGAGAAAACTGGAAGACATTCCCTTAAACATTTACTCAAGTAAACATCATCAGTATTGAGACTGGAGAGGCACAGGATAACATTGCTGTGGTATTCTTGCCACAAATACACAATCTGAGTCTAACCATGACAAAATATCAGGCAAACCCCAACTGAAAAATATTCTGCAAAATTAACAGCCTGCATTCTTCAAAATATGAATAAGAGATTATGGAATTTTTCCAGATACAGACATAGGTAATTAGATGCAACCTGTGATCCTTGATTGGATTCTGTACTGGATGAAGGTCATTAGTGAGCACAAGCTGTGTTGAGGGGACGATAGAATTGTATCAGAGTTATTTCCTGATTCTGATAATTGTGTGTTTATGTCAGAGAATGTCCTTGGATTGGGGAATTATTTAGTAAGGTATCTAAAGGTAAGTGGGCATTATGTCATCAACTTTGAAACATTTCAGAAAAATTTGTTTGCCTACCTGTCAATCTAGTGAGAGAATGAATGGTAAAGAAAATGTGGCAAAATGTTAATATTTGGGGAATTTGGATTAAGGGTATACAAGAGTTCTTTGTATTATTGCAACTTTTTTGTATATCAAATTATTTTAAAATATAAAATTAAAATGCTTTGCAAATTAGTTAGCTTATTATGTGTGTTTACGTGTGTGTGTGTGTGTGTGTGTGTGTGTGTAGGGACTTTTTAAATGATTTTTTTCATAAGTTTATTATTTATTTTGAGAGAGAGAGAAAAAGAGAGAGTGCACAGGGGAAAGGCAGAGAGAGCGGGAGAGAGCGAATCTCAAGCACGCTCCATACTGTCAGCACAGAGCTCCCTTGGGGCTTGATCTCATGGAAACGTGATTCTGACCTGAGCTGAAATCAAAAGTTGAACGCTTAACCACTTAACTGCTTAACCAGCTGAGCCACCCGGACACCCTTCCCTTAGCACTTTGAATATACCATTCCACTCTTCCTGGGCCTGGAAGGCTTCTGCTGAGAGAGTCAGTGATGGTCTTGGAGGTCTCTTGTGTGAGAGAATTTTTTTTCTCTTGCTGCTTTTAAAATTCTATCTTTGCTTTTAAACAGTTGCATTATAATGGTCTTGGGGAAGATCATTTTGCATTGAAAGTTTGGGGTGATCTATTAGTTTCATGAAGTTGGATGTCCAAACATCTCCCTGGATTTGGGAAGTATGCAGCCATTATTCATTATTTCTTTAAATAAGATTTGTGCCCTCTTGTCTCCTTCTTGGACTGCAGTCATTCTAGACTGTTTCTTTTAATGATATCCCACTGCTCATACAGGCTTTCTACACCCTTTTATTTATGTATGTATGTATGTATGTATTTATTTATTTATTTATTTATTCTGTGTTCTCCTTTGGATAAATTCAGAAGTCCTTTTACTCATAGATTTCTTTCTTCTGATCAATCGATTCTGATGCCAGTGTTCTCTTGCATTTTTAACTCTTCACTTGGTTAGCTTGCCTGTGCTAATCATTTTACAATGCGTATTATACATCAGAACAGCATGTTCTACACCTTGAATACACACAATTTTTACTTGTCAACCCTACTTCAATAAAGCTGGAAAAATTAAACCAAATATTAGTTATCTGTATTACTATTCTAAGCAAATGATGTGTGCGTGTGTGTGTGCATGTGCATCCCTGTGTGGTTGTGAGGCAAGGAGGTGTGATGTAAGGTAGGAAAGAAGTGCTCTCTCTGTACACCCTTTAGGCCAGCAGAAATGCACGCACAGGCCGCTATTTATGTTTCTCCATTCTGTTCCACCAGCCTCTGGGACTCCCAGAAGTTCTTCACAGGTTCTGACTGTAAGCCAGATGTGAATGATATTGAGAGTTTTCAACATTATTTTCTTCTCCAGAGGTTTTTTGGTTTTTCGTTTTGTTTTGTTTTGTTTTTTTGTGAGAGGTTGAGAAAGGCTGAGCCCATGACAGTAGCCAATGCCATTTAGTATGCAACTAATAAACTAGGAAGTTACTGATGTATATGCAAAAGGATTTAACATAGGTTTCTTTTTTTACAAAATTTTTTAAATGTTTATTTATTTTGGAGACAGAGCATGAGTGGGGGAGGGGCAGAGAGAGAGAGGGAGACACAGAATCCGAAGCAGGCTCCAGGCTGTGAGCTGTCAGCACGGAGCCCGACGTGGGGCTCGAACTCACAAACCGTGAGATCGTGACCTGAGCCCAAGTCGGTTGCTCAACCGACTGAGCCACCCAGATGCCCCTTTAACATAGGTTTCTTAAAACAGTGATAATTCGTGGAGCTTTAAAAAAAGGAGCTTGAGTTTTTGTGGTGTTTCAGGTGGATTATGGTTAGGAGGAAGAAACCGTATGTGTACCGCTGATTCATAATTTGTCCCAAGACAGAATTTGTTGGAGCAGCCTTACTACCCAGAGCAGAAACAGATGGGGCACATTTCCTACATTGGTTTCCCACTACCTGTTCGTTTCTTAATGGGGCACCAGTGGCTGGTGACATATTCTGTTTGGGCAGGAAATGTTACGTGTAGACATTTGACCCAGATGGACAGTTTATTAGTTGTGTAATTTTGAACCATTCTCCTGGTCTTTCTGAGCCTCAGTTACTTAATCTGTTGAATGGCAATAGTAGCTACTATAGTAGAGTGTTTCTTTGACTATCTGAGGTGTCAGAAAGAAAGAAAGGTTGAAAGACACAATACTGCCCAACACAAGTGTGGTGTGTTGTTCCTAGGAGACTAGCCTTAGCAGTTAGGGAGCTCTAGTCTTCCTGAAGCCCTTGAACATGAAAATCATATGCTGACAATTTGTGGTAAAACACTTAGGGCTTTAAGATTGAGCAGTTGGAAGACTCTTGTGCTAGGAGTCAGGAAGGAGCTGGGTTAGCCAGGCTACCAGTGCATGGGGCAACTGCACAATAATTTTTCCTCTTTGGCTGTCTTCCCACCTTTAAAGTGAATAATGTGGACAAGGTGATCTGCCAGGCCCTTCCATGTCTAGCATTCTCTGATCAGGTGACATGTTGGAGTATGTGTGGGAAGTGGTCCAGGTCCACTGGGTTAAAGTCTCCCTGGCATCATTGGTCCCATGAGGGGTGAGGTCAGAACAGGCCACCCAAGAGCCTCTTAAGAAAGTCTGTGGTGGGGTCAGAGGGCTATTGTTGATATTGAGTTCTTCTCTGCCACTTGCTTGAGGATGCACTTGCCACTTGCTATAGGGAAACCTCTAGGGGGCAGGACAAGAGGGGGTTAATCATGTGGGGCAAGTAGACGTACCAACCTTATAATTGGATTAATTAGAGCTATGTTCCCTAACCTCTGAAGGAAGCAATTGGGACGTTGACTTTTGCTCTTCTCAGAAACTCCCCAGACAGGAGATGCTACAAAGTTCAGGGAATTCAATTCTCTGATGGAAGTCTACATCTCCTACACCTTAAATGCTCCCAGCACACATTTTCCCCAAACCTCATTCTAGTGGATTTTAGGGTGGACTGGCCCTGTTCCATCCCCCTGTAGCTGTTTTAGTGAGAAAGTTATCAAGTGCTGGAGGTGGTGGCGTTGATGGCACCTGGTGAGTCCATAGGGGAAGATCAGAATTTAGTGGTGCCTCTATGTGTGGAACAGATTCAGAATCAGCTCATTCACTGAACCCTTACCACAGATGGGCAGACCCTCAGGCAGAGTCTTTCACACACACATTGGCACCATGCTGGTGTTACTCTGGCGTCCACACACTTTCACGTATGGGGAGGCTTTCTTAGATTTGCTCACTCAGCTGGTGGGCAGACCTTGGACATCACCCTGTTAAAGTCTTTCCTGCCTGCTTAAATGACAGGGTGAGAACATAACTCTCTAGCATGGCTGAGAGCAGGTGTTATAGTGATTCTCACCAGAGCTGCTGGTAACATGGCCAACGTGGAATGGTTTGCCAAGCTAGTTTTTAATTCACTACTGACTCATGCATTTTTGAGAAATTCTTTTGAAAAATTCGAGGGCCTGGCTAAGACATTCTCACATCTGGTCTTCTCTTGTAGAAATGAAGGCATTAGCCCATTTGAGCCTGGATGGAGATTAGGCTATACAGAAGCCTACCTTTTCCTGAGGACCATCTTGAGCCAAGATTTCCAAGTTTTAGATCAACGAGTGCTAATATACACCTTTTGTTTCTCTGATCAGTTTATCTATAGAGGTTGTTAGTGAAGCAAATCTGTTTTCCTTGGGTGTCTTATGGATATGAATGTCTTCTGACTACAAAAGATTGAGAAGATAAAATTAAGAATCAAGACAAGAAACAGTATTCAAGGTGGGTTCATTCACTTAATCTCTGTGAGGCAGGCTTTGGAATTATTTTCAAAAAGAGACCTTATTTTTTATACTAGATATTGCTACATATCCTGTAGCCTCTGTGCTGTTATAGGACACCCACAGTGATCCCTTGGTTTTGAAATAGATGTAGTAGCAGATCGAGGATTCAGGGATCAAATAAAAACTCATATTAACATCTGAGTTCCAAGCCCTGGACAAGGTGCAATATAGGTCATAAACCTATGGGTAATCTAATCCTTGGTGACAAAGTGCCGGAGCCAAGATCTCAAGTCACCAAGGCATGTCTGGCATGAGCTTTTTTCCCCAGCAGCCCAGTTTGGCCGACTCTGGAAACATCCTGTCCCCGCCTGGGCTTCTGAGCTCTGCTCAGGCTGTCTGCGCAGAAATTACATCCCAGGGAGATGGAGAACTGAGTTGGACCACGTTATTGTTCATTTTCTCGCCGGTGTATTGTTTTAGATCTTGCTCCTCAGGTTTGCTCTGCTTGTGTTATGAACAGGAATCTCCTCTCTCTGCGTGACCCCCACTCCCATTCTGGAAGCCGGCCATGGGTGGGCAGCAGGGGAGGAGCTGGTGGGTGAGAGGAGAGTGATTCAGGTGTCGGGAGGAAGCCCTGGAGCCTGGTCTAGTCCAAGCTCCGCCCAAAGGGCCGTGTGATTCTGGGTCCAGCTTCCTCTTCTGTGGAAGGAGGATTCCATGAGCTTCTTTCCGAATCAAACAGCTGATGGTGGCTCAGTGAGGGAGCTAGCAGGAGAGGCCCGACTTGACGCCTCTGGTGAGGGCTATTGTTGGAGGAAAAGTGGGAGAAAAGCATGCTGGAAAAGGCTGGTCAGAGCAATATTATTTGTCAGAATCCACAGAAGGAGGAGTTCCATGGCAGAAAGGTATAATGAGAACTCATGAAGTAAGACAGATTTATTGTGGTTTATTGTGAAGATTTGAAAAATGTTCACTGAAGTTGCTTATTGGGGCCACTGTGTTCAGGCTTCTAAGTGCGTCACTACTTAGGATTTCTGAACCACAAAACCTGGAAATGTGCAGTTACTTGCTGTTTGAGAAGAACACATTTACCTTTTGGAGTCTCTTCCTTGGCCCTGCCAGTTAAAGAGTCAGAATTAAAGTCACCCCACAGGTGACACGTCACTGCACTGTCAACGGTTTACTGGTCTGATGACCTCTTTGTGAAATTGTCTCTCAGATGTTTTCCATTTCTGCTCAGAGTTTTGAAAATGTTAATTTCCTTCTCTCTCTTCCATGGTAAAGACTTAGCATTTTTTAACTTTTTAGAGAATAATTTGATGGTTATCTTGCTCTGTTACCTTCAACAACTTTGGAAAGAAAAACACAACTACTTTTTTGAAAATCTGAAATCTAACGTGGTCTCTGCCAATCCTCTGAGAGGAACTCTCTGATACCCGAACTTGGGAACGGTTGTAGAATCAGAGAACAATTACCTTCAGATCTAATTCAGAGATTATTTGGCTCGTAATAGAGCCATTTTTACCATTGGGGTGAAGCACGCCCATCTATGGTTCTTGCTCTCTGCATAAACATCTGAGTGTGAGTATTGGCACATGGCAGGTGGATCAGGTGGATACAGAGGAGCCTGTGGGGAAGAGAGGGAAGGGCACAACAGTGAGAGGATAGTCTATGCCTATTTTATTGATAAGGAAGCAGGCTCAGAGAGGTTGAGTCGCTTGTCCAAGGCCACACAGCTCATATTTGAACTGAGGTCCGTACTTTGCAAAATGTAGCTGCTTCCACTCTCTTACTCCTGAAGAGTGACTTATGTTGATTGCCTACCAAGGTTGTCATATCTATCTTGCCTTACCCTATAACACGGAATGGATTTTCTACAGTAAGTGTCAGAGTTTCTCAGTTATTGCATATCTTGTGAAACTAACCGGGCTCCCTAGTGGGCAGAAGCTAAGTTACAGGGGCGGGGAACAAAGTTGCCGAGCTTCAACCATTGCCCTTGGAGGTGGGTATGGAGAAGGGGAAATGTGAGAGTCACCTGAGTTTGTTTAATTAATTAATTAGTAGTGGTAAAACATAAAATAAAAATTTACCACCTAAGCCACTTTTTAAGAATACAGTTCCATGGTCTTAAAGCACATTCACATTGTTGTGCCTCCATTGGTCCAACCTGAAGCTCTGTACCCATTAACTCCACATCCCCTCCCCCTCCCCCTGGCGACCACCCTTCTACCTTCTGTGTCTATGAACTTACTACCCTAGGGACCTCGTATAAGTGGGCTCACACAGCATTTCTCTTTTTTTGTGGGAAAAGAAAAAGAAGAAGCGTTATGCCTTTTTTGTGTCAGGTTTCGTATGCCACTTAGCACATTCAGTCCTGTTTCATTACGTAGGCCACTGTTTTGTAGGCTCGTTGTAAGATGCGTAAATCAGAACCCGGCCTGCTACAAGTCTGCACAAGCAAAGGTGGGTGTCAGGGCCTGCCTTGTGAAGCAGGGGCCCTTCCTGTGTCCCCATTGCCCACTGCACTGACGAGGTGACAAGCATACTCAGTTATATTCTGACACTCTTACGCTATCCTCATTTGCTTTTGAACTTGAGAGCTCATTCAACCCTCAAAACAGCACCGTGCAAAGATAGTATTATTTCTGGTTTTCAGACGAGCATTACAGGCTCAGAGGGCTTTTTGTATGTGTTTAATGTCAGCTAGTAAGCAGCTGTGTTAGGATTGTACTCCTCTGACTCCAAGCTCTGTGTTCCTGTCACCTGGTCACAATGCCACAGCTGCTGTCCCACACATGGAGGGCTGGCCTGGAGGGCTTGTTTCTCCCTGTGGGAATGACTGCTTCAGAGGCCATGACCATGGATCGTCTGTGTCTGATCCCCCTCTGTCAGTCTTCAGAGCTCTCTGCAGTGTGTCGGGCTCTTTCTAACATGCCTTCACTTGGAGAGACAGTCCTGGTACCCACCTCAGCATCTTTCCCTGCGTGGACTCGCTGTGCTCTGAGACCCTGAGTTAGCAAGCTGGGATGATAGGCTGTTAGGAAGCGGGATTTAAGAGACTTGTGAATTGTTTCTTAGCCAGTGGCCCCAGGACTATTGAGGCAGTCTGCACGTGACACCTTGCAGACACCTCCCTTCTTTATCTCTCCCTTTATGGATGGTGGTTGAAGTTGGTGACTGTCCTTCCCCCTTTCGACTTCTTAAAAATGCCTCTTGGGGAGCCTGGTTAGTTCCACAGGTTGTGGTATCATGGAGGTTGAGAAGGTCTACTGCTCCCTGCAAAAAATTGGTTCCACATGAGGGTGTTAAGACTCGAGACAAATCTGAAATGTAAATCCTACAACCAGTATAAAGCCCACTTCAGGAGCATGAGATGTAGTGGAAGCTTAGTCTTGAAGGAATCAGATCTCAGGTCAGATACGAGCTGTGAGGACTTCAAGTAGTGACTGAATCTCTGAGGCTCAATGTTCTTAGGTATAAAATATCTTCTCATTTTTGTTGTGAGGATTCACTGATTAACGTATGTGCCTGCTTTAGAGAAAAACACTTCCAGGCAGTGTTATTACAAAGTCCTATTTGGGGGCCGGTAGCAAACATTTGATGATGTTTTGTCTACTTGTCTTAAGGAGAACATGTTTCGGAGAAGTCCAAAGAGGACAATGACAATTGTCCTCAAGGCCTGAGGAGGATGTTTCTAATCATTGAAGGAGAGTTCTTTGATTTCTTGATTCCAGTCTGCTAGGCTTTAAAACATGGCAACTACGAACAATGTGACTGAACTAATTCTCTTGGGGTTTTCCCCCAATCAGGATGTGCAGAAGACCATTTCTGTGATGTTTCTCCTCATGTACACGGCCATTGTGCTGGGTAACGGCCTCATTGTGGTGACAATCATGGGCAACAAAGGGCTCACCTCCCCCATGTATTTCTTCCTCGGCTACTTGTCCTTTGTGGAGATCTGTTACTGCTCTGTCACAGCCCCCAAGCTCATCCTTGACTCTTTTATTGAAAGGAAAATCATTTCCCTCAAAGGCTGCATCACACAGATCTTTTTCCTCCATTTCTTTGGTGGCACTGAGATCTTTCTCCTGACAGTGATGGCCTATGACCGCTATGTGGCCATCTGCAAGCCCCTGCACTACACTGTCATCATGAACCGGCGTGCTTGTGGCCTCCTGGTGGGGGCAGCATGGGGTGGGGGCTTGCTGCATTCTGTCGGGCAAACATTCCTTATTTCCCAGCTGCCCTTCTGTGGCCCCAAGGTCCTTGACCACTACTTCTGTGATGTCCACCCTGTGCTGAAGCTGGCCTGCTCAGACACCTTCCTCATTGGTGTGCTAATCATTGCCAATGGTGGCTCCATTTCAGTGGTCAGCTTCACGGTACTGCTTGCTTCCTACGTGGTCATCCTGCACGCCCTGAGCACCCAGACCTCGGAAGGTCGGCGCAAAGCTCTGTCCACCTGTGCCTCTCATGTTGCAGTTGTGGGCCTGTTCTTCATACCCTGTTCCTTTGTCTACATGAGGCCCTGTGTCACCCTCCCTGCAGACAAGATAGTCGCTGTGTTTTACACAGTGGTCACACCTCTCTTAAACCCCATCATTTACTCCTTCAGGAATGCTGAAGTGAAAAACGCCATGAGGAGACTGATAGGGAGGAAAGTGATTTGGGAAGAGAAATAGATGACTTAGGGAAAATAAAGAGGAGCAAGGGATGGGAAGTCGGGGCAGATCTCACTTTGCCTCTACCTTTAATTGATGGGCTAACCTTGGGCCTATCACCTTTTTCTTTAAATTTCAATTTCCTCATCTTTATGGGATTGGACAGGATTGAAGGAGGCTCTAGAATGAGGTCTAGTAGGGGTCTTCTAATGCTGCACTTCCACATTTCACAGTGACCTTGAGGCAGCTAGGCTGGTTTTGAGAGAATGAACCCTTCCAGAAAACCGGGGTGTTTCTGGGAATAATGAGGGGGTTGATGGAAGAGGAGGAAGGCTTCCTTGGGGATTAGTGGCCATGTGGCTTTTGTGTTGGATGAGTCTGAACCTTTGGATTTGGGGAGGAGGAAGGTAGGCAGAGAAATAGAAGTCACTCAAGTGCTTAGAAATTCTGTTAACTCAATAAACTAAAATTTGCCCAGTGGGCTCTGGTCAGGCCAGCTGACCTAGAAGGGTCTAGTCCACAGAGCAGAAGGCATTTTGACTCTTGTCAGCAGACTCATATGAACTCACATTAGCATTAGACTCATGTTTTCAAGGAATCAAGTGGAACCACAGGAGATTTTAAGTGACTTGAAAGCCCTAGACAGTGATACCTAATTGTAGGCACAAGTTTTATTTTTCACATATCAGTAACATTTTAGTGTCTAACATCCTTTTTTCTGTTTACACCTGTCTGTCCCTTTTTTTCTTGTTTTCCCCCTTATACCTTGGCTCTTTGGGCTATTCATTTTCTCTGTCTTCAGCCTCTTGACTTCTTGCACTTCTCGGCCATTCCCGCCAAGCACCCTGATAACCTGCTCTCCTGTACCGCCATAGTACCTTGTCATTCTCCATCCATGAGCCCCCACTCCTTCCCAGGCTCCATTCTGGGGCTGCCTGTGGATTAATGGTTTAAATGCCCTTGAGTCTTCACTGTTTGTCCTATGATATTTTAATCCTCTTGTTTTTGAGTCAGACCATATGCCCGCAACCTGTAACTCCAACAGTGACCCTCATTCACAGTAGATGATTCTCCCCCACCTGAGTGCTTTCAGATTATCCACTTGGAAGTAATTCTCTTGTTTTATCTTATTTTCCCTCAAAAATTTTCAGTGACTCCTCATTGTCTTCTGAGTCAACCATGAACTCCTTCTTGACACGCAGCACCTTCAAGGCATGGCCCTCTCTTAATGTTCTTTACTTATTTTCAGTGACACTTTGGTAGAGTTCACTGATTCCTGAACACTCATTGCCTTGTGCCTTCCACCTAAAATAGTTTTCATTTCTCTACCTGTTAACATCCCACCTACCTTCCAATACCCATCTAAAATGCTGCTTCCTTTAGGAAGCTTCCATGATGATCCTATTCAGATATGGCCTTTGTCTTTTTTTTTTTTTTGAGTCCCCACAGCACTCAGCTAGATAGAGTCCTTTAAAGCCTTTACTACTTGTATTTCAGTGCTTAATCCCCCTCACCCGACTGTCACTCTCTTGAGACTATGGCCTGAATTGTACTTACCTTTGAATCTTTTGTAAGTGACATGTAGCAAAACTCAACAAACATTTGGTCAATTAAATTTCTGTAAGTCATTAGTGCTTCAGATGTAAAAATGGTTGTTATATTTCTCTTTCCAATTATTGAAGTGAGATAGCAATGTTATATCACCGAAGACAAATAATGACTCTTGATATCATTTCTGAGAATAATATTTATAAATAAACAAGGAACATGTACGTATGTGTATATTTTACTATTAACCAAAAGATGTCATATATTTTATCTCATTTAATCTTAAAACACTCTGGTGAGGTGTGTATGACTCTCCTGTATTACAGATGGAGAGACTGAATCTTGGGGAGATCAATATTTTGATCAAGGCCACACAGCCTGAGTTCAAACCCTGGTCTGCCTGATTTCTGAGCCTTTGCTCTCTGTGTGCATTCCTCTGCCTCTCTTTAAAGACCACCAGAACAAAACTACATTCCAAGTCTCTGAATTCCAAATCTGAGGGCTGGAAACCTCCTTATTGTCAAGTATTTCCCCCTGGAATCCCGTCAGAGTAAATAAAAAGTGTTTTTAAAAACTATGCAGTGTGAATTGCCTTGTGAGTGTTCACAGGTATTTCTGGGTCCACAGAAAACCAGTGCCTAAGATGCCAGATCTGGAAGCAGGAAGATATGATGCTTCAGTCAGTTAACGCTCCTCTTCTCTCTCATCAGGCCAAACTTAGGCATTGAGCTGCAAGAGTTACCTAATGCGTAGGGTCCAAACTCAATATGTTGGCCAAAGAGAGATTTTTTTTTTCTAGTCACGTAATGCTAAAAATGGCATCATTCTTGAGAACACCATACAGATTGGAGAATGAGAAATAGGAATCAAAAAAACTATAGGAATTGAGAACTCACAAATAAGTGTCCTAAAATTAAATCTCAGGAGAATGCTGCCCCATAGGTGACACAATGTTCATCTTGCAGTAGAAGAAACTGGAGGTCAAAGAGGGCTTTGGAAGACCAAAGCCCTTGATGTTTTGTCTACGTGAGTTGTCAACTATATTTCAGAGTCCAGAATTCTTCAGAGGTGAGTTCGGGATCTTCCTGTGCTGCTGTCTTGAACCGCCTCTCTGATTTTTAAATATTAAAACAACCTTGTTTTCCTAAGATAAACAAACCCCACTTGGTCATGATCTGTTATCCCTTGCATACATTCCTGCATTTGATTTAAATATGCTTTACTGAGGATTTTTTGCCTCTATGTTCACGAGTGATGTTTGTGATTTTCTTTTTTTAATTTTTTTTTTTTTTGGCCTGGTTTTGGTGGTAGAGTTATGCTGGTCTCATAAATAACTTGGGAAGTTTTCTAATTTTGAAAACATTTCTGTAGATTTGTGTAAATTTCACAAATTTGTGAAAAAATTTGTGTAAATTTGTAAACATTTGTGTAAAACATTGTGTAAATTTGTGAAAACATTGTATAAATTTTAAGTCATTTTAAGTGACTTAAAACACTTTTTTTTTAAGTGTTTGATGAAACTAATGAATTCATCTTGGCTTGGAACTTTTTTGGTGTGTGTAATGTATGTAAAGTGTGAATTCAATTTATTTAACAGATATAGGGCTCTTCAGATTTTCTGTTGATTTTGGGTCAGTTATATAAGTTATATATATATATATATATATATTAGGAATTTATACATTTAACCTAAGTCATAGAATTTGGTGACTTTAGATCAACAAATGACATTGATATTAAAACTTAAGGTTTTTCATAATATTCAATTACCGTTTATTTTCAGCAAAATCTGTGTGCTAACCATTTTCTTCCCCAAATTAAAATTTTTTACTTTCTCTGTTTTTTGTTTTTTTGTTTTTTGTCTTTTTTTTTTTAAATTCTGCAGCCTATTTAGGGATTCATTAATTTTCTTGATATGTTCAAGGAATCATTGTCTGGCTCTTATCAAAAATTCTTCTGTTTTTGTTTTCTATGTGGTTAATATCTGTTATATTTCTTCTTTCCTTCCACTTTGTATCTAAATTTGCTCATTTCTTTTCTCTCTCAAGGTATAGACTTATTCACAGATTTTATACCTTTCTTAATTAGAAAAGTTTTTTTAATATTTATTTATTTTTGAGACAGCGACAGAGAGACAGAGTGTGAGCGGGGAGGGACAGAGAGGGAGACACAGAATCTGAAGGAGGATCCAGGCTCTGAGCTGTGAGCACAGAGTCCGATGTGGAGCTTGAACTTACGAGCTGTGAGATCATGACCTGAGCCGAAGTTGGACGCTTAACTGAGCCACCCAGGTGGCTTTTTTTCATTTTTAATATTAAGAATTTAAAACTGTTAAGTTTCTTTAAGCAATGTGTCCCATAAAATTTCTCATGTATTTTCATTAATATTCAGTTAAAATGCATTCTAATTTTTAAAAGTGACTTCGTCTTTGACTAGTGGATTATTTAAAGTACATAGTTTATTTTCCAAATAGTTATTTTTTCCTTGATATCTTGTTACTTATTTCTGATTTAATTCCATTGTGAATGATATCGTTCTTTTTACATTTATTGAAGCTTGTTTCATGGCCCGACATAAGGTCTATCTTGGTAAATGTGCCATGTATGCTTCAAAGAGTATGCATTCGGTTTTAGGGTGTCATGCTCTACAAATATCAGTAAGATTAAAGTGGTTCATATGTTGTTCAGATCTATGTTTTTACTGATTTTTATTTATTTAATTTTTAATTATTATTTATTTTATTCTCAAGTTAATTAACTTCCAGTATAGTCTTGGCTTCAGGAGTAGAACCCTGTGATTGATCTGTTACATATGACATCCAGTGCTTACTTTTGTGTGTGTGTGTGTGTGTGTGTGTGTGTTTTAGAGAGAGACAGAATGATAGATCACAAGTGGGGAAGAGAGAGAAAGAGGGAGAGAGAGAGAGAGAGAGAGAGAGAGAGAGAGAGAGAGAATCTCATGCTCAACACGGGGCTTGATCCCACTGGGATCATGACTTGAGCCCAAATCAAGAGTTGGACACTCAACTGACTGAGCCACCCAGGCGCCCCTGTTTTTACTGATTTTTAAAATTGAATCCTACTCCCACTTGCTGGGGGGTGGTGGCAGTGGTATTACATCTCCAATTATTGTGGAATTGTATACTGATTTCTTTAAGTCTGAGAAAGAAAACATTGCAGATGAGAAAATGGCATACCAGCGATGTTAAGCCACTTGTTAATGGTTATATATCCTCCAGGTGGCAAAGGCAGTCTTTAAACAAGGCAACTTGACTCCTTGGTTCATGCTTTTGAGCACCCCTATTACACTGCCCCTTGTCTGTGTTACCCTCCTCACAGGGTAGAAATACTTTTCAAAATGCTATGTTAACATAAGGCAAGAGTCAAAGGGCTAATTTAGGTCAAACTTGTCCCTGTTATTTAAAAAACAACAATAGAAAACATAGATCAGTTCATATTTAATACCGGCTATTTATATTTATATATTGACATGTAATATATATTATATTCAATACTTCTCTAAATAGATGGCATAAACCATGTCCTCTATATGGTAACTACTTAACTACTGTTGAATGAATGAATTCAGGATGATTCACCATAAAAATCCAAAGTCAGGATGAAAACAGTGGCTCCCTTCGCTTCTAAAGTTTGTCTGAACCACTGAGTTAATGTGACAAAGGGGATGGCTGTCTCTATGGCCCACTCCTCTAATTGGGATGCAGTGCCCCTGGGGTCTCATTAGCAAGCCTCAGGGTTCTCTTGCTAACCATGAATGTGCTATGGCTTCCAAAGGAGAGGTGCTAAAGCAAAGCCAATGGCTTTGGCTGGGGTGATTCCCTATGAGCTTCCCTTAACCTTCTGTGCTTAAAAGTTTACTACAGCCTTTCACTTCTCTAGCCAGACTTCTTGACATCTACTGTTCCACCAAGGAGAGTGGAGCTCACTAAGGTCAGTTATCATGGAGTCTTGGTCATTAGGTGACTCAATGGCTGCAATAAACCTGAACTGATCAAGGATCCTTACAGAAAACAGATATCCTCACTGGCTTTGCTCTCACTGTTTTGTCCTCAATGTCCAGATGACAGTCCTGCTGCACAGTATCTGAGTATTTCTCAGACTCTGCCTTCAAATGCACCAAGTATGAGTTGATCTATCTATCTATCTATCTCAGATTCTCGTGGCATCCTTAGATTCCTTCTCCTTTAGCCATTTTCTTGTTTACCCTTTAGCTGAGCTGCTGAGGACTGTCTTCTTTGGGTGATCAGATGCCCCCATTTCCTTAGTCAGGAGTGTTGTATAGTGACTAAGAAGGTACCTTTGAAGCCAGGCACCTTGGGTTGCATTGCTGGCTCTCCCTTACTAGTGTGGGAACGTGGCCAAGTCACTCATTCACTCTAATCCCCATTTTCCTCATTTGAAAAAATAGGGACAATCATGATAGTTTCTCAGAGCGATGCTGCGGTGAGATGTGAGTGATGCCTTTAAAGTGCTCTGGGGGTGCCTGGGTGGCTCAGTCAGTTAAGCATCCAACTTCGGTTCAGGTCATGATCTCATGGCTTGTGAGTGCTGACAGCTCAGAGCTTGGAGCCTACTTGGGATTCTGTGTCTCTCTGTCTGCCCCTCCCCCACTCTCAAAAAAAAACCATTAAAATTATAAAGTGTTCTGTTCGATATATACAACACTGTTCGATAAATGCAAGCACATATTATACCACTATGGTTACTATTCCCTCTGCTTGTGGGCAGTTCAAGCTCAGAGAATGCCTCCACCCAAATCTTATTCTGTAGAGACTTGCTCTCTACCAGACCATGGTGGGGGGTACTTCTCGCAGCATAGGAGGTGGGGGGGTCAGAATTCACAGAGCTGGCCGGCTTCCCCAGTCTTTCAAATGGGCTCTCCCAGTATGTGGTCCCCAAAGCCACTTCACTTTTTTGAAATTAGAGCAATTCCAGAGTGTATTTCACTGAGGTGCAGTCTTGGCACCCTTTTCCCAAAGCCCAGGCCCACCTGACAAGGTGTTCTTCCCTGTAAATGAATCCTCTGATACCTGAAGCTTGAAGGACTCTTAAAAGACTTATTGACATTTTAATCTTTTAAAATAGAAATGTTTATTGATTGCATTGCAAATTTCCTTTCTCTTTCAAGACATGTGTCTGGAAATGCATGTGGGATCATATTCAGGGCAAGGCATGGCAGATGTGTGACGCGGACCTCTATCCCCCACCAGTCCCCAGGCGAGACAGGAGAGGAATTATTAATGATGGAAAGCTACTTACTCGCTTTCTAGTTTTTTTTTTTAACTCCTCAAATACTGATTATTATTATCTTGAAGTGAATTTTTTTTGGTGTATTTCCACTTTTCCAGTATAGAATCACAGCACTTAATTCAGCTGTTTTAGGTCCAGATGGGGAAATTGAGCACCAAGCAGAGGGAGGGTGTTGTTTGGTGAGACAGAGCTGGGACTGAAGCTGAGATCTGTCTTTTGGCTTCTAGACCAGTGCTTTTTTTATGGTGTCATGCTACCTCCTTTGGGCAAAGTTAAGTCCAATGTGAATCTCTGAAGTTTTTCAGTAGTAGGAGGCTAGGGAAGGAAGGAGGGTGTAGCGCACAAGCATTGCAGGGGGAGGGGGCTGGAGGAGAGCACTGCAGGAGGGAGAGCTCTCTGGCAAGAAGATCTGAGATGTCTCCCAGACTGCGTTGTGATTCCTGTGGGTGCTTGTTGCTGGTCTTGCAACTTAAACACTAATTTTTTGAGCTTCCTTTTTCTCAGCTCTAAAGTGAACATATTAATAGTTATCTTAAAGGGTTGTGCTGAGCATGAACTAGGAGAATGTATGAAGCTCATGGACTGAGCCTGGCCCACAGCAGCTCCTCAGTGGTGATGGCGACATGATGCAGGAGAGGGGAGCCCCTTTCACTCTCTGTCGGCCTCATTCACGTCCTCACCTACTATGAGGTCCAAGTGTGTGTTGATGGTGTAAGAATGGCATAAAGGATTCAGTAGGAGAGAGGAGGAAACGAGGACAGAAAGGAGTCCTTGGAGGAGGGGCTGAGGTGTTTGAAGATGTTCAGGTTGGAGAAGAGTAGTTGGGGTGGGGAGTTAATGACAGTTTTATGAGTGTGTTTTCTAATTTCTAAAGGAGCAAGTGACATTGTCTTCATGTTGCATGAGATTCTATCTGGACCCTAAATTTTAAGGAAAATTGTCTAGAGATTTACAGAAAAAGGTCATTTAATATAGTACAAATAGGGAATTAACACAAAAGCTTATAAATAGAGAAATGGTTAAATAAATTATGGTGGTTTTTTTATAATGCACCATTAAAAAACATCTTTTTGTTTGTTTATTTTTGAGAGAGAGAGAGTGTGTGTGTGAGCTATGGAAGGGCATAGAGAAAGGGAGACACAGAATCCAAAGCAGGGTCCGGGCTCTGAGCTGTCAGCACAGAGCCTGATTTGGGGCTTGAACTCGCAAACCATGAGATCATGACCATAGCCGAAGTTGGACGCTTAACCGACTGAGCCACCCAGGTGACCCTAAAAAACATTTTCTGAAGAATATCATCCTGGGGAGATGCTTTTTTTAAATATGAAATTTATTGTTAAGTTGGTTTCCGTACAACACCCAGTGCTCATCCCAACAGGTGCCCTCCTTAATGCCCATCACCCACCCCCCCACCCTCCCACCCCCCATCAACCCTTAGTTTATTCTCAGTTTTTGAGAGTCTCTTATGTCATTTGCAAATGTCTTTTTCCCATTCTGTTGGTTGCCTTTTAGTTTTGTTGATTGTTTCCTTTGCAGTGCAGAAGCTTTTTATCTTCATGAGGTCCCATAGTTCATTTTTGCTTTTAATTCCCTTGCCTTTGGGGATGTGTCAAGTAAGAAATGCTGCAGCTGAGGTCAGAGAGGTTTTTTCCTGCTTTCTCCTCTAGGGTTTTGATGGTTTCCTGTCTCACATTCAAGTCCTTTATCCATTTTGAGTTAATTTTTGTGAATGGTGTAAGAAAGTGGTCTAGTTTCATCCTTCTGCATGTTGCTGTCCAGTTCTCCCAGCACCATTTGTTCCATTGGGTATTCTTTCCTGCTTTGTCAAAGACCCATACTTTTGTGGGTCTAATTCTGGGGTTTCTATTCTATTCCATTGGTCTATGTGTCTGTTTTTGTGCCAGTACCATGCTGTCTTGATGATTACAGCTTTGTAGTAGAGGCTAAAGTTCTGGGATTGTGATGCCTCCTGCTTTGGTCTTCTTCTTCAAAATTACTTTGACTATTCAGGGTCTTTTGTGGTTCCATACAAATTTTAGGATTGCTTGTTCTAGCTTCGAGAAGAATGCCGGTGCAATTTTGATTGGGATTGCATTGAATGTGTAGATAGCTTTGGGTAGTATTGACATTTTCACAATATTTATTCTTCCAATCCATGAGCAGGGAATGTCTTTCCATTTCTTTATATCTTCTTCAATTTCCTTCATAAGCTTTCTATAGTTTTCAGCATACAGATCTTTTCCATCCTTGGTTAGGTTTATTCCTAGGTATTTTATGCTTCTTGGTGCAATTGTGAATGGGATCAGTTTCTTTATTTGTCTTTCTGTTGCTTCATTATTAGTGTATAAGAATGCAACTGATTTCTGTACATTGATATTGTATCCTGCAACTTTGCTGAATTCATGTATCAGTTCTAGCAGACTTCTGGTGGAGTCTTTAGGGTTTTCTATGTATAATATCATGTCATCTGCAAAAAGTGAAAGCTTGACTTCATCTTTGCCAATTTTGATGCCTTTGATTTCCTTTTATTGTCTGATTGCTGATGCTAGCACTTCCAACACTATGTTAAACAACAGTGGTGAGAGTGGACATCCCTGTTGTGTTCCTGATCTCAGGGGGAAAGCTCTCAGTTTTTCCCCATTGAGGATGATATTAGCTGTGGGATTTTCATAAATGGCTAGTATCCAAAATCTATAAAGAGCTTACCAAAGTCCACAACCGAAAAACAAATAATCCAGTGAAGAAATGGGCAGAAAACATGAATAGACACTTCTCTAA
The DNA here is from genome assembly GCF_022837055.1 of Prionailurus viverrinus. Lineage (NCBI taxonomy): Eukaryota > Metazoa > Chordata > Mammalia > Carnivora > Felidae > Prionailurus > Prionailurus viverrinus. Next base: position 100,459,506 of record NC_062570.1, read on the forward strand.
AGAAGACATCCAGATGGCCAACAGGCACATGAAGAGATGCTCAATGTTGCTCCTCATCAGGGAAATACAAATCAAAAACACACTCAGATACCACCTCACACCAGTCAGAGTGGCTAAAATGAACAAATCAGGAGACTATAGATGCTGGCGAGGATGTGGAGAAACAGGAACCCTCTTGCACTGTTGGTGGGAATGCAAATTGGTGCAGCTGCTCTGGAAAACAGTGTGGAGGTTCCTCAAAAAATTAAAAATAGACCTACCCTATGACCAGCAGTAGCACTTCTAGGAATTTACCCAAGGGATATAGGAGTGCTGATGCATAGGGGCACTTGTACCCCAATGTTTATAGCAGCACTTTAAACAATAGCCAAATTATGGAAAGAGCCTAAATGTCCATCAACTGATGAATGGATAAAGAAGATGTGGTTTATATATACAATGAAATACTACTTGGCAATGAGAAACAATGAAATATGGCCATTTGTAGCAACTTGGATGGATCTGGAGAGTGTTATGCTAAGTGAAATAAGTCAGGCAGAGAAAGATACCATATGTTTTCACTCATATGTGGATCCTGAGAAACTCAACAGGAGACCGGGGGGAGGAGAAGGGGGGAAAAAAGTTACAGAGAGGGAAGGAGGCAAAACATAAGAGACTCAAATACTGTGAACCAACTGAGAGTTGATGGGGGGTGGCGAGGGGAAAGTGGGTGATGGGCATTGAGAAGGGCACCTGTTGGGATGAGCACTTGGTGTTGTATGGAAACCAATCTGACAATAAATTTCATATTAAAAAAAAAGTCTCTTATGGTTTTGCTCTCTCCCTCTCTTTTTAAATGAAGTGTTAAGGGAAAAAAAGCTGAAAGCTGAATATAAAATTATGTATACATTTCATTCAAATTTATAAAGAATCTTTACATAATTTAGAGACATCTGGGTGGCTCAGTTGGTTAAGTGACTGACATCGGCTCAGGTCATGGTGTCACAGTTCGTGAGTTCGAGCCCCGCGTTGGGCTCTGTGCTGACAGCTCAGAGCCTGGAGCCTGCTTCAGATTCTGTGTCTCCCTCTCTCTCTTTCTCTCCCCCACTTACACTCTGTCTCTCTCTTTCTCTTTCAAAAATAAATATTAAACAAAATTAAAAAAAGTTTACATAATTGAAACAACCAGAATAAATTCACAGTAATGTTAATAAGTTCATTGTATTTTCTCTACTTTCCAAAGTATCTCTAATGAGTATAAACTTGGGCACATTATTTAATCTCTCTGAGCCTCACTTTCCTTATTTGTAAAATGGGGCAAAGAATAGTAAATACATAAGAATGTTTTGAGGATTAAATAACAGAAGCTGTGTATCATTTTATTTTTTTATAATACAAATCATGAAAGTGAAATACAGATAATGATGATGATTTTCTCTGGGAGAGTCTGGGTCAGAATAGAATCTCTTGAATAGAAGGGAAGGGAGAATAAATCTTGCCTTGGACCCTCCCAAGCATGTTGCGTGCTCTTTATCCTTGGAGGGACTGTCTTTAAGAGTCAGTGGCTGACCACCTTGCCCATTTGGTGTCCCTAGTTTTATGATTCTTATACTTTAATAAAAACTGTTTTGAAGTAAATGGAAATGAATATGAACCTTGGAAATAAATCCTGTGGCATTGCCCTTGTAAACCATTCTCCCACCTGAGTCTGACCAGCAACCATTGAGATCGAGTAATGCTTGATATGTAGGGAGCACCTACTAAATGCCAGGCACTATGCTAAATACTTCTACATTGTCTTACAACAGTCATCCTAGATGATATGTGTTACTGTCTTCGTCTGACATATGAGGAAATTATGTTTCTTTTTGTAAACGTTTTTTAAAATATTTCATTTATTTTTAAGAGAGAGACAGAGACAGACAGACAGAGTATGAGTGGGGGAGGACCAGAGAGAGAGGAAGACACAGAATCCGAAGCAGGCTCCAGGCTCTGAGCTGTCAGCACAGAGCCTGTCACTGGGCTTGAATTCATGAACTGCGGCATCATGACCTGACCCGAGGTTGGACGCTTAACTGACTGAGCCACCCAGGCTCCCTGGAAATTATATTTCTGAGAGGTCAGATAACTTGCCCAATGTCATTTGTTTATGCATCCACTTACTTATTCACTTATTTATTTGTTCAGCATGTTTTCATGATTTTCCAGGTCTGCCTTTGGTCTGTGTTACAACACTACACATGTTCCAGGGTAGACATGCGCATGGGACCTCACAGTTTCTAGATAACAAAGTGCGTTCCACAGATGGTATTTTAGCTATGGCATAAAGAAGGGGTTATGGGTGTTAGTTATGACAATGAGTGACCTTGAGAAAAAAACTGCGTTTAGACCCTGCCCATGTAAAATGAAGGAATAAATAAAATGCATTTTCAAAGGTAGTTGTATTGATTTGAGATATACAAGGAGCTAAATATGTGTCTGGCACATATTAGTGTCAGTTTATATCAGTTTATATCAGTTTATATCAGTTTATTAGGTCAGTGAAATAAGATTACGTGCAGTTGTAAAGTCCTACACATGTATAGTTTGTTACCATAATTTTTGACCTCCATAGCTATCATTTTTTATTCACTTAATGAAAAAAATATCAATTTAGCATCTACCAAGTGCCAGGCATCTTCTAGGCGCTTGGGACATATCAGAGAACCAAACAGACAATAAACCCTGCATCATGAAACTCATGTTCCAATAGAGGAGGCAAGACAATAAAATATAAATATAATAAATAACTTGTATAGTATGTTTGATAGTAATATGCACTATAGAAAGAAGAAAAAGGTGAACAGGATAAGGAAGATGGGGAGAGTCGAGACACTGCAATTAAAAAAAATTTTTTTAATGTTTGTTTTTTTGAGAGAGAGAGAGAAAGTGCAAGCAGGGGAGGGGCAGAAAGAGAGGGAGACACAGAATCTGAAACAGGCTCCAGGCTCTGAGCCATCAGCACAGACCCCAGCACGGGGCTCAAGCCTAAGGACTGTGAGATCATGACCTCAGCTGAAGTCAGACGTTCAACTGACATTACAGTTTTTTTGTTTTTTGTTTTCAGTTCACACCATTTAAAGTTTATTTATTTTTGAAAGAGAGAGCACAATTGGGGGAGGGACAGAATCCGAAGCAGACTCCAGGCTCTGAGCCTTCAGCACAGAGCCTGATGCAGGACTCTAACCCACGAACTGCGAGAACATGACCTGAGCCGAAGCTGGGCGCCCAACCGACCGAGCCACGCAGGCACCCCCGACATTACAGTTTTAAATAGAATGATCAAATAGCTGCCTTGAGAAAGTGATATGCACAAAGACTTCAGGGATATGAGGAGTTCACCCATAAATATCTAGGGAAAGAATGTTCCAGGCAGAAGGAAGCCTATAGCAAAGATCCCAAGGTGACAGCATGCCTGATGAGTTTGATGAATATTACAGAGACCAGTGTGCTTCAAGGAGGGAACAAGAGGGGAAACTGGAGGGAGATGAGGTCAGAGAGGCAGTGGGGATGGGACCATGCAGGACCCTGTGCATGAGAGGTTCTGGATTTTACTCTGAATGGAAGGGCTTGGAGAGAGTGCTCCAGCTGTCATGAGGAGAGCAGACTAGGGGTGGGGGAGAATTAAAGAAACCAGCTAGGAAGCAAGGGAGAGGTGGTTGTGGCTCAGAACAGGGAGCAAGCTGTGGACATGGCAGAGGTAGATTCTCATTACGTTGTGAAAGTTATAACAAAATGAGTCTTAACTGATTAGGTGTGAGATGTGAGAAAAGAGGAATCAAGGATGACTCCAAGATTTTTAGGCTGACCATTCAGAAAGGCATAGTTGCATCAACTGAGATAGAATGTTACCAGAAGAATATGTTTTGTGGGAAGGGGCTGGAGTTCATTGTTGGACATATTGTGGTAGACCCAGCAGGTGTTTATTCATTCCTTTATTTTACAAGCACACACTGAAAGCGTACTATGTAAATATATTGTATACTATGTGAGGCATACTATGTGCAGCTCTTGAACACTATCTAGACATGGAATTATTGGATCAAATGGTATTTCTATTTTTAATTTTTTGAGGAATCCCCATACTTTTTCCACAGTGGCTGTACCAATTTACATTTTTACCAAGAGTCCATGAGGGTTCCTTTTTCTCCACATCCTCAACCAACATTTGTTGTTTCTTATCTTTCTGATTTTTAGCTATTCTAACATGTGTGAGGCGATATCTCATGGTGCTTGTGATTGCATTTCCCTGATGATTAGTGGTGTTGAGCATCTTTTCATGTATCTGATGGGTATCTGTATGTCTTCTTGGGAAAAATGTCTATTCAGGTCCTCTGCCCATTTTTTTAATTGGATTGTTTGTTTTTTTGGTGTTGAGTTGTAGAAGTTTTTTACATATTTTGGCTATTAACCCCTTTTTGGGTATATCATTTGCAAGTGTCTTCTTACATTCAGTAGGTTTTTTTTCTTTTTTTTTGTTGATGGTTTCTTTCACAGTACAAATATTTTTGTTTTTGTTTGTTTTAAGTAAGCTTCACAGCCAGTGCAGATCCCAGAGTGGTATTGAACTCATGACCTCGAGATAAAGACCTGAACTGAGAACTAGAGTTAGACACTCAACCGGCTGAGCCACCCAGGTGCCCCAGCAAATGCTTTTTATTTTGATGTAGTCCCACTAGTTTATTTTTGCTTTTCTTTCCATTGCCTTAGGAGACATATCTAGAGAAGTGTCAATGTCGGAGAAATTACTGCCTGTGTGCTCTTCTAGGATTTTTATGCTTTCAGGTCTCATGTCTAGGTCTTTAATCCATTTACAGTTTATTTTTGTGTATGGTGTTAGCAAGTAGTCCGGTTTCATTCTTTTACACATAGTTGTCCAGTTTTCCCAGTACCATTTATTGAAAAGTCTGTCTTTTCTCCATTGTATATTCTAGTCTTCTTTGTCATAGGTAAATTGACCATATAAATGTGGGTTTATTTCTGGGCTCTCTGTTCTGTTCTATTGATCTCTGTGTCTGTTTCTGTGTCTGATCTCTGTGTCTGTTTCATAGTGTTTTGATTACTACAGCTTTGTAGTATGTATTATAACCTGGAATTGTGATAACCACCAGCTTTGTTGTTCTTTCTCAGGATTGCTTTGGCTATTCAGGGTCTTTTGTGGTTCCATACAAATTTCAGCATTATTTGTTCTAGTTTTGTGAAAAATGCATTGGTATTTTGAGAGGGACTGCGTTGGATCTGTAGATTGCTTTGGGTAATATGGACACTTTACCAATATTAATTCTTCCAATCCATGAGCATGGAATATTTCCCCATTTGTTTTTGTCATCTTAAGTTTCTTTCACCAGTGTTTTATAGTTTTCAGAGTACAGGTCTTTCACTTCTTTGTTTAAGTTTATTCCTAGGTATTTTATTTTTTCAGGTGCAATTGTAAATGGCATTTTAAAAATTTCTCTTTCTGCAACTTCGTTGTTAGTGTAGAGAAATGACACTGATTTCTGGGTATTAATTTTGTATCCTGCCACCTTGCTGAATTTGTTTATTACTTATAGTAGCTTTTTGGTGAAGTCTTTAGGATTTTCTATGCATAGCATCATGTTGCTCGCAAATAGTGATGGTTTAACTTCTTCTTTACCAATATGGATGCCTCTTATTTCTTTTTCTTTTCTGATTGCTGTGGCTAGGACTTCCCGTACTCTATTGAATAAAAATGGTGAGAGTGGACATCTTTGTCTTGTTTCTGACCTTAGAGAGTAAGCTCTCAGTTTTTGACCATTGAATATGATGTTAGTTGTGGGTTTTGCGTAAATGGCTTTTATTATGTTGAGGTATAATCCCTCTATCCCTATTTTGCTGAGAGTTTGTTTGTTTTTATCACGAATGATGTTGAATTTTGCCAGATGCTTTTCTGATGTCTATTGAGATGATAATATGATTTTTATCCTTTGTTTTGTTGATGTGGTGTATGATGTTGATTGTTTTGCAAATATTGAACCATCTTTGCATCCCAGGAATAAATCTCACCTGATCATGATGAATGATATTTTTAATATATTGCAGATTTGGTTTGCTAATATTTTGCCTCTGTGTTCATTAGGGATATTGGCCTGTAGTTTTCTTTTTTTGTGGTGTCTTTGTCTGGTTTTGGTATCAGGGTAATGTTGGCCTCATAGTATTTGGAAGCTTTCCTTCCTCTTCTATTTTTTGAAATCGTAGGAGAATAGATATTAACTCTCTTTTAAATATTTCGTAGAATTTACCTGTGAATTCATCTGACTCTGGACTTTTACTTTTTGGTAGTTTTTGATTTCCAATTCAGTTTTGTTACTTACAGTTGGTCTGTTCTGATTTTTCTATTTCTTCCTGATACAGTTTTGGAAGAGTGTATGTTTCTAGGAATTTATCAATTTTTTCTAGGTTGTCCAGTTTGTTGGCATGTAGTTTTTCATAGTATTCTCTTATAATTGTATTTCTTTGGTGTCGGTTGTTACTTCTCTCTTCCTTCTGATTTTATTTATTTGGGTACTTTCTCTTTTTTCTTGATGAGTCTGTCTAAGGGTTTGTCAGTTTTTTTGTTATTTCGTTTTTTTAAATCTTTCAAAGAACCAGATCTTGGTCTCATTGATCTTTTTTCTTTTTGGTCTCTATGTCATTTATTTCTGCTCTGATTTTCCTTTCTTCTACTCACCTCGAGTTTTGTTTGTTCTTATTTTTCTAGTTCCCTCAGGTGTAAGGTTATTTATTTGAGTTTTTTCTTGTTTCTTGAGGTAGAGCTGTATTGCTATATATTTCCCTCTTAGAACTGCTTTCACTGTGTCCCAGAGATTTTGGACTGTTGTGGTTTCATTTTCATTTGTCTCCATGTATTTTTTAAATTTGTTCTTTGATTGCTTCAATGACCCCCTGATTTTTTAGTATAATGTTGTTTAGTCTTCAGGCTTTTGTGTTTTTTCTTTTCTTTTGATATTTTAGTTTAATAAGTGTTTTGGTTGGAAAAGATGCATGGTATGATTTCAATCTGATTAAATTTATTGGCTTGTTTTATGGTCTAATATATGATTTATTCTGGAGAACGTTCCCCGTGTACTTCAAAAGATGTGTATTCTGTTGTTTTTGGATAGAACGTTCTGTATGTATCTGTTACGTCCATCTGATCCAATGTGTCAAAGACACAATTGTTTCCTTATTATCTCTCTAGATGATCTGTCCATTGATGTAAGTGAAATATTAAAGTCCCCTATTATTATTGTATTACTGTCAATTTCTCTCCTTATATCTGTTAATATTTTCTTTATGCACTTAGGTGCTATAGTAATGGGTGTGTAGATAGTTGCAATTGTTGTACCCTCTTGTTGGATTGATCCCTTTATCATTATGTAATGTTCTTCTTTTCCTCTTGTTACAGTCACTGTTTTAAAGTCTATTTTGTCTGAAAGAAGTATTGCCTCCCTGGCATTTTTTTTTTTCATTTTCATTTGCATGGTGAATATTTTTCCATCCCTTCACTTTCAGTCTGTATGCATCTTTAGGTCTGAGGTGAGTTTCTTGTAGTCAGCATATAGATGTGTCTTTTTTTTTTTCTTAATCCATTCTGCCACTCTATGTCTTTTGATTGGAGCATTTAGGCCATTTACATTTAAAGTAATTATTGATAGGTATGTAATTAGTGCCATTTAAAAATTTTGTTTTCATAGCTCTTTGTTTCTTTTTTCTCTTGCTCTCTTTCTTTATGATTGATGAATACCTATGGTGTTTTGTTTGGTTTTCTTTTTCTTTATTTTTTGTGTATCTATCATAAATTTTAGGTCTTTGGTTCACATGTAACATCATAAGAAAATAGCAGTGTATATGAATTTGACAGTCATTTAAATTCAAACACATTCTAAATTTAAAAAAATACAAAAAAAGATACAAAAAAAGATACAAAAAAGACAAATCTTTCTTTTTATCTTTTTTCTTTTCCCTTTGTACTTCCTTCTCCACATTTTATGTATATGTTGTCTTATTTGATATCTTTTTATTCGTAGTTTTTTTTATATCTAATTATGGCCATTTCTTTTCCACTTAAAGAAGCCCCTTTAACATTCCTTGTAAGGCTGGTTTAGTGGTGATAAACTCTTTTATCTTTTGTTTGTCTGAGAAACTCTTTCTCTTGGGTCAGCCTGGTTTGATTTGGCTTCTTGTGGCTTTGTTTTGGAATGCTGCCAATGGGCCTCTAACTTTCCCAATAGCTGCACAGGACTGCTTTGCTGGCCTCCAGGCATCCTGTTAGAACCTAATGAACTTCCTCTAACACTAGTTACTCTTTTAAACCAAGGCTATTTTTCTGTGTCCAAGACAGAGGGATGTGTTCCCTGGTCCTCAGTACTGTCTCTTCCCATTCCCATTCAGAGCGTCAAGGGTGGGGTTCTCTTTGTTACCATGTCTCTGCCTCTATTGCTGTTCTCTTGCCATTCTCTCTATCTTTGATTCAGTGGCTGTTTAGTCAGCCCTCAGTTCTTCAGGAGGAATTGTTCTATTAATAGGTATAATTTAGTGTGTTCCATGTAGGAGGTGGGTTCAGTCTTCCTACATCATCATCTTGAACTGGAACTCTGCCTATCTTTTAAAACATTGGCAGTGAGGTCCTGAAAAGTTAATTGATTAGCAAAAGTTCACAGTTACTATATAGCATAGCTGGGACCTTGTGATATTCTGGTTTGCAATTAGAAATATGTATTTGGTCTTCGTCCCCATTTGTAGCACAGAGCTTCTTAAACCCTTGAATTTCCTGAGTAATGAGAGAGACAGAAATGTTTTTAATTATGTAAATGAGGTGACCTTTGATATGCTCCTAGGTCAACTAAGGATGGGGGCTGGTTGCCAAGAAAACCAAACTTTTGATTGCAGGGTGGGTACTTTCATTTCCACCCCTGGAGCCTGGGGGAGAAAAGAGATACTGATGGGTGAATGATGCCCAGTGGCCACTGATTTAATTAATCATGCTTAAGTAATAAAGCCTCCATAAAAACCCAAGTTTGGAGAACTTCCAGGTTAGTGAACAGGTGGAGATTTGGGGAGATTGATGCATTCAGAGAGCATGGAAGCTCCACGCTCTTACCACAAACCTTACCTTATGCATCTCTTCCATTTGGCTGTTCCTGGATTATATCCTTTTATAATAAATATTTCATTGAATTTTGTGAGCTGTTCTAGTAAATTAATCAAACCCAAGGAGGGCGGTAGTCATTGGAGTCTCAGATCTATAGCCATTAGGTTAGGAGCACAGGTGATAACTTGGGTTGCAAGTGGCATCAGAAATGGGGGGTGGTGCCAGTCTTCCAGGACTGAACCCTTAACCTGTGGGATCTGAAATGGTTCTCAGGTAGACAGTGTCAGAATTGAGTTGAATTGTAGACACCCAGTTGGTTTCTGAGAATTGCTTGTAGGTGTGGGGAACTCTTCTTCCTCAGTTGAAATTTTGTGTTAGATTTATTTATTTGTTTGTTTGTTTGTTTATTTATTTATTTATTTATAAATTTTATTTATTCATTGCTAAATCTTATTTATTTATTTCTTTATTTACAAATTTACTACTAAGTTAGTATATAGTATAACAATGATTTCGAAGTAGATTCCAGTGATTCCTCCTCTATGTATAACACCCAGTGCTCATCCCAACAAGTGTCTTCCTTAGTGCCCCTTACCCATTTAGCCCTCCCCCCACCCATAACCCCTCCAGCAATCAGTTTGTTCTCTGTATTTGAGTCTCTTATGTTTTGTCCCCCTCCTTGTTTTTATATTATTCTTGCTTCCCTTCCCTAATGATCATGTTTTGTACTTAAATTCCACATACAAATGAAGTCACATGATATTTGTCTTTCTCTGACTAATTTCACTTAGCATAATACCCTCTAGTTCCATCCACGTTGTTGCAAATGGCAACATTTCATTCTTTTTTATTACCAAGTAATACTCCATTGTATACACGTATACCACATCTTCTTTATTCATTCAGCTGTTGATGGACATTTGGGCTCTTTCCATACTGTGGCTACCGTTGATAGCGCTGCTATAAACATTGGGGTGCATGTGCCCCTTTGAAACAGCACACCTGTATCCCTTGCATAAATACCTAGTAGTGCAATTGCTGGGTTGTAGGGGAGTTCTATTTTTAACTTTTTGAGGAAACTCCATACTGTTTTAGAGAGTGGCTGCACCAATTTGCATTCCCACCAGCACTGCAAAGGAGATCCTCTTTCTCCACATCCTCGCCAACATCTGTGTTGCCTGAGTTGTTAATTTTAGCCATTTTGTTAGGTGTGAGGTGGTACCTCATTGTGGTTTTAATTTGTATTTCCCTGATGAGTGATGCTGAGCATTTTTTTAATATGTCTCTTAGCCATTTGGATGTATTCTTTGGAGAAGTGTTTCCTGTCTTTTGCCCTTTCTTCATTGGATTATTCGGTTTTTGGGTGTTGGGTTTGATAAGTTCTTAATATATTTTGGATAATAACACTTCCTCTGATATGTCATTTGCAAAATCTTCTCCCATTTGGTTGGTTGCCTTTTAGTTTTGTTGATTGTTTCCTTTGCTATGCAGAAGCTTTTCATCTTGATGAGGTCCCAGTTGTTCATTTTGCTTTTGTTTCCCTTGCCTCTGGAGATGTGTTGAGTAAGAAGTTGCTGCTGCTGAGGTCAAAGGGATTGTTGCCTGCTTTCTCCTCTAGGATTTTGATGGCTTTCTGTCTTACATTTAGGTCTTTCATCCATTTTGAGTTTATTTTTGTGTATGGTGTAAGAAAGTGGTCCAGGTTAATTTTCTGCATGCGCTGTCCAGTTTTCCCAACACCATTTGCTGAAGATACTATCTTTATTCCATTGGATATTCTTTCCTGCTTTGTCAAAGATTAGTTGGCCATAGGTTTCTGGTTCCATTTCTGGGTTCTGTATTCTGTTCCATTGATCTAAGTGTCTGTTTTTGTGCCATTAGTATACTTTCTGGATGATTACAGCTTTGTAATACATCTTGAAGTCTGGGAATGTGATGCCTCTAGCTTTGGTATTCTTTTTCAGGATTGCTTTGACTATTCGGGGTCTTTTATGGTTCCATACAAATTTTAGGATTGTTTGTTCTAGCTCTATGGAGAATGCTGGTGTTATTTTGATAGGTATTGCATTGAATATATAGATTGCTTTGGGTAGTATCAACATTTTAACGATATTTGTTCTTCCTATCCAGAAGCATGAAATATTTTTCCATTTTTTTGTGTTTCCTTTAATTTCTTTCATAAGATTTCTATAGTTTTCAGTGTATAGATTTTTCACCTCTTTGGTTTTGTTTATTCCTAGGTATTTTATGGGTTTTGGTGCAATTGTAAATGGGATCGATTCCTTGATTTCTCTTTCTGTTTCTTCATTATTGGTGTATAGAAATGCAACCAATCTCTGTGTATTGATTTTATATCCTTCAACTTTGCTGAATGCATGGATCAGTTCTAGCAGTTTTTTTGGGGGAATCTTTTGGGTTTTCCGTATAAAGTATCATGTCATCTGTGAAGGGAGAAAATTTGACTTCCTCCTTGCTGATTTGGATGCCTTTTATTCCTTTGTTTGTCTGATTGCTGAGGCTAAGACGTCCAGTACTATGTTGAATGACAGTGGCAAGAGTGGACATCCTTGTTGTGTTCCTGACCTTAGGGGAAAAGCTGTCAGTTTTTCCCCTGTGAGGATGATAATAGTGGTGGGTCTTTCATATATAGCTTTTATGATCTTAAGGTATGATCCTTCTATCCCTACTTTCTTGAGGGTTTTTATCAAGAAAGGATGCTGTATTTTGTCAAATGCTTTCTCTGCATCTATTGAGAGGATCGTGTGGTTCTTATCCTTTCTTTTATTGATATGATGTATCACATTGTTTTGCAGATATTGAACCAGCCCTGCATCCCAGGAATAAATCCCACTTGTCAATGGTGAATAATTATTTTAATGTATTGTTGGATCCGGTTAGCTAGTATCTTGTTGAGGATTTTTGCATCCATGTTCATCAGGGAAATTGGTCTGTAGTTCTCCTTTTTAGTGGGATCTTTGGTTTTGGAATCAAGGTAATGCTGGCTTCACAGAATGAGTTTGGAAGTTTTCCTTCCATTTCTATTTTTTGGAACAGCTTCAAAAGAATAGGTGTTAACTCTTCTTTAAATGTCCATCTGGCCCTGGACTCTTGTTTTTTGGGAGATTTTTGATTACTAATTTGATTTTATTTTTACTGTTTACGGGTCTGTTCAAATTTTCTATTTCTTCTTGTTTCAGTTTTGGTAGTTTATATGTTTCTAGGAATTTGTCCAATTCTTCCAGACTGCCTAATTTATTTGCATGTACTTGCTCATAATATTCTCTTACTATTGTTTGTATTTCTGCAGTGTTGGTTGTGATCTCCCCTCTTTAATTCTTGATTATATTTATTTGGGTCCTTTCCATTTTCTTTTTGACCAAACTGGCTAGGGGGTTTATCAATTTTGTTAATTCTTTCAAAGAACCAGATCCTGTTTTCATTGATCTGTTCTATTGTTCTTTTGATTTTGATTGCCTTGATTTCTGTTCTAATCTTTATTATTTCCTGTCTTCTGCTGGTTTTGGGTTTTATTTGCTGTTCTTTTCCCAGGTCTTTAAGGTGTAAAGTTAAGTTGTGTATCTGAGACCTTTTTTCCTTGTTTAGGAAGGCCTGGATTGCTATGTTCTTCCTTCTTATTTTTAAAAAAAATTTTTTTTTTTCAACGTTTATTTATTTTTGGGACAGAGAGAGACAGAGCATGAACGGGGGAGGGTCAGAGAGAGAGGGAGACACAGAATCGGAAACAGGCTCCAGGCTCTGAGCCATCAGCCCAGAGCCTGACGCGGGGCTCGAACTCACGGACCGCGAGATCGTGACCTGGCTGAAGTCGGACGCTTAACCGACTGCGCCACCCAGGTGCCCCTGTTCTTCCTTCTTATGACTGCCTCCCAGAGGTTTGGGGTGTCGTGTTTTCATTTTCATTAACTTCCATGTACTTTTTAATTTACTCTTTAACTTCTTGGTTAGCCTATTTTTTCTTTAGTAGGATGGTCTTTAGTCTCCAGGTATTTGTTGTCTTTACAAATTTTTTCTTGTGGTTGATTTCGAGTTTCATAGCATTGTGGTCTCAAAATATGCATAATATGATCTCGATCATTTTGTATTTGTTGAGGGCTGATTTGTGTCCCAGTATGGGATCTATTCTGGAGAACGTTCTGCGTGCATTTGAAAAGAATGTGTATTGTGCTGCTTTAGGATGAAATGTTCTGAATATATCTGTTAAGTCCATCCAGTACAGTGTGTCATTCAAAGCCATCGTTTCCTTGCTGATTTTCTGTCTGTTGCTGTAAGTGGGATGTTGAAATCCCCTACTATTATGGTATTATTACCAATGAGTTTCTGTATGTTGGTGATTAATTGATTGATATATTTGGGTGTTCAAGTTTGGGACATAAATGTTTACAATTATTAGATCTTCTTGGTGGATAGACCCCTTAATTATGATATAATTCCCTTCTTCGTCTTTTGTTACAGTCCTGATTTTAAAATCTAGATTGTCTGATATAAGTATGACAAATCTGGCTTTCTTTTAGCTACCATTAGCATAATCCCCATACTTTCTCCATCCCCATACTTTCATGCTGAAGGTGTCTGTAGGTCTAAAATGTGTCTGTTGTAAACAGCATATAGATGGATCTTGTTTTCTTTCTTTCTTTTTTTTTGGTATTTTTATTTGATTTATTTTTTTAGTTTACATCCAAGTTAATTAGCTTATAGTGCAGCAATGATTTCAGGAGTATATTCCTTAATGCCCCTTACCCATTTATCCCATCCCCCCTCCCACAGCCCCTCCAGTAATCCTCTATTTGTTTTCCATATTTAAGAGTCTCTTATGTTTGTTCTCATCCTGTTTTTATATTATTTTTGCTTCCCTCCCCTTATGTTTATCTGTTTTGTATCTTAAAGTCCTCATATGAGTGAAGTCATATGATATTTGTCTTTCTCTGATTAATTTCGCTTAGCATAATACCCTCTAGATGGATCTTGTTTTCCTATCCATTATATTACCCTGTTTCTTTTGATTGTAGCATTTAGTTCATTGATGTTTAGAGTGAGCCATGAAAGATATGAATTTAGCACCAGGGTGGCTTATAGAGTTGAAGTTTCTGGTGGTGTTCTCTGGTCCTTTCTAGTCTTTGTTGCTTTTGGTCTTTTGGTTTTGTTCCATCTTTTCTTCCCTCAGAGAGTCCCCCTTAAAATTTCTTGCAGGGCTGGTTTAGTGGTCACAAACTCCTTTAGTTTTTGTTTGTCTGGAAAACTCTTTATCTCTCCTTCTATTTTGAATGACAGCTTTGCTGGATAAAGAATTCTTGGCTGCATATTTTTCCTCTTCAGCACATTGAATATATCCTGTCACTTCTTTCTGGCTTGCCAAGTTTCTGTGGATAGGTCTGCTGTGAATCTGATCTGTTTTCCCATATAGGTTAAGGACTTTTTTTCCCCTTGCTGCTTTCATAATTCTTTCCTTGCCTGAGTTTTTGTGAAGTTGACTTTGATATGCCTTGGTTGTGGTCAGTTTTTGTTGAATCTAATGCGAGTTCTCTGTGCTTCCTGGATTTTGATGTCTGTGTCTTTCCCCAGGTTAGGAAAGTTTTCTGCTATCATTTGCTCACATAGCCCTTCTACCCCTTTTTCTCCCTCTTCATCTTCTGGGGCCCCTATGATTCGGATGTTGTTCTTTTTTAATGAGTCATTGAGTTCTCTAATTCTTATATTGTGCTCTTTTGCCTTAGTTTCCATCTTTTTTTTCTGCTTCATTATTCTCCTAATTTGTCCTCTATAGTGCTGATTTGCTGCTCTGCTTCATCCAGCCTTGTCACCATGGCATCCATTCACAATTGCATCTCGGTTATAGCAATTTTACTTTCATCTTGACTAGATTTTATTTCTTATATCGCTGCAGAAGGGGATTCTATGCTTTTTTCACCCGAGCTAGTATTCTTATTATCAGGCTTCTAAATTCTGGTTCAGACATCTTGCTTGTATCTTTGTTGATTAAGTCCCTGGCTGTCATTTCTTCCTGTTCTTTCTTTTGGGGTGAATTCCTTCATTTCGTCATTTTGGAGGAAGAAAAAGAATTAATAAAATTAAAAAAAAATTAAAATTAAAAACAACACAAAAAATCAAATACAACTTTGATTCTAGGTCCTAGGCATGCTTTGGTTGAAGCTTGGTAGAATATAGAAAAAAGAGAAAGAAAAGAAAAGGAAAAAAAAAAAAAGGAAAACATTTGATAATTTAAAAAGATGAATACAATAAAATAGAATAAAATTAAATGATGAAAGTAAAATAGAATAAAAAAGATTTACAAAAGTAAAAAATATAGTGGAAACAAAAATCTTTTTTATAAAAACAGAAAAAAATACATTTTTTCTCTTTCTATATTCAGGATTAATAAAAAGTAAAAAAAGTTGAATAGATGGACCAGCAAACAGAATGAAATATGGTTGAAATTATGTCATTTCCCCTAGAAATAAAACAATGAAGCACTTTATAGTCCATAAACTAAGCGGGTAGAGAGACTTGTGCTGTTCTTCTAGAGTGTGGTTGGTGAAGTTGAATGGGGCTTGGTGTAATGGCTCCATTCTCTACTTGATGGCACTGCTTAGCTTACTGGGGTTGATCACTGTGGCCCTGTTGTGTACTTGTGTATGTGCATGCATGGGAGAGGTGAAAATGGCATCTCAGCTACCCAGTCTCTAGTATCAGAACTCTCTGCTCTTACCCACTGGCAATTGTGCACCCCTCCTTTATCTCTGGCTTCCATCCACTCCTTGCTTCCACACTGCCTGCAACTAAGCCATCAGCCTGCCAGGCAGCACCTCCTTCCCGAGTTTTATCTTAGATGGGGCTGTGTTTCCAAACCCCTCACTTCTCAGGATCCTGCAGCTTTGACCTGCTCACATCCTCTGGGGGAGGGTCTTGCCAAGCAATGGCTAGGTGCCAGCTTGCCCCAGGAACGTTTGAGTGACTGCACTGGTACAGATGCCCAGAGACTGCCACCCCACCCCAGGAAAAAGTTCATGGGATCATGTAGCAGCAGTGTTTCAGGGATTATGTTAAATCACAACACACATCTGGCGACAGGCTTCATTGGCTTTTAATTTCCGTGTTCGCACACCAGCAAACATGGCTGTTATCTGAGGTCTGCTGAGACCTTTGCCTGTTGGGAACAGCCACAGCCTCTACCAAATGTCCTCTCAGCAGGTGAACTGCCTCTCCCCATGTGGCCTGAGGACCCCTTGGCCCATGCTGTCTGCTCCTGGGGATTTGCCCTTCCCACCAGAGCTCTTCCAGGTATCAAGCTGCAGAGTTTCAGACTCTGTGCTCCTCTGTTTATAGAGTCTTAATGGTATTTAAACCTTCTCCTTTCTCCTTTCTCTTTTCTCCCTTTCTTGTTAAGTCCCTTATGGGTGCTTCCACTCCTTCTCTTACTCTCCATCTGCTTTCAGGGTGAGTGCTTTTCCTATACTGCTCCCCACCCCCGCCCTCTCTCCTTATTCTCTCTGCAAGCAAAAATAGCTCCCTATTCTCCATAGCTTCTCTCTCCCCCAGTTTACCTCTCCTTGTTGTGTACCTGCCAAGTTCAAGTTGTGCAGAATGTCGTGTTACTCCTCAGATCAATTTTCTAGGTGTGCAAGATGGTTTGGTATTGATCTAGCTGCATTTCAGGGACAAGAGAAGCAAAAAACTTCCATGCTCCTCTGCCATCTTGGCCCCTCCCCTCAAACAGGTCCAGTGTTAGAATCATTTAGACCTGAAAACAGTTTTCTGATTCCCTGGATTGTCAAAACTTTCTTATATCACATAATTTGTGTTCTTGCAGAGCTAACAATTTTTTTTTGTGCTCAGAGAAGCCATGGGAACCAAGAACAACGTGACTGAATTTGTGTTGTTCGGCCTTTTCCAGAGCAGGGAGATGCAGTATGTGTGCTTCGTGGTCTTCTCCCTCTTCCATGTACTATCTTGGGGAACCTTCTGGTCATCATCACCATCAATGCAAGCAAGACCCTGAATTTCTTCCTCATGTATTTCTTCCTCAGCCACCTCTCTTTTGCCGACATGTGCTATCCATCTGCTACCACACCCAAGATGATCGCAGACACTTTTGTGGAGCGTAAGACCATCTCCTTCAATGGCTGCATGACCCAGCTCTTTTCTGCCCACTTCTTTGGTGGCACTGAGATATTCCTCCTCACAGCCATGGCCTATGACCGCTATGTGGCCATCTGTAGACCCCTGCACTACACAACCATCATGGGTCAGTGGAAGTGTGGCTTGCTGGCCGGGGCCTCCTGGGTGGCTGGCTTCCTGCATTCCATCCTACAGACACTCCTGACAGTCCAGCTGCCCTTTTGTGGGCCCAATGAGATTGACAACTTCTTCTGTGATGTTCATCCCTTGCTGAAGCTGGCCTGTGCAGACACCTATGTGGTGGGGCTCATTGTGGTGGCCAACAGTGGCATGATCTCTTTGGTGTCCTTTATCATCCTTATCATCTCCTATGTGGTCATCTTGTTGAACCTGAGACGCCAGTCATCTGAGGGCCGGCGCAAGGCTCTGTCCACATGTGGCTCACACATCATCACGGTCATTTTGGTCCTCGTGCCCCCAATGTTCATGTACATTCGTCCCTCCACCACCCTGGCTGCTGACAAACTTGTCATCCTCTTTAACATCGTCATGCCACCTTTGCTGAACCCTCTGATCTACACGTTGAGGAATAATGAGGTGAAAAATGCCATGAGGAAACTGTTTAGGGTACAAGGGAGTACAGGGGAGAAGTGACAGTCCAGGGAATCTCATTAAGCCTGGAACTTGGGACACTTCCCATCTTGTAGCATCTCCAATTTAATGCTTGTAATGACAACTGTGTAATAATAATAATCCCACATATTCCTTCAACCTTTCATTCATTAAGTATTTATTGTCTGCAGTCAGTGAGGCATTGGGGATACGAATAAAAGTAAGATGTAACCTCTACCCCACAAGAGGATCACAGTCCAGGAGGCTCTTAGTGATACCGAAGGGCTCTTTCAGGAAACCTGTGAGGTCTATAATTGAGGGAACCTCCAGGAAGGCTGAGTAGCTCATCTACAACCATGGAGAATACTACTACATAATTCCTTTATTGTGGCTAACATAGTGCTCAATGACATTTATTCTCTCATGACCTCCAAGTCACTTTATTTGTGGTCCTTCATTTCATGCTCTCAGCCGGCAGATGAATAAATAAGTGTAGAGAGGTTATAGGATTGACCCCAAGTCACCAAATAGACCCTGAGCCAGGTGGAGACCAGAATGTAGGTCCCCTAAGTCCACTTTCAGGGCACTCCTCACCTCAGAACATCTTGACAAAGACCGTGTGAAAATTAATACAGGGGGTCCTCACTGAAATGGAGTCAGGAGGCCAGCAGGGGGAGCACTCATGCCCTATCACCACGGTCTTCAAAAGCAGAGTCCACAGGAAAAGAGGACGTTAGAAGGCCATACAGCTTTACTGTCCCTGCAGGAGGAAGAAAGTCCGCTCTGCTCCAGGCAGCAGCCCAACAAATGAGAGACAGTCACAGCTCAGCCAATGAAAAGACACTATGCTGAGAACTCCCAGTTTACTCCAATGAATTTTGTGTTTAGAACAGCCACTGCCCCCCAAACCTCCCCTTCCTCTATAAAAGAGTGTTCCTTTCCTTAATTTCAGGGATTTATCTGTGGTTTCCCATGGTTATCTAATTCTGGGTTGCAGTTCTGTGCTATTCCCCTTTAAACCGGTTTTTGCTGGTAAGATAATGGGCAGTTTTATTTTTAAGGTTAACAACTGAGTGAATGGACACTGGGTAGGATGGACCAGGAAGTTTTGAAGGACCAAGGACTGGTGGTGACCAGTGAGGATGGAGAACAGAGCCAGGGAAGGCTAGTTGTCAGCACTTTTCTCTCTCCAGCAGAGCAGGGACTGTGGCCCCTGATGAGGGCAACAAAGACAAGAAAAATGTAGTTTAAATTAAATCTCCTTACAGCTTGCATTGCACTGATACCAGAGACCTACAGTGAATAACTGCCTCAAGGAGTTTCTTGCTGCCTTAATGTCTACATTTCATTAAAAATTAAAGGCAACCTTACCTTGACAATAGCTAAATCTTCAGGGTCTTGTAAGACCCTGCTTTCACCATACAGAAATTCCTTTGAAACTATCTCTATTCTCCCTCCCTCCCTCCACAAACTTAAAAGTCTATGAGTCACTCCTCATAACCCCAGTGCAGCTCTTTCTGCCCAGGGGTCCTGTCCCTGTGCTATAATAAAATCACCTTTTTGCACCAAAATGTCTCAAGAATTCTTAGCCGTTTGCTCATGAACCCCACTTCGTAATTTCATCAGCTCCCATTTATCCCCTTCTGTCTTCCTTCGTTTTGCTGCTAGAGGGAAAGTTTATGCAGAATGGATTAGGAGGGCTGCACTGGACATCTTGCTTAATTAATGTTGGTTTGCAAACCGCCCTTCCGGCAGGGAGAGGCCAAAGAAAGAGGCAGGCCGCTCCAGATCAGTAGGGGCAGGTTTAAGGAGCAGGTTTAATAAGTTACATAGGAGGCTGTCTTAAGTGGGACCCAGACTAGTAGATTTCCGCACCTGCTGCCAGAATCTTAAAAGGTTATACAGAGACCATTAGTCCAGATGGTTTCAATAACTCCTTACACTCTCAAGGTGAGTGCTCGGAAGCGGCTGAGGGAAGGTGGGCAGAGAGAACGTTCATTGGAGAGGGGCTGGTGGGGATCCTCCAATTCTTTGGATACAGCTTGAGGGCCAACCAGCAGTCATGACCTCTCAATGACCTTCTGCAACAATTAACCATTCACAGGTCATTCGCCCCTGTTGGGTGTCAATTTCCTCATTTCCAAATGGAGACAGTAACAATACGAGCTTCCAGCGTCTTCGGAAAGTTGCTTTGTAAAGTCCTATATGAAAGTCTGTTGTGCAGAGGTCGCTCCCACACTGTTTATGCTGTGGTCCTGTTGTCCTAAAACCCTGACTACTCCCCTAAATGCCAGGTGGATTAATTCGCTTCTCAAATGTTTATCCATGACTTAACACGTGGTAAGTACATTCTTTTATTTTTATTTTTTTCCATCTGGCTTTGAGTTTATTCAATGCAGGCCGCCCAGCCCTTCCTCAGAGCGGTGGCTGAATTTGGGGAACAAAACAAAGGCCTCTGAGGTGAGAGCCTGGGGTGAATTAGGGTGGAGCCTGGGGTGAGGTGAAGGTGTACGGGAGACTCTGGTCCCCCCCGACCCCCTATTTTCGGCAGACTGCGGTGGGGTTGGGGGGCAGGTCCACAAGGAACAGGTCCTGGGCTTTTTGCTACTTCCAGTCCCCCTTCCTTTCTGCCCTGTGTCCTTACTTTGGAGGTTCAGAGACTAAACTTTCCACCTGGCTGGGAAGGTGGGGGAAGGACGGAAGGAAGGAGGGGCCCAGGCCCCAGACCATGGCCCTGGGGCCTTTCCTGGGTAGGAGCTAGAGGGACAGCAGAAAAGCCGCAGACAAAATCTTTGCATTCATGAAACTTACATTTACGTAGGTGATAAAAGTTACTGTTCCTGAATTCTTTCAGTATGCCAGACACTAAGTGTTTTTAGTGAGTCTCTGTCTCCGGACTGTGAACTTCACAAGAGTTTCGCAGTTTTGTCTTCTCTCCCCTCAGAGAGGGTGTCTGCAGCTGACAGGAGCTGGGTGTTCCCCCTTCCCCCAGGTTAGTGCTGGTTAACTAGTTTCCCCTGAGTGCGGGCCTTGTGAAGAGCAGGAGTTCTGGTACATTTAAACACGGTTCCTTTTCTTTTCCGCTCCCTGCTGGAAGCACGAGGGGATTTTTCTCTGATATTTACTGTGGGCACCTGGTCGAGCTCCTGGAGGTAAATCTCGCAATATTGTGGGCGGCCTCCTTACTGGGTTTTCTGGGGTTTTTAAGTCCCAGACTTGTTCATGCTGAGCCACCCGCGCTTCATTGATTATAGTTCAGGTTTTCCGACCCCGGCCCTGATCCCTGCTGTGGTTTCCTCTTGCGCATCTCTGCTCTGGGAGGCTGCAACCCCTGCGTTCCTCCGTCTTCTCCCTAGTCTTGGGGGCAGCGGTTTGCCCTGTGTACTCCCTCTTACGGACCCAAGAGGAGTTGTTGGCTTTTCAGTCTGTTCAGCTTTTTTCTGCTTAGGATGGAGTGGAGACTTCCAAGCTCCTTCAGTGGGAACCGGACTGGAATCCCTGTTCTCCCTGTTTTGACTGTATTAACCACTTTAGTTGTGAGGACAATCTCATGAAGTTGACATACTCATCAGAAGTGTGATCAGGTTTGGGTGAGGATGGCAGTGTTGAAAAACTCCGTTCCGTCTGATGCCTAATCTAAGTACAAATGTTCATCTTGACTATGAGAATAATAGCAATAAAACAGCAGTGGACCCCTCAAAAGCACAATATCCTGAGAAGTTTTCATAGATCAGCTTTATCTGTGTGGAATAAATCATTCCTTTAAAAGTCCTTGGAAGTTTGGGGCGCCTGAGTGGCGCAGTCGGTTAAGCGTCCGACTTCAGCCAGGTCACGATCTCGCGGTCCGTGAGTTTGAGCGAGGCTCTGGGCTGATGGCTCAGAGCCTGGAGCCTGTTTCCGGCTCTGTGTCTCCCTCTCTCTCTGCCCCTCCCCCGTTCATGCTCTGTCTCTCTCTGTCCCAAAAATAAATAAACGTTGAAAAAACTTAAAAAAAAAAGTCCTTGGAAGAATAGGAACATGTATGTCTGTTCAGGTTTGAAGATAAATGCAAGTGTAGAGAGACACAGGCCAAATTACTTATATGGAGTCACATACAAGGACTTCCAATTGCTAGTTAGTGCCCTGATCACCATAGAAAACACCATCAAATTAAGAAGATCTCATTGTTTCCCAGTTACTCCTCTTCCCTCAGTGAAACCTCATTTTAATGTTCCTAGTACAGATACTCTGGTAGTTGTAAATAGATGAAGCTTCTTGGCTGGACCCTGAAGCCACTCGCTCTTATGCTTTCTTTAAACTCCATTGAATAACCTTTTTTTCCTCAACTTTCATTCACCCTCCGGTACGGAGTCTCCCTGGAGGACTGCTTAATTCCAAATGTAAACAACATGTAATTTTTACTGCACATTTATTTCTTCTGCCTCATTGGAGAGAGAGTAGACAACGGATGTTGTGGGAGCTGTGGTTTTGGGGAAAGGACCATGAACTCCTTGGAGGTTGGAAGCACCTGCAGTGAAGGCAGAAAAGGAAAGTGACTAGAAGTCAAATGCACCCCACCCCCCGCCCTCAGGCAGATATCCTTCATGAAAGTAATTTTTGGGTACCTGGGTGGCTCCCGTTGGTTGAGCATCTGACTTCAGCTTGGGTCATGATCTTGTGTTTCGTGAGCCCCACGTTAGGCTCTCTGCTGTCAGCCTGTCAGTACAGAGCCCGCTTCAGATCCTCAGTTCCTTTCTCTCTGCGCCCC
The DNA here is from genome assembly GCF_022837055.1 of Prionailurus viverrinus. Lineage (NCBI taxonomy): Eukaryota > Metazoa > Chordata > Mammalia > Carnivora > Felidae > Prionailurus > Prionailurus viverrinus. The sequence continues at coordinate 100,482,107 of NC_062570.1, forward strand.
CCCCCCCCCTTATGCTCTCTTTCTCAAAAAATAAATAAAACATTAAAAAGAGTATTGTTTTCTTACCTGCCTTTAAAAATATTTGAGACAAAGGAACGCATGACACACGCATTGTAAACATAATTATTTACTCGACATCCATGAATTTGATATCCAATCAAGCACCAAAATGATCCCAGTAATTTGTATCTGTGTGCTTCTCCTCTATTCTGTTTCTCACAAATGATAACCAATATACTGAAGATAGGCTTTCAGTTTCCTTACTTTATGAAAATATTCCAACATGTGGCTATATGCCTTAACAATACTTATTCAGTTTTGCTTGTTTCTCATTTTATAAAAACGTTGTTATACATGTATTGTCTCCTGGACTTGCTTTTTTCCCCTCAACGTGAATGAATTTCAGAGATTCATCCGTGTTTTTGCCTGTCGCCATATTTCACCGTTTGTCCCAGTATACAATATTCCATTGGGTGAATATGTAATATTTTCCTGTTCTGTGAATCTACCTTGGTTGTTTTCATGCTAAGAGTGCTTTCATGAGCGTTTTTGTTTTAAAAAAAAATTTTTTTTTCAACATTTATTTTTGGGACAGAGAGAGACAGAGCATGAACGGGGGAGGGGCAGAGAGAGAGGGAGACACAGAATCGGAAACAGGCTCCAGGCTCTGAGCCATCAGCCCAGAGCCCGACGCGGGGCTCGAACTCACGGACCGCGAGATGGTGACCTGGCTGAAGTCGGACGCTTAACCGACTGCGACACCCAGGCGCCCCTCATGAGCGTTTTTGAATATGTGGAGAAGTTCACCTGTGATAGATACCCGGGGATGGAATTGCTGTGTTAAAGAGTATGCAAATGTTCAACTTTACAATGAAAATGCCAATTTGCTTTTGAAAACAAACGGTGGTGGTAGTATTCATTCCACTAGTAATGCACAAGAGATTTTGTTGATGTACATTCTTGCCAACAGGTAGTATTGCCAAGACTTCTGAATGGTTTTGCCAATCTAGAGGGTATATGTGGCATGTAATTCCTGATTACTAATGAGGTTGAGAATATTTTCATGGTTCTTGTCCTACCTGCTGCTTTTTTCCCCTGTGAATTGTCAATTATTATCTTTTGCTTGTTGTTCTCTTGAGTTTCTTGAATGAAAAAAAATGGGTTTCTAAGTGTTTTGTGTATATTTTGGCTAATGTTCTGTCAGATATGTTGATGATAACTTTAGCTCATAACTTGTCTTTTCGCTTTATGCTGTGTTTATCATTTTTGTTTTCAGTGTATAATAGTTTTAAATTTCCATTATTGTTAGTTAGTGCTTTTTGTGCCTTAAGAAATAGTTTCTTAGGTCAAGGTCAGGGTGATATTAATTGATATTCCAGGATTTTAAAGTTGTGCCTTTTTACTTAATTTCTTATTTTACTTAAAATTGATTATTGGGCATTGTGGAGGAAAGGATTCAATTTTATTTTTTCCCTTATGGAAAACCAAATATTCCATCATCATTTATTGAATAGTCCTTTTCTCTATTCGTCTACAGTGCCACTTCTGACATATATCAAGTTTCTGTATTTTCTTTCTTTTTTTTTTTTATTTTTAAAATTTTTTATTTTTTCTAAATTTTTTTTTAACGTTTATTTATTTTTGAGACAGAGAGAGACAGAGCATGAACAGGGGAGGGACAGATAGAGAGGGAGACACAGAATCTGAAACAGGCTCTGAGCCTGTCAGCACAGAGCCCCACACGGGGCTCGAACTCATGCACCGCAAGATCATGACCTGAGCCGAAGTCGGATGCTTAACCGACCAAGCCACCCAGGCGCCCCTTAAAATTTTTTTTAATGTTTATTTATTTTTGAGACAGAGAGAGACAGAGCATGAACGGGGGAGGGTCAGAGAGAGAGAGAGACAGAATCCAAAGCAGGCTCCAGGCTCTGAGCTGTCAGCACAGAGCCCGATGCGGGGCTCGAACTCACGGACCTCGAGATCATGACCTGAGCCGAAGTTGGACGCTCAGACTGAGCCACCCAGGCGCCCCAAGTTTCTGTATTTTCATGAGTTTGTTTCTGGACCAAACCTACACTCTTTTAATTACTATAATTTGTGTCTTGATATCCGGTAGGACAAGTTTCTCTAATTCTATTTTTTAAAGAATATCTTGTTCTGTGTTCATGCTCTGTCTCTCTCTCAAAAATAAATACACATTGGGGCACCTGGGTGGCTCAGTAGGTTGAGTGTCCAACTCTTGATTTCAGCTCAGGTCATGATCCCAGGATCGTAGGATTGAGCCTCGTGTCAGGTTCCATGCGGAACATAGAGCCTGCATTCTCTCTCTCTCCCTCTGCCCTCCTCTCCTCCTTGTGCTCTCTCTAAAAAATAAAATAAAATAAATATTTGAATAAATAAACATTAAAAAAAGAATATCTTGTCTGTTTTGAGTCTTTATTTTCTAGACAGTTGTAAATCTAAATTGTCACATTCCACAAAATAACTTACTGGGATTTTGTTTTGAATTGTATTGTTCTATAGATCTTTGGGAAGAACTTACATTGGGGTAACTCTGATTTGCTTATGTGTTAATGTAAACAAAGTCTTCTGAAAAATCTAAAGGCATAGAGTTCTGTGACTAATAAGTGATTTATGAAACATTTGTTCCCAGGAAAACTGTTAAGGGAGTAGAGGAAGCAGGACAGAGAGAAATATGAACAAGGATGCAGTTTCAGGTGAATTCCAGCAGAGGGTCACTTCAGACTGATTTTGCAGAACTCTGGAGTGTAAATTATGCCTGGAGTGTGATTAGAAGCAAGTGAGTGGAGTTTTAATACTCCCAGACTGTTTAGACATTAGCTAAGGGCTTCTCTGGGTTTGGGTTGAGGCATAAATTCCCAGATACTTATGTCTGTGTATTAATATAGGGAAGATTGACTCCAGCCCCAAGACAATATGTGTTAATTGTTGGCAAAGTATATAAAGGGTTATGGGTTAAAAAAAAAAAAAAAAGGATAGAGATCTGGACAAGGTTCTGAACACACCTTGACATTCTTTGTCATGTTCTTTATTTTGGTGGTGTTTAATGTTTTAAATCAGGTTGATAAATTGCTGTACCCAGCTCCTTTGTTTAGATGTATTCTTAGGAACATTATGGCTTTGCTGCTATTATAAATAGCATCTTTATTTTTTCCAGATTTATTTACATGTAGTTTATGACGTGTAAATTTAAGGCATACAAGGTGTTGGTTTGATACATTTATATATTGCAAATAGATTACCACCATAGCATTAGCAAACACCTCCATCCCGTGACACATTTATCATTTCTTTTTTGTGTAAGAACATTTAAGAGTTACTCTTAGCACCTTTCAACTATATAAAACAGTATTATTAACTATATCACCATGCTCTGGATTAGATCTCCAGAGCTTGTTAATCTTATAACTGAAAGTTTGCACCCTTTGACATTATAACTGAAAGTTTGTACCCTTTGACAATATCTCTGTTTCTTTTATCACCTCGCCCCTCATACCCACTATTTTGCTGTTTCTCCGAGTTTTCCTAGATTTACTATTTTTTTTTTTAGATTTTGTGTAAGTGATATGATATAGTATGTCTTTTACTGTATGACTTATTTCACTTAGTATAATGTACTTAAGGACAACCCATGTTGATGAAATGGTAGGATTTCATTCTTTCTCATGGCTGAATAATATTCCAGTGTGTGTATGTATGTATCTATATATCTGTTGCATCTTCTTTATCCAATCATCTGTTAACAACCATTAGGTTGTTTCCATATCTTGGCTATTGTGAATAATGCTACAATAAACATGGGAGTGCAGATATCTCCCTGATATACTGTTTTCCTTCCTTTGAATAAATACCCAGAAGGAGGATTGCTGGTGCATATAGGAATTCTATTTTTAATTCTTTTTAAGGAATGTTCACACTGTTTTCCATAGTGGCTGTACCAATTCACAGTCCCACCAGCAGTGCACAAAGGTTCTCTTTTTCTTACATCCTTACCAACACTTATTTCTTGTCTTTTTTGATAATAGCCAGGTGTGAAGCAGTAGCTCATTGTGGTTTTTATTTGCATTTCTCTGATGATTAGTGTCATTGAGCACCTTTTCATGTACCTGTTGACTATTTGTATGTCTTCTTTGGAAAACTTTCTATTCATTATTCATTTCTCTGCCCAACATTTTATTGTGTGTGTGTGTGTGTGTGTGTGTGTGTGTGTGTGTTGACTATTGAGCTGAATAAGTTACTTATATATTTTGGATACTAACCCTTTATCGGGTATAGGATTTATAGCTATTTCCTCTCATTCTTTAGGTTGCTTTATCATGTTGTTGGTTTCCTTTATAGTGCATAAGATTTCAGTCTGATGTAGCCCCACTTGTTTATTTCTGCTTTTTTAAAATCGGTGTCAAATCCAAAAAAACCATAGGTCAGGACCTATGTCAAGGAGCATTCTCCCAATTTTTCTTTTAGGATTTTTATTGTTTCCAGTGTTTTGCTTTTTAAAGTTTATTTATGATTTATTTTGACAGACTGAGAGGGTGAGCAGGAGAGGGGCAGAGAGAGAGAGAGGGAGAGAGAATCCCAGGCAAGCTCTGCACCATCAATGCAGAGCCTGATGTGGGGCTCAAACTCACAATATGGTTTCAAGTCTTATGTTCAAGTCTTTAATCCATTTGAGTTGATATATGTGTGTGGTAAAAAGGGACCCAGTTTCATTCTTTTGTGTGTGGCTATCCTGATTTCCAAACACTTTTTATTGAGGAGACTATCCTATCCCGATTGTATACTCCTGGCGACTTGTCATAAATACTATGTATGCATGAGCTCATTCCTGGGTTCTCTATTCTGTTCTATTGATTTATGTGTTTGTAATAAAGTTTGAAATAAAAATGATGCTTCCAGCTTTGTTCTTTCTGAAGATTTTTCTGGCTCTGGAGGGTTTTCTTTGTTTCTGTGCCAAATTTAGGTCAGATTTTTATATTTCTGTGCAAAATGCCATTTGAATTATGATGGGGATTTCATTGAATTTGTAGATTACTTTGGGTAGTATGGACATTTTAATAATATTTATTGTTTCAATCTATGGGAATGGAATATTTTCTAATTTATGTGTGTCTCCAGTGTTTTCATCAGTGTCTTATAGTTTTCAGTGCATAGATCTTTCCACCAACTTGGTTAAAATTATTCCCAAGTATTGTATACCTTTAAATGCAATCATAAATGAGATTTTTTTCTTAATTTCTCTTTCAGATAGTTCCATTAGTAGTATATAGATGCACAACTGAGTTTTGTATATTGATCTTTTATCTTGAAACTTTACTGAATTCATTTATTAGTTCTAACAATTGGCTATAGTGGGTTCTATTTGTTTCCATACAAATTTTAGGACTGTTTTTTATATTTCTGTGCAAAATGCCATTGGAATTATGATTGGGATTGCATTGAATCTGTGGATTGCTTTGGGTAGTATGGACTAAGTCAACATGACTTAATGAACATGCACTATATGCCAGAGACTGATAGACGGTGAGGAACTAGGATCTCAGTGACCTATATATGAATCCATAAATGTTCACATTGGCAGGTACCGTGTGGATAATCCAGCCTCACTCAGTCATTTTATATAGAATCAGAACATGGTTGGGGGTGGGGGGAGAGAAGTGGAGAGGTAAATGACGCGTTCAAGTTAGTTCCTAGATTATTTATGATCAGAACTAGAGCCCCGCTGTCCTGGCCCCTGTGCAGTCCTCACTTTCCTCTCTCTTCATTCTCCTTTCCATTCTCAGTAGTTCAGTCTGGAAAAAAAAATTTCCTTTATGTCCTTCCTTCAGTTTATTATTCTCCTCTATTCTCTTTTGCACCTCATTATTTGGTGCAAAAACTTCACAGAAATCTCACTAAACTAATTGAAACAGATTTTGAACCTTTCCGAATCATAGTTTATTTGGCAGTGTTTCACCCGAGAGAAAAGAAATTCCATGGGGAAGTTGTTCCCTTGATGATAGTGTGTGGCTTAGTTTATTTTAAATAGTTCAGGGATCTAAGCATTTAGTCAGAACCCTTGGACTCGGTGGGTACGTTTTCTACATAAAACACAGCATCTTAAATTCTCTGAGTTTGCTGATTTCTGTGGCTTTTATTTGTTTCTTAGATATTATCCAAATATCAACCCAGATCCAGATCCTCTGAACTTTCCTCCTCTGTGATTCATCTTAGATGCCATCATTTGTTTTCTAAAACCCCCCAGGAACATGGTGTTTTGTTCTAGGGGACAAGACCTGATTCTTGAATTGCTGTAGCAGCAACCACCCAGGGCCATCAGAAGGTAGCTTAGTGATTTCCAAGTTATTAACCTGTCAAGTATCTAGTGTGTGGCTTTGGGAAGCAATTGATCTCTCTCAGTGTCTGTTGCCTCATTTGTAAATAGAGGAGGTTTGATTAAAAGCTCTAAATATTTTCACCACTCTTAGGGGCTTAGTTGAGTGTGACGAACTGTGCTCACTGGACCCTTCAGTGAGAAATCAGCTAGGTGGGGAGTATTAGCCAAAGCACCTTACTTGTCCAGTGATCATGACTTCCAGAGAGGAACCTAATGCTCCATCCCACTGAACCAGATCATTGCCTTGAAAATGAGTTATTCTAACAGAGTGACTACCTTCATGCTGAGCTAGAGGCACTTGAGTACACTTGAGATCCATCTGACCCAATTCCTTGTTCCAAGGCAGAACAAAACCACAGCAGGTAAGTGATATGGCTGGAAGGAAGGCACAAGGCATATGATGTTGAGCAAGTCAGTTCCTTTCTTTAAGCCACAAGTTTTAATTTTAAAGGAGGTGGTTTGGTATGGAGTACTTTTTGGGGTGTGCACCAGGGATGAGGCTATGGGTTAAATTTATTCATTTGTTTTTATTGTTAAATATATATGATATAAAATTTGATGATTTCAAAGATCTTTCCAATTTTGGGATTCTTTGAGGTCCCATTTGGGAATTATGAAGTGGGAGTGTGTGCTTGGAATGGAGGTTTCACTAGGTCATCTGAGATCAGTCACATTGGCACATCAAGCTCTTTCTTACATTGAATTCTGGGCATTGTCTGCATTCTATTCTTCTGTGGTCCAGAATCCAGGAGGTCACATGATGTAGAGTCTGCAGGCTCTTATGATGATTTAGGCTTTTACATGTTCATCACATTTTCTTTCCATGTGTCTTGGTAAGGCAGTATTGTGGGAGAGAGGAAGTATTTTTTATCAGCTCTGTGGGAGAGATGGTGGGAATGGCTGGTGGCAGGTAATAGAGAGAGGAATTAATGCAGAAAAGACAGAAGTGACTGAAATGAAAAGATGGTTTTCAGAAAGAAAGACTATCAAGTATTTTATCTCCTTGGGATAACGCCTGGAAAAACTTGACCTAACATGATTTTTTTCTTGCCTCTAGTGATCTCTCAGATTGGTCCCATTATATTTTCCTTAGTTTCAGGAATGGATAAGAAAACAAACAGTTAAGCTCATGCCTAGATAAAAGGTATATGTTTGTGTAGGCCAACAAAAATATACCTTAGACCTCTCATGAAAGAACATATTTAATTTTATTATTTTTTCTTTTTTTATTATGTTTTTAATTTTTTTAAATTTTTAAATTTTTTAATTTTTTTTCAATATATGAAGTTTATTGTCAAATTGGTTTCCATACCACACCCAGTGCTCATCCCAAAAGGTGCCCTCCTCAATACCCATCACCCAAACTCCCCTCCCTCCCACCTCCCATCAACCCTCAGTTTAGAACATATTTAATTTTAACTCTTCACTTCTGTGTTATGTACTTAGAAATTGTATAGGGCAGTGATTGTAGAGCTCTGGATCTATGGTGAGGCTACTTGGATTGGAATCCTGACTCCACCACTGTGGAGCTTCTGGCCAGGTAATTCATTTCTCTTTGATTCTGTTTTCTCCTATGTATAAAAGGGGGTGATATTAACCCCCAAATCATGGGTTTATTGTGAGAGTCAAATCCATAATGTATCTAGAACATTTGTAAAGTATATGGCACAAGTACTATTGTAGAGCTCGACATCATTATTAATGAAAAATGCAGTTAATAAAAAAGATTTAAGAATATTAAACAGATATATTTGATTATTATGATGGTATATTTCTTAGTAGAACATACAGTCCCCAAAGCTATAATTATAAAGCAACCTGTTAATGTCTATAAAAGAAGTATGATAACAAACCATAGGAGCACAAAGGAGAGAATATATTATTCCTGGTGGAGTGATAGTCTTTGTGCAATTAGAAAGAAGGAACACTAAACACAGAGAAGGGAGAAAGGCACCTTGGAATAGGAAATAGGTGTGTAACAGTCATTTGGGAATGACATGGGTGCAAAAATAGGCAATGGCCAGTTCAGGCAGGACCTGGACTTTATGCTAAGAATGTTATAATTTAGGCTGTGGGCAATAGGGAGATATTGGTAGATTTTGGGCAAAGAAGTAACATGACCAGATTTACACTGAAGGATAATCACCAAAGTATTTTCCAACACTCAGGGACAAGAAGGTGCAGATGGGTTGGAGTATTAAATGCAAGCTTTGTTCAACACACCGGACCGGGACTGAGTTGGAAGGTGGGTAGTGTTGGAAGGGCAAGGAGAGGGCATATCTGGAAAAGGAGCCTCTGTTGCGAGAATAAGCAGGGTGGGCTATGGGACAGGGAGAGAACCTGAAAGAGGCGAGTTGAAGTTTAGGGGGTAAGAGGATGATTGCTGAGGTGGCTCAGTGTGTGAAAATCTTTAAAAGTGAATCGTAGGAGTTCAGGTTTTCCTCCAGCTATTCCCACGCAGGGGAGGATCCGAGGAAAGAAAGATCCAGGAGACAGTTTTCTGGCTGCAGTGTGTGGGATGGATGGCAAGGGCATCTGGAGATGAAGAGGTATTGGTAATGTGGGCATCTGCTGAGAGAATGTGAGAAGGGGTGGCGGGAAGAATGGAGAGAAAGGGCACACAGGGGGATGGTTTAATGAGAAATTAAAGGGATGTGATGATGACTGGTGTGGGCATGAGGGAAGGCATGGGTCAAATATGATCTCAGAGCTATAGCCTGGGCATCTTGGACGGTTTTATGAGCATTTGAATATTAGTGAGTCTTAAAATCTTTCCGTATGTATACTGATATTTTTACTTATTCTTTTGTGAATCTCTATCTTTTGCCCATTTTCTATTGCAATACAGGTATATTTCTTAGAGAAGTTCATTTTCATGTTGGGTTATTAAGCCTACAATTTTTATTGCTCTAGAACATGAATTGCTTTATAATTTTAAGGTTCAATGATTTTTATTTAGTTTTAAACTTCAACATGTGTGCTTATATGAGGAATTCTGGCACACAGTACTGTGTTCTGATCTGTCCGTATCACTGACTTTTGTTTTCTCTTTGGATTCTGGTACTTGATGTCCAGGTGTGTTTTTAGTTCTTAAGTATATTTCTTAAAAATTTCAGTATGAAATCAGGATTATGGGGGAAAAGAGTGGAGATTAAATTTAGAACAGAGAATCAAGGTATCGTGATTTTTCATCCATGTTTTTCATGGGTCGTATGTGGTGGAAAAAATTCCTAACATGGCACCTTAATCTAGAGACCATTCTGAATCACATGACATTGTTAGCTTGAGGCGAATATCAGATCTGTATTTATTCTGTATAGTCTAGTGTGTTTATACATATATTAGAGGTGCTCCGTAATTATCTGTGCCAGGGGAGTAGCTCATAGAGACATCTTAACTCTTGTACACTTTGCTGCTAACTATCAACACGGAGCCAGAGCAGGCAGGCTGGCTAGCCATAACAATGCTCTCAGAGGGTAATCTCTTTGAATTCAGGATATCTCAGTAGTTTGAGCAGTGGGGAAATAGATGTGAAAGTCATATGAAATGATGGAGACAAACTAGTAAGTTGAATTCTGTCCAGGATTTGAGCATTTGTCATACAAACAGTCATTGAAGCTGAAGACTGGCAGAAGATTCTGACCTCTGAATGAAGGACAGTATACTCAGGACCTTCTGGAAAGGGAAGAATTATCTGTGGGAAGATGTTTCTCAAGGCAGAAATTAAGGAAACAAGGAATTCAGGAGTAGAAGTGTCTCATGAGGATTCCCCAACAGAAGAGAGCTATTCAAATGCAATGAAGATAATAAAGGCTATGAAGTTGAATGGCTCCCCAAATTCAGAATCTCTTGTAGCGAACTAGAAAGAATACCGGCTGAAGTCTGAAAGCCTGGCTCTGAGGCCCAGAATTCACCACTTTCTGTGTGATCCCGGGTAAATAACCATCTCCCTGAGCCATAATTTTCTAATATACGAGCTGTCATTAGATTGCCTATATTTAATGCTGAATGAGTACATATGGGCTAAATGAATGGGCAAAGTGGTTTATACTGTCTAACGTGCTATAAATGAGGTGAACTGATTGCAATCAGTGTCTGTTTTATTGCAGGTCTCTCATTACCTGTGCCCAGAACACCTGATTAGATTCCATGGCGAGTACAAATAACGTGACCGAGTTAATTATCGTCGGTCTTTTCCAGGATCCAGAAGTGCAGAGGGCATGCTTTGTGATGTTTCTTCCTGTGTACCTGGCGACAGTGGTGGGCAATGGTCTCATTGTTCTGACAGTCAATGTCAGTAAGAGTCTGCGTTCCCCCATGTACTTCTTCCTTAGCTACTTGTCCCTGGTGGAGATCACTTACTCCTCCACTGTTGTCCCTAAATTCATGACAGACTTACTTGCCAAGATTAAAACCATCTCCCTGGAGGGCTGTGTGGCTCAGATATTCTTCTTCCACTTCTTTGGAGTTACTGAGATCTTCCTGCTGACGGTAATGGCCTATGACCGCTTTGTGGCCATTTGCAAACCTCTTCGCTACACCACCATCATGAGCCAGTTTGTGTGTCGCCTTCTGGTGGCTGTTTCCTGGCTCGGGGGCATAATTCACTCCATGGTCCAGATCCTTGTTACTGTTCAACTGCCGTTCTGTGGTCCCAATGTGATTGACCACTACTTCTGTGACCTCCATCCGTTATTCAAGCTTGCCTGCACTGACACTTCTGTGGAGGGGGTTATTGTGTTGGCCAACAGTGGATTAATCTCCGTCTTCTCCTTCCTCATCTTGGTGTCCTCCTATATTGTCATCCTGTACAACCTGAGGAACCATTCTGCAGAGGGGAGGCGCAAAGCCCTCTCCACCTGTGCCTCTCATATCACAGTGGTCCTCTTGTTCTTTGGACCTGCCATCTTCCTCTACATGCGACCCTCCTCCACCTTCACTGAGGACAAACTGGTGGCCGTGTTCTACACAGTTGTCACCCCCATGCTGAACCCCATCATCTACACACTCAGAAATGCAGAGGTGAAAAATGCCATGAGGAAGCTGTGGGAGAAGAAAGTGAACTCAGAAGTGGGATAAAAATGAAAAAATGAAAAAAAATTCTTAAGAACAGGACTATACATGCATATTCTGTTTTTGGTCAAATGTAAATAATAGAACAAAAGTTAACTTATTCATATATATTTTTTTGTGGTAGATAAATGAGCCCCTTATACTCCACGTTATCAGTTGTAGCTCTTTCATTGCTGTCTGTATTTCGGAGAATTTTCAAATTGAGTTGCATCTCCTCTCCTGTTGTCCATAGTGCACAGTGCACAGATTTCAGGAGGGATCATCTAGACTGGAATTTCCATCTGGAATTCCCACCCTATCATCTTCTGCCTGTACAGCCTTGGGTCCATGCATTTTGCCTTTTGGTGTTAGCATATGGTGTGTGGAAAGTCTGTGGACTTGGAGACTGAAGTTTATGTTTTGCTTTCCTACTGATGTGGTCTTGTGGGAGTCACAGGAAAGCATTTTTACTTCATTTGGTGTCCCTACCCCATTAATTTAATTCCAATGCCTAAAATTCCGTAATAGGAGATTTGTTTCATGATAGTAGGGCATTGCTAGAATGGCAGTACCTCTTGGAGGTGAACTACAAATGCTTATATTTGTCATATCTTCTTGATGGATTGATTCCTTTATCCCTATACAATCTTTTGTCCTTTGTTACCATTTTTGGATTAAAATCTATTCTGTCTGATATAAGTATAGCTACCCCTGCTTTCTTTTGTTTTGGAATTTATTTTCTATTGATTTACTTTGAGCCCATATTTGCCCCTAAATCCGAAATGTGTCTCCTGTAGGCATAGTTGGGTCTTCTTTTTTCTTATTCCAATCAGTCACTATGTCCTTTTTGATTGAATTTAATCCATTAACATTTAGAATGAATTATTGATATAATTTATAGTTTAACTTATTAATTGCTTTCTGGCTGTTTTGCATTTCCATTGTTCTGTTTCTGCCTACCTTTTTTTTTATGTGTTTATTTACTTATTTTGAAAGAGAGAGAGAGAGAGAGAGAGAGAGAGAGAATATGAGAGGGGGAAAGGGCAGAGAGAGAGGAGAGAGAAAAGGGGCTTGATGTCACAAACTGAGATCAGGACTGGAGCCAAAATCAAGAGTCAGAATCTTAAATGACTGAACCAACTAGGTGCCCCTGCTTCTGCCTATCTTTGTAAAAGGTAATTTTCGGTGGTGGTATGCCTTTGAGAATCGACTCTGCGTTTTTGCTTTGTTGTTACTATGAGGCTTACATAAAATATCTTAGAGATAAAACCATCTATTTCAAGTTGATAGCAACTTCAATTGCATATAAGATATCCACACTTTACTCCTCTATTTTGTGTTTACACAATTTACTTTTTATATTGTGTATTCATTAACAAATTACTGTGTATATTGTTATTTTAATACTCTTTCCTTCAACTGTTATAGTTAAGTGATTTTCACACCATTGTATTATAGAATTAGCTTTTGAAATCTGACCTTATATTTCACCTTACTGTTGTGTTGTATAATTTGGTATGTTTTTGTGTCACTAATTTATATCTGTTTATTTCAGCTTGATAGTTCCTTTGAACATTTCTTGCAAGGCAAGTATTTGGGAAATATTTTGGAAAAGTCTGCCTTTATTTGTGAAGGACAACTTTGCCAGGTGGACTATCTTTTGCTTTTTTTTAAAAAAATTTGAATATTTGAATGTGTCCTGTTGCATTCTCCTGGTCTGTAGGGTTTCTTTGGAGAAATCTGCTGGTAGCTTAATGGACATTCCTTTGTAGGTTATAATGTTTTTCTTCCTCTGGCTGTTTTCTTCTCCTCTGGCTGCTTTTAGGATTCTCTTTGTCTTTGGTTTGGTGTTTTCGTATAATGTGTCTTAGAGAAAATCTTTTTACATTGAATTAATAGGGTGATCTGTTAGCTTCTTGTACTTGGATATTCAGGTGTCCCCAGGTTGGAGAAGTCACTTTTCTGTCTACAAAATATTCACAAAATAAAGTTAAGAATCAAGGCAACAGGCTAGGTTCATTCACTTAATCTTTATGAGGCATGCTGTGGAATTATTTTCAAAAAGAAGAGCTTACTTATTTTGTACTAGATGGCTACTCCCCTTATACTTTAGCCTCTATGCTGTTACAGGACACCCACAGTGATCCCTTGGTTTTGAAATAGATGTAGTAGCAGATGGAGGATTCAGGGATCAAATAAAAACTCATATTAACATCTGAGTTCCAAGCCCTGGACAAGGTGTAATATAGGTCATAAACCTATGGGTAATCTAATCCTTGGTGACAAAGTGCCGGAGCCAAGATCTCAAGTCACCAAGGCATGTCTGGCATGAGCTTCTTTCCCCAGCAGCCCAGTTTGGCCGACTCTGGAAACATCCTCTCCCCGCCTGGGCTTCTGAGGCGCCTCAGGCTGTCTGCGCAGAAATTACATCCCAGGAAGATGGAGAACTGAGTCGGACCACGTTATTGTTCATTTTCTCGCCAGTGTATCGTTTTAGATCTTGCTCCTCAGGCTTGCTCTGCTTGTGTTATGAACAGGAATCTCCTCTCTCTGCGTGACCCCCACTCCCATTCTGGAAGCCGGCCATGGGTGGGCAGCAGGGAGGAGCTGGTGGGTGAGAGGAGAGTGATGCAGGTGTTGGGAGGAAGCCCTGGAGCCTGGTCTAGTCCAAGCTCCGCCCAAAGGGCCGTGTGATTCTGGGTCCAGCTTCCTCTTCTGTGGAAGGAGGATTCCATGAGCTTCCTTCCGAATCAAACAGCTGATGGTGGCTCAGTGAGGGAGCTAGCAGGAGAGGCCCGACTTGATGCCTCTGGTGAGGGCTATTGTTGGAGGAAAAGTGGGAGAAAAGCATGCTGGAAAAGGCTGGTCAGAGCAATATTATTTGTCAGAATCCACAGAAGGAGGAGTTCCATGGCAGAAAGGTATAATGAGAACTCATGAGGTGGGGCAGATTTATTGTGGAGATTTGAAAAATGTTCACCGAAGTTGTTTATCGGGGCCACTGTGTTTAGTATTTCTTTTTCTTGTTTTAAAGTTTCTTTATTTTTGAAAGAGAGAGAACAAGTGGGGGAGGAGCAGAGAGAGGGGGAGAGAATCCCAGGCAGTCTTCATGTTGTCAGCACAGAGCCCAATGTGGGGCTCAAACTCACAAACTGTGAGATTGTGACCTGAGCCAAAGCCAAGAGTTGGACACTTAACTGACTGAGCCACCCAGGCACCCCTCCCCCGCTCCCTGTTTAGAATTTCTTAACCATAAAGCCTGGGAAGGTGTGGTTATTTGATGTTTGAGAACACATACTTATCTTTCAGAGTCCCTTCCTTGGCCCTGCCAGTTAAAGAGTCAGAATTAAAGTCACCCTGCAGTTGGGGCGCCTGGGTGGCGCAGTCGGTTAAGCGTCCGACTTCAGCCAGGTCACGATCTCGCGGCCGTGAGTTCGAGCCCCGCGTCGGGCTCTGGGCTGATGGCTCGGAGCCTGGAGCCTGTTTCCGATTCTGTGTCTCCCTCTCTCTCTGCCCCTCCCCCGTTCATGCTCTGTCTCTCTCTGTCCCAAAAATAAATAAACGTTGAAAAAAAAAAATTAAAAAAAAAAAAAATAAAGTCACCCTGCAGGTGACATGTTACTGCACTGTGAATGGTTTACTGGTCTGATGACCTCTTTATGCAATTACCTCTCGAATGTTTGCCATTTTGATTTAGAGTTTCATTTTTTTAAGTTTTTTTTTTAATTTAAATCCCAGGCAGTTAACATACAGTGTTAAATTGGTTTCAGGTGTAGAATGTCGTGATGCAACACTTTAATACATCAACCAGTGCTCTTCACAAATGCCCTCCTTAATCCCCTTTGCCTATTTTGCCCATCCCTCCACCCACCTCCCCTCTGGTAAACATCAGTGTATTCTCTACAGTTAAGAGTCTGTTCCTTGGTTTGTCTCTCTCTCTTTTTTTCCCTTTGCTCATTTGTTTTATTTCTTAAACTACACATATGAGTGAAATAATATGGCATTTGTCTCTGAGTGACTTAGTTTGCTTAGCATTATACTCTCCAGCCCCACTTACATCATTGCAAATAGCAAGACTTTGTTCTTTTTTATGATTAATATTCCATTGTATAATATCCCACATCTTCTTATCCATTCATCAATCGATGGATAACTTGGACCGTTTATATAATTTGGCTGTGGTAGATAATGCTGCTATAAATATTGGGGTGCATGTATCCCGTTGAATTAGTATTCGTATGTCCTTTGGGTAAATACTTAGTAGTGTAGTTGCTGGATCGTTGGGTAGTTCTATTTTTTTTTTTTGTCTCAGACTTCTCACCTTTTTTTTTTAATTTTTTAATTTAATTTTTTATTTTTTAAAATTTACATCCAAATTAGTTAGCATATAGTGCAACAATGATTTCAGGAGTAGATTCCTTAATTCCCCTTACCCATTTAGCCCACCCCCCTCCCACAACCCCTCCAGTAACCCTCTGTTTGTTCTCCATATTTATGAGTCTCTTATGTTTTGTCCCCCTCCCTGTTTTTATATTATTTTTGTTTCCCTTCCCTTATGATCATCTGTTTTGTCTCTTAAGGTCCTTATATGAGTGAAGTCATTATGACTTTTGTCTTTCTCTGACTGACTAATTTCACTTAGCATAATACCTTCCAGTTCCACCCACGTCATTGCAAATAGCAAGATTTCATTTTTGATTGCTGAGTAATACTCCATTGTATATATATACCACAATTTCTTTATCCATTCATTCATCGATGGACATTTGGGCTCTTTCCATACTTTGGCTATTGTTGATAGTGCTGCTATAAACATGGGGGTGGGTAGTTCTATTTTTGACCTTTTTGAGGAACCTCTATACTATTTTCCAGAGTGGCTATGCCATGTAGTTAATAATTATAAATGGCCCATTATTGTTAGTATTTTTTGCACCTGTTTATGAAATACTGTCTTAGATCAAGGTCAGGAAGATATTAATGGATATTTTATTTCAAATGTGTAATGTGCCTTTTTCATTTAAATCCTTATTCCACTTAAAATTGATTGTTAGGGATTATGTGACAAAAGGCTTCAATTTTATTTATTTTTTCTTATATGGAACACCAAGTGTTCTATCATATCTATATCAAATTTCTGTATTCGTATGAATCTGTTTGGGGCCAATCCTACACTCTCTTAATTACTGTAGTTTATGTCTAGATATATGGTAGGGCACGTTTCTCAATTTTTTTTTTTTTTTTTAAATTTTTTTTTTTCAATGTTTTTATTTATTTTTTTGGGACAGAGAGAGACAGAGCATGAACGGGGGAGGGGCAGAGAGAGAGGGAGACACAGAATCGGAAACAGGCTCCAGGCTCTGAGCCATCAGCCCAGAGCCTGACGCGGGGCTCGAACTCCCGGACCGCGAGATCGTGACCTGGCTGAAGTCGGACGCCTAACCGACTGCGCCACCCAGGTGCCCCTCAATTTTTTTTTTTTAAAGAATATCTTGTCTGTTTTGAGTCCTTTTATCTTCTAGACAGTTTTA
Source organism: Prionailurus viverrinus (assembly GCF_022837055.1). NCBI lineage: Eukaryota > Metazoa > Chordata > Mammalia > Carnivora > Felidae > Prionailurus > Prionailurus viverrinus. The sequence continues at coordinate 100,499,084 of NC_062570.1, forward strand.
AATCTAAATTGTTAAATTCCACAAAATAACTTACTGGGATTTTGTTTGTATTGTTCTATAGATCACGTTGGGAAGAACTTACACTATATGAGATCATGTCATTATTTTCACTGGTATGAGATAAGCCTGATTTGGTTATGTGTTACTGTAAACCAAGTCCTCTGAAAAATATAAAGATACAGAGTTCTGTGACTGACAAGCGACTTATGAAACTTTTATTCCCAGGGAAACTGTTAAGGGAGTAGAGGAAGCAGAACAGAGGAGTCAAATATAAATAGAATTCAGGTGAATTCTAGCAGAGGGTCACTTCAGACTGATTTTGCAGAACTCTGGAGTGTAAATTATGCCTAGAGTTTGATTAGAAGCAAGTGAGTGGAGTTTTGGTATCCGGACTATTAATATATATTTTTAAGTTTATTTATTTATTTTGAGAAGGGGAGAGAGAGAGAGTGAAAGAGAGAGGAAGAGAGAGAGAGCACACATGCAGGCAGGGAAGGGGCAGAGAGAGGGGGGAGAGAGAGAGAGAGAGAGAGAGAGAGAGAGAAAGAGAGAGAGAGAGAGATTGATTGAGAGATTGAGAATCCCAAGCAGGCTTTCCATTGTTGGCATAGAGCCCGACACAGGGCTCGAACTGTGAGACTATGACCTGAGCCAAAATCAAGAATCATATGCTCAACCAACTGAGCCACCCAGGCACCCCCATACTCCCAGATTCTTTAGACATTAGCTAAGGGCTTCTCTGGGTTTGGGTTGGGTATAAATTCCCAGACACTTTAATACAGGGAAAATGGACTCTAGTAGCACAAGGGCAGCATGTGCTAGCTGTTGACAGTAAAGACACATGAAGTTCATGGGTTAAAAAAAAAAAAAAAAGCGATATGGACAGACCTTGACATTCTTTGTCATGCTCTCCTTTATTTTGGTGCTCTTTATTTTTATTATTGTTTTTAACTTTGGTGGTTTTTAAAGTGTTAAAGACCACCAGCTCCTTTGATTAAATTTATTCTAGGAAACCTATGGTTTTGTTGCTATTGTAAATAGGGTCCTTAAGAATTGCATCTTCTAGGCACCTGGGGGGGTTAGTCGCTAAGCGTCTGACTCTTGATTTCAGCTCAGGTTATGATCTCATGGTTTGCGAGATAGAGGACGGAGTTGGGTTCTGAGCTGACAGCGTGAAGCCTGCTTGGCATTTTCTCACTCCTTCTCTCTGCCCCTTTCCCACTCACTCTTTCTCTCTCAAAATAAATAAAAAACATTAAAAAAATCTTTAAAAAAAGAATTGCATCTTCCAAATTATGTCATATAGAAATGTAATGATTTTTTGTTTTTAATTTGCATTACCAAAACTTTATTATTGCTAATAATTTTTCTGTAAACACTTTAGGGTTTTCTAGTAGACAATAATATCATATGGAAATGCTACTGGTGTTCTATCTTCCTCTCTATTTTTTTGAAAACATCTCTGGGTAAGAATTATAGCACAATGTCAGATATAAACAGTGATGATAAGATTCTTGTTTTTAATTTTAAGGGGACTATTTCTAAATTTCCCCATTACGAATGATGCTTGATATAGATATGGACCATATGTGGCTTCCACGTAGTGTAATGTTTTCAAGATTCATTTACATTGTAGCTTGTATCATTACTTCATTTCTTTCTATGGACCAATAATACAGGGTTACTGGAGGAGTTGTGGGTGGAGTTGGTGTTCCCTTGGCTACCCCGGTTCTAGGGTATGAGGTATATGGTAGGTAGGCAGTTAAAACTTCACAGCCCTATCTTACAGCAAAACAACTGCCTCATTCCTCACCAAGCTTTTCCCTGGCGATCATTGGGTTTTTACTAAATTCCAGGGTTCTGCAAAACCAGTTTTTACCATCTCATTAGTTGTTCCTGGTGGTAGGGGGATTGAGCCCTGGAGTTCCCTGCTCTGCTATTTTCAGTGATACTACTCTTGTAATCATCATAATTCTCTAATTCAATATTATCTCCATTTTACCAGTGTGTACGCTGAGGGACAGAGAGGTTAAGTTACTGGCTCAAGATCATAGAACTATAGGGCCACTTGGGTTGCTCAGCTGGGTAAGTGTCTGACTCTTGTTTTCAGCTCAGGTCATGATATCACAGTCATGAGATCAAGCCCCATGTCAGCTCCCACATTGTGCATGGAGCCTACTTAAGAGTCTCTCTATCCCTCTCACTTTGCCCCTCTCCTGCTCTTGTGTGTTGGTTCTCTCTCTCTCTCTCAAAAAAAAAAAGATCATAAAGCCATAAATAGTGGAGTCTGGGTCTAGAGGATGAAATTTCTACTCAGGAGCACTATGCAGGGGGCCAGCTGTCCTGGGTAGAGCCCCTGCCATACTGTACCTCAACCTCAGGATTGCACTGATTGCCATCCTTCTAACATTGTGGATACCTCCCCACAATGCCCCCAGCCACCTGGAGCCCAGAGGATGTACTCTGCACACAAATACTGCGTTAGGGGTGGAAGAACATCACGACTTGACTTGGGGGGGGGCGGTTCTGAACTTAGGAAACTTGAGATCCCTAAGCTGGGTGAGTGGTTAGTGGAGCAGCTGCACATTATAGAATAAATGAATGTAAAATGCTGCTAATCACATCTGCTCTGTCTTCTACACGGCATTCTGATGAACGGAGATGGTAATGGATGAGAAAATCCTCTGTAAAATGGAATGCATGAATAAGAGCAAACACAATTCTTCCTATTAACGGTCTTCAACTCTAGGCTGCCCCTGAGTTATGTTGTTGGATTACTGAGAAAGCTTCCTGATCCCACATCATATTCTCAAAATGAATTGTTATATCTCTGGGGCGCCTGGGTGGCGCAGTGGGTTAAGCGTCCGACTTCAGCCAGGTCACGAGCTCGCGGTCTGTGAGTTCGAGCCCCGCGTCAGGCTCTGGCCGATTCTGTGTCTCCCTCTCTCTCTGCCCCTCCCCCGTTCATGCTCTGTCTCTCTCTGTCCCAAAAATAAATAAAAAACGTTGAAAAAAAATTTTTGAATTGTTGTATCTCCTAGCTTGACTATGCCATGAGGTAAGGAGATATGTTGTGTGTGTGTGTGTGTGTGTGTGTGTGTGTGTGTGTGTGTGTGTTTTCTATTTAATTTTCCTGAATCCTAAATCCCGCCATGCATAGTGTTCAGCTCAGTGGTGTTGGTTCTCTTGGATGGAAGAACGGACAGATGGACTGAAGGCCAGAGAGGTGAAGTGGTTTGACAAGCCTGTAGATTTTTTGAGCTGGATCCTACCTCTTGATTTCCATCATTCCCCACCGCCCGTCCCTTTCATCGACTTCTCTGAGCTGCTATTTTCTTTCTGTGAAAATGATGCATTAGATATATATAAACTTTTCATCCTCCTTACCAGATTTTATATTTCATGATTTCAAGAAAAATTTAATAGGTTTACTAGAGTTTCCTTCTCACAGTTCTCTTATGCACCCTCTGGGTGATGAATGACCAGTGGGAGGAGGAAATAGACAAACGCATGAAGCAGGTGACACCATGTGCTAGCACACTAGAGTTTAGACCCAAACCTCACAGAGCTTCATTTAAGAGTTGGGATGCTGAAAACACTGTGGAGGGATGGGGGCCACTGGGTGCTGTGGGGGAAGGTTAGGGTAGGTGAAGGGAAAACTTTAGATTTTTGGAATCGCACTAAAAACAAATGACACCTGTCTTTTAGCGTACTAAGAACAATGGCAGAATTCATCTTCGGCTTTTTAAGAAAAACATTTTCCTAATCATTTGATTTTTATAAGGCAAGGTTCTGAGTCTCTGGAGAGGAGGAGATTTAGGCAGAGGAGAGAACGAAGTGGCTTTACTTAGTAATGTAAATGAATATAAAACAATAAAAGGGTGACTCTCATGAGTGAAGAGATGTAGTGATGCTGAGTTTTGCTCTCTCCAGTGGGCTTGGGACAGACATCTGGGGCTCTGAGTAGGGGGGAGGAGAAGACCTGGCAAATGGATGGACCTGAGTGGAAGCAGGACCCCAGGAGATGGAGGCAAGATGGTCCAGAGACTCCCTGGCAGGCATTTGTAAGTTGGTGGCCCCTGGGAGCATGGGTACCTGCTATTACAACTTAGGATTTTCCTAATAGCTGTACTTACTTTATGACATCCTCAGTTTCTGTAATTCAGCCAAGTGTCCGGATGCAGAAGAGAAGGAAGGGAGACACTGCAGTGGCACAGGAGTGGTGATGAGGTGGCTAGATGCACGTGGTTAGGGAATAGTGACCTTGGCAATGATAACGATGGTGGCAATAACAGTAGTAGTGATACCAATACCTACACAGCACATGCTTGCATACTACGTGCCAGGCATTATTCTAAGCATTTATAAGTGAACTCATTTTATCCTCGTCTTGGCCTTATGAGGTAGGCACTCTTTTTTTCCATCTTTCCTGAGAGATTATTGACATATGACATATGTAAGTTTAAGGTGTACCACGTACAGTATGTGATGATTTGATATATGTATATGTTGAGAAGTGATTACCCAAATAAGATTAGTTAACACCTCCATGCCCTCACATAATTACCATTTTGTTCTGTGTGTATGGTGATAACACTTAAGATTTACTCTCTTGGCAACTTTGAAGTATATAATACAGTACTGTTAATCATAGTCACCATGCTGTACATTGCATGCCCAGCTGGACACTATTATTAGCTCCATTTTACAGAAGAGAAAACTGAGGTAGAGAAGACTTAGGGTTAAGTAATTTTCCCAAAGGGGAAAACCTGAGGCAGAGAACTTGAGAGGAGTGACTTCCTGCTGGCACCCAAGATAGTGTGGTAACCTATTTGTCCTTGATTACCTGTGGTAGCCAAGTATGCCCTTGGAAGGCTTGAAAATCTGGATCCAGAGTTTCAACATTTGTGACAAACTTTGTCCACTTCTCTGTATTTCCCCACCTTGGCTCTGGGCCATGTCAGTAGACCTGGTTAGCCTCTGAGACAGGGTCTCACAGGACTATGGTGTTTAAACTCCTGGTCCAGTGCCAGCTACTTCTAGCTGGCTGGGAGGAGAGAGTTAGTCTCTTTCGGGAGCCAACTCTCCAGCTCAGACACTCAGGGAAGTCACTTTCAACTTGTTCCAGTTTTCAGGGCAAGAAGGACGATAGGATTTAAGTGTTCCCAATATGGTTGGGACATAGAGTTTTTGATTTCATCCAAAAGACCTGACATCAGGGCATTAGAGGATCATCTAGGGGATGGAGCAGCCATCTCACCCTGTCACCCGCCTCCCCACTCTGACCCCAGAGAGCCATCAGGGACCTAGGACCCACTTTAGGTGAGTTCAGTGCTATGGTGGTTGCAAAATGTGGCATGTCGGGATCTGCTCTTACAGGTGGAATCCAAAATTTCAACAGGCATTTCAGAAATTTTAAATCCTTTAAAAATTTTAATTTTAAAGGACATTGCTGACCTTTTTCTAGAGGAAAGGTCCAAGCAAAATAATAAATTGTACATTATTCAAGTACTTCGCCTTGGCTGTACAAGTAAGTTTTCTCAGTGTTGATTTATTTTTTGATAAATTCAAATTTTCTATTGTTTCCTATGTAAAGAGACAATGAAATAACCCACTTGATTTTTGGTAATGCTCCTAATTTCATCCTTCTCTTTTCTGAATTTTGATGAAACTTACCAAAATCCTACTTATTCTTGGTATTTGGGTCTGAATTGAGAACAAAAGCCTTACAAATAATAACAACTTACGTTTTTTCCCTGGAGCTTTATAGTGTCCACAGTCTGTTCATTTACTTTCTTATCTGACTTCTCAACACCCTTCAGATGAAGTATTGACATCACTGTTTTAGAAATGAAGAAACTGAGGCTCAATGTGGCTGAGTGGAGGAGCTGAGACCTCCACGGTTTGTTTGATGGCAATCTCAGACTCTCAGGATCCAGTAGCGTTGAGAACATGCCATCAGACCCAGACCCAGAATGTCTCAATCTTGTGTCATGAGTCCCCCACCCATTTAGAATTGCAATAAATTTCTTTTTTTAAATATAATTTATTGTCAAATTGGCTTCCATAGAACACCCACTGCTCATCCCAACAAGTGCCCTCCTCAATGCCCATCACCCATTTTCCCCTCTCGCGATAAATTTATTTTACGTGATTTCTTCACCTGTCTTCTGCCAACCCTTTTTATTCATAAGACTATAAGACTGATAACATGGAGTATTCTCAAGCTCTTTCCTAGAAAGACTCAGCTTCTTTTTAATAAAAAATATATTTTCAGTCACCCTTATCCATGAGGATCAATGGGTTTACCTGGAAATTGTACGGCACTTTCTTCTGAGATTCTGCACCCTTCTGAAAAAGTAACTCTTTTGATTTCATTTGACTTTCTCTGCTCACAAATCTCACAATTATGGTTGGGGAATGGAAGCATCAGCACTGGCCAGTGTGTTGAAATTTATAAGCCCTAATCAATAATTTAGATGTCAGGACTGGAGCTTAGATATCTAGAAGGACATTGCTGAACTTGAAATACAGGGATCCAAGGTCAGGAAGGCTGGGCTGGGGTGGGGAAAGTCATGGAGCAGAGGCATATCAGTGGCGGGGCAGGATGGGGCGGATGGTGGGGAGGCCTGAGCACTACCAGTAAGGGGCCATGAGGTCGTGGGTGGCAAGGGGCCCAGGTGAACGTTAAGCTTATCTGTGCAGTGTGAGACTGACAGTGTGTGGTGTGAGGGAACTGTAGGTAACATTGTGACAACTGAGGGTGGTTTCCACCCTAAATTACATTCAAGTTAGGGTGGAGCTCTTCTTCATGTTCCTAGAATTCCTTGGGCAAATTTATCTGGATACCATACACTCTGTGAGAATGGGGACCATGCTTGCTTCATTTGCTTCCTCAGCCACCAGCCTAATATACCTGACGTAACACTTGTTGATTGAATGAATGAGTGCGTGGACCCTTAAGCCTGCTGTGAATCCAGGGACCTGAGGATGTACTCCAAATTTATATGGCTCACAAATAATTTGAATGTAAGAGTTCCTTCATGGGATAGTAGCTCGTCTTTGAAGGTGCATGCAGAATGTTTAGACTCCTTTCAGACTTGTCACTGCTGAGATAACTAATCTTGGAGATGCACAGGCCAGAATCAGTGGGTTGGTGGGCAGGACCTTAAAGGAGTGATCTGGACCACAGAGGTCCCTGAGGAGCATTTCTGTAGGGATAGCTGGGGAAAAAGTGAACATGGATTTTATTCTTCTTTTTTTTTTTTTTTTTTTTATGAAATTTATTGACAAATTGGTTTCCATACAACACCCAGTGCTCATCCCAAAAGGTGCCCTCCTCAATACCCATCACCCACCCTCTCCTCCCTCCCACCCCCCATCAACCCTCAGTTTGTTCTCAGTTTTTAAGTCTCTTATGCTTTGGCTCTCTCCCATTCTAACCTCTTTTTTTTTTTTTTTTCCTTCCCCTCCCCCATGGGTTCCTGTGAAGTTTCTCAGGATCCACATAAGAGTGAAACCATATGGTATCTGTCTTTCTCTGTATGGCTTATTTCACTTAGCATCACACTCTCCAGTTCCATCCACGTTGCTATGAAAGGCCATATTTCATTTTTTCTCATTGCCACGTAATATTCCATTGTGTATATAAACCACAATTTCTTTATCCATTCATCAGTTGATGGACATTTAGGCTCTTTCCATAATTTGGCTATTGTTGAGAGTGCTGCTATGAACATTGGGGTACACGTGGCCCTATGCATCAGCGCTCCTGTATCCCTTGGATAAATTCCTAGCAGTGCTATTGCTGGGTCATAGGGTAGGTCTATTTTTAATTTTCTGAGGAACCTCCACACTGCTTTCCAGAGCGGCTGCACCAATTTGCATTCCCACCAACAGTGCAAGAGGGTTCCCGTTTCTCCACATCCTCTCCAGCATCTATAGTCTCCGGATTTGTTCATTTTGGCCACTCTGACTGGCGTGAGGTGATACCTGAGTGTGGTTTTGATTTGTATTTCCCTGATAAGGAGCGACGCTGAACATCTTTTCATGTGCCTGTTGGCCATCCGGATGTCTTCTTTAGAGAAGTGTCTATTCATGTTTTCTGCCCATTTCTTCACTGGGTTATTTGTTTTTCGGGTGTGGAGTTTGGTGAGCTCTTTATAGATTTTGGATACTAGCCCTTTGTCCGATATGTCATTTGTGAATATCTTTTCCCATTCCGTTGGTTGCCTTTTAGTTTTGTTGGTTGTTTCCTTTGCTGTGCAGAAGCTTTTTATCTTCATAAGGTCCCAGTAATTCACTTTTGCTTTTAATTCCCTTGCCTTTGGGGATGTGTCCAGTAAGAGATTGCTACGGCTGAGGTCAGAGAGGTCTTTTCCTGCTTTCTCCTCTAAGGTTTTGATGGTTTCCTGTCTCACATTTAGGTCCTTTATCCATTTTGAGTTTATTTTTGTGAATGGTGTGAGAAAGTGGTCTAGTTTCAACCTTCTGCATGTTGCTGTCCAGTTCTCCCAGCACCATTTGTTAAAGAGGCTGTCTTTTTTCCATTGGATGTTCTTTCCTGCTTTGTCAAAGATGAGTTGGCCATACGTTTGTGGGTCTAGTTCTGGGGTTTCTATTCTATTCCATTGGTCTATGTGTCTGTTTTGGTGCCAATACCATGCTGTCTTGATGATGACAGCTTTGTAGTAGAGGCTAAAGTCTGGGATTGTGATGCCTCCTGCTTTGGTCTTCTTCTTCAAAATTCCTTTGGCTATTCGGGGCCTTTTGTGGTTCCATATGAATTTTAGGATTGCTTGTTCTAGTTTCGAGAAGAATGCTGGTGCAATTTTGATTGGGATTGCATTGAATGTGTAGATAGCTTTGGGTAGTATTGACATTTTGACAATATTTATTTTTCCAATCCATGAGCAGGGAATGTCTTTCCATTTCTTTAAATCTTCTTCAATTTCCTTCATAAGCTTTCTATAATTTTCAGCATACAGATCCTTTACATCTTTGGTTAGATTTATTCCTAGGTATTTTATGCTTCTTGGTGCAATTGTGAATGGGATCAGTTTCTTTATTTGTCTTTCTGTTGCTTCATTGTTAGTGTATAAGAATGCAACTGATTTCTGTACATTGATTTTGTATCCTGCAACTTTGCTGAATTCCTGTATCAGTTCTAGCAGACTTTTGGTGGAGTCTATCGGATTTTCCATGTATAATATCATGTCATCTGCAAAAAGCGAAAGCTTGACTTCATCTTTGCCAATTTTGATGCCTTTGATTTCCTTTTGTTGTCTGATTGCTGATGCTAGAACTTCCAGCACTATGTTAAACAGCAGCGGTGAGAGTGGGCATCCTTGTCGTGTTCCTGATCTCAGGGAAAAAGCTCTCAGTTTTTCCCCATTGAGGATGATGTTAGCTGTAGGCTTTTCATAAATGGCTTTTATGATCTTTAAGTATGTTCCTTCTATCCCGACTTTCTCAAGGGTTTTTATTAAGAAAGGGTGCTGGATTTTGTCGAAGGCCTTTTCTGCATCGATTGACAGGATCATATGGTTCTTCTCTTTTTTTTTGTTAATGTGATGTATCACGTTGATTGATTTGCGAATGTTGAACCAGCCCTGCATCCCAGGAATGAATCCCACTTGATCATGGTGAATAATTCTTTTTATATGCCGTTGAATTCGATTTGCTAGTACCTTATTGAGAATTTTTGCATCCATATTCATCAGGGATATTGGCCTGTAGTTCTCTTTTTTTACTGGGTCTCTGTCTGGTTTAGGAATCAAAGTAATACTGGCTTCATAGAATGAGTCTGGAAGTTTTCCTTCCCTTTCTATTTCTTGGAATAGCTTGAGAAGGATAGGTATTATCTCTGCTTTAAACGTCTGGTAGAACTCCCCTGGGAAGCCATCTGGTCCTGGACTCTTATTTGTTGGGAGATTTTTGATAACCGATTCAATTTCTTCGCTGGTTATGGGTCTGTTCAAGCTTTCTATTTCCTCCTGATTGAGTTTTGGAAGAGTGTGGTTGTTCAGGAATTTGTCCATTTCTTCCAGGTTGTCCAGTTTGTTGGCATATAATTTTTCATAGTATTCCCTGATAATTGTTTGTATCTCTGAGGGATTGGTTGTAATAATTCCATTTTCATTCATGATTTTATCTATTTGGGTCATCTCCCTTTTCTTTTTGAGAAGCCTGGCTAGAGGTTTGTCAATTTTGTTTATTTTTTCAAAAAACCAACTCTTGGTTTCGTTGATCTGCTCTACAGTTTTTTTAGTTTCTATATTGTTTATTTCTGCCCTGATCTTTATTATTTCTCTTCTTCTGCTGGGCTTAGGCTGCCTTTGCTGTTCTGCTTCTAGTTCCTTTAGGTGTGCTGTTAGATTTTGTATTTGGGATTTTTCTTGTTTCTTGAGATAGGCCTGGATTGCAATGTATTTTCCTCTCAGGACTGCCTTTGCTGCGTCCCAAAGCGTTTGGATTGTTGTATTTTCATTTTCATTTGTTTCCATATATTTTTTAATTTCTTCTCTAATTGCCTGGTTGACCCACTCATTCGTTAGTAGGGTGTTCTTTAACCTCCATGCTTTTGGAGGTTTTCCAGACTTTTTTCTGTGGTTGATTTCAAGCTTCATAGCATTGTGGTCTGAAAGTAAGCATGGTATAATTTCAATTCTTGTAAACTTATGAAGGGCTGTTTTGTGACCCAGTATATGATCTATCTTGGAGAATGTTCCATGTGCACTCGAGAAGAAAGTATATTCTTTTGCTTTGGGATGCAGAGTTCTAAATATATCTGTCAAGTCCATCTGATCCAATGTCTCATTCAGGGCCCTTGTTTCTTTATTGACCGTGTGTCTAGATGATCTATCCATTTCTGTAAGTGGTGTATTAAAGTCCCCTGCAATTACCACATTCTTATAAATAAGGTTGCTTATGTTTATGAGTAATTGTTTTATATATTTGGGGGCTCCGGTATTCGGTGCATAGACATTTATAATTGTTAGCTCTTCCTGATGGATAGACCCTGTAACTATTATATAATGTCCTTCTTCATCTCTTGTTACAGCCTTTAATTTAAAGTCTAGTTTGTCTGATATAAGTATGGCTACTCCAGCTTTCTTTTGGCTTCCAGTCGCATGATAAATAGTTCTCCATCCCCTCACTCTCAATCTAAAGGTGTCCTCAGGTCTAAAATGAGTCTCTTGTAGACAGCAAATAGATGGGTCTTGTTTTTTTATCCATTCTGATACCCTATGTCTTTTGGTTGGCGCATTTAATCCATTTACATTCAGTGTTATTATAGAAAGATACGGGTTTAGAGTCATTGTGATGTCTGTATGTTTTATGCTTGTAGTGATGTCTCTGGGACTTTGTCTCACAGGGTCCCCCTTAGGATCTCTTGTAGGGCTGGTTTAGTGGTGACAAATTCCTTCAGTTTTTGTTTGTTTGGGAAGACCTTTATCTCTCCTTCTATTCTAAATGACAGACTTGCTGGATAAAGGATTCTCGGTTGCATATTTTTTCTGTCTAGCACCCTGAAAATCTCGTGCCAATTCTTTCTGGCCTGCCAAGTTTCAAAAGAGAGATCAGTCACGAGTCTTATAGGTCTCCCTTTGTATGTGAGGGCACGTTTACCCCTTGCTGCTTTCAGAATTTTCTCTTTATCCTTGTATTTTGCCAGTTTCACTATGATATGTCGTGCAGAAGATCGATTCAAGTTACGTCTGAAGGGAGTTCTCTGTGCCTCTTGGATTTCAATGCCTTTTTCCTTCCCCAGTTCAGGGAAGTTCTCAGCTATTATTTCTTCAAGTACCCCTTCAGCACCTTTCCCTCTCTCTTCCTCCTCTGGGATACCAATTATGCGTATATTATTTCTTTTTAGTGTATCACTTAATTCTCTAATTTTCCCCTCATACTCCTGGATTTTTTTTATCTCTCTTTTTCTCAGCTTCCTCTTTTTCCATAACTTTATCTTCTAGTTCACCTATTCTCTCCTCTGCCTCTTCAAGCCGAGCTGTGGTGGTTTCCATTTTGTTATGCATTTCGTTTAAAGCGTTTTTCAGCTCCTCGTGACTGTTCCTTAGTCCCTTGATCTCTGTAGCAAGAGATTCTCTGCTGTCCTGTATACTGTTTTCAAGCCCAGCGATTAATTTTATGACTATTATTCTAAATTCACTTTCTGTTATATTATTTAAATCCTTTTTGATCAGCTCATTAGCTGTTGTTATTTCCTGGAGATTCTTCTGAGGGGAGTTCTTCCGCTTGGTCATTTTGGATAGTCCCTGGAGTGGTGCAGACCTGCAGGGCACTTCCCCTGTGCTGTAGTGTATAACTGGAGTTGGTGGGCGGGGCCGCAGTCAGACCTGATGTCTGTCCCCAGCCCACCGCTGGGGCCACGGTCAGACTGGTGTGTGCCTTCTCTTCCCCTCTCCTAGGGGCGGGATTCACTGTGGGGTGGTGTGGCTCGTCTGGGCTACTTGCACCGTGCCAGGCTTGTGATGCTGGGGATCTGGCGTATTAGCTGGGGTGGGTAGGCAAGGTGCTCGGGGGCAGGAGGGGCAGGCTTAGATCGCTTCTCCTTAGGTGATCCACTTCAGGAGGGGCCCTGTGGCAGCGGGAGGGAGTCAGATCCGCTGCCGGAGGTTTGGCTCTGCCGGAGGTTTGGCTCCGCCGAAGCGCAGAGTTGGGTGTTTGCGCGGAGCGAGCAAGTTCCCCGGCAGGAACAGGTTCTCTTTGGGATTTCGGCTGGGGGATGGGCGGGGGAGATGGCGCTGGCGAGCGCCTTTGTTCCCCACCAAACTGAGCTCTGTTGTCAGGGGGCTCAGCAGCTCTCCCTCCCTTTGTCCTCCAGCCTTCCCGCTTTCCGAGCAGAGCTGTTAACTTATGACCTCCCAGACGCTAAGTCGCGCTTGTTGTGGGAACACAGTCCGTCAGGCCCCTCCGCTTTTGCAAGCCAGACTCGGTGGCTGTGCTTGGCCGGCGAGCCGCCCCTCCGCCCCGGCTCCCTCCCGCCAGTCCGTGGAGCGCGCACCGCCTCGCCGCCCTTCCTACCCTCTTCCGTGGGCCTCTCGTCTGCGTTTGGCTCCGGCGACTCCGTTCTGCTAATCCTCTGGCGGTTTTCTGGGTTATTTAGGCAGATGTAGATGGAATCTAAGTGATCAGCAGGACGTGCGGTGAGCCCAGCGTCCTCCTAAGCCGCCATCTTGCCGCCCAGTCCGGATTTTATTCTTCTAGATAACACACAGAAGAGGAAATGAAGTGTAAAGAGGTTAAAAACCAGCTCGAGTTCACATCATTAGGAAGTGTCAGATTATGGGGAGGTTGTAAAGGGAGGGCAGTGGCTCACAGATGGCAAGGGAAAGGTTACGTTTGCTAACAGGCTCAGCCAGTTACAGCTGACAGCACTGTTCCTCACCTCCAGCTCTCCTCACTTGACAGGGGAGAATGCTACGGCTCAGGAAGATGATGTGAATTTCCAAAAGTCTCACAGTTACCTTATGGAAGAGTCAGCACTAGAACCCAGACTTCCCGACTCCTGTTGTGCTACTCAGGAAAGAAAGCAGCTAGAAACTCTCAGGAGGTTTGACTAATGTTCATAGAATGGTGCAATGAACAGTGTGTAGGTTTGAGGTCAGGCCTGGCTGTGGTCAGATTCTATTTTCTACCCCCCACAGCCCTAGGATAGTATGTAGGAAAAGAAAATTCACTGACATTTAATTTTGTGTGCTCACATTCTGTTCTACCACTTATAGCCCTGGGATAGTATGTAGAAGAAAATTCATTGATACTTAATTTTATCATCTATGAAGTTATTTTTCTGCCTCATGTAATGATGAAACAGTATGGTACATAATAAAGCACTGACTTTTACATTCAAAGGGACCAATTATAGGAACATAAAATTTTCTCTACCAGTTCCAACAACTTCTTTGACAAGAACCCTCAAGAGCTGGCATCTAAGAGACTGAGACTGAGGAACACTGATCATCCACAAGCGACTTCTCAGTTCCCTCTAAATTACTCTTTATAGCTTTAACAATTTCTGAAAGGGAGAAGTATATTGGATAGTAAAACATGGGAAGTTGTTCAACATTAGCCGTGGTCAAACAAGTATAAATTTTAAAAAGTCAGATGAAATTTAGCCAAAAATAAATCCTGATATCCATTACTAGCTAGGGTGAAAGAGGTAACCTCCATTTTGGTGTTAGTTATGTAACTTGGGGACTGTCTTTTTGGTGAGAGATATCAAAAATCTTTATAATATCTATACCTCACTGTTTAGTATGTACATCTGAGAAATTATCCTAGGGACCTAGAGATGACTTAGTGCATGATTAAGTTTTCTGTGGTATTAGAAAAAAAAATGGACTTGTTATTAGATACATCTACTTGACAGAATAATAGGCAATCATTAAAAACAGTGCATTATAATGATATGGGAAACATTTAAGTTATATTGATCAGGATAATATATAAACATATGGTGTGATATGTGTTATGGTGTGATAATATATAAACATCTATAGATGGAAGAAAGGATAAAAGAAAAATACATTAGAAAGTTAGAAGGGGCGCCTGGGTGGCGCAGTCGGTTAAGCGTCCGACTTCAGCCAGGTCACGATCTCGCGGTCCGGGAGTTCGAGCCCCGCGTCGGGCTCTGGGCTGATGGCTCAGAGCCTGGAGCCTGTTTCTGATTCTGTGTCTCCCTCTCTCTCTGCCCCTCCCCCGTTCATGCTCTGTCTCTCTCTGTCCCAAAAATAAATAAACGTTGAAAAAAAATTAAAAAAAAAAAAAAAAAAAGAAAGTTAGTAAGTTTTTCTTTTTGGATGGTAATACTCAAAAATTTTTTGTCCTCCTTTAAATATTTTCTAAACTCTGTCTCATCACCATAGGTTATGTTTGTAATTACTTTCCCCTCCTTTTCCTAAGAAGATCCGCTGATACCCAGCTTAGGCAAAACCCTGGAGCTAGCAACTTTGTCTTTCCTTCTGTTCCTTTTGTCTGCTCTGTGTCTGAGTAATCTGGGTTTTGAAGGGCACAATGGTATAGGAGAGAAGGACAGACTGGGAAGTTAGAAGACTCCCACAGACTGGGATCTGTGTTCAGTCTCCCACAACCTAACTTCTTTGAGTTGGGTTTGCTCTTTAATACCTCTAGGGCAAAATGTTAGCATCTGAAAGTCAAAGATCTTTGCACCAGCTTATATAAAAAACCCCATCCTTAATAGCTTTTTCGCAAGAAAAAAGGTACTCTATAGTTCATAAATGGATAAAATTCCTTATTTGGCTTTTGAACTCAGGTCACTTAGGATTGTGGGAATTTTCCAAATCAGAGAAGAGATTATGAAACATTTTTTTTTTCTCCTGCAGGAACTTTCTTTAATCCTATCTAGGCATCAACATACGCATCATTCAGAGCAGCGGAAGGAGGACCAGATGATACAGAAGGATGGACCAGATGACATGTTATAAGAATACTATTGGTTCTGCCAATTTACCATGTTAGAATGTAAGTAATTCTGATAAGAAGCTATCGACCTCCTTAGATCCAGATATTGTATGTTTCCTATATTATTTGGTTTTATTTTTTTATTCATTCAACACATAGTCATTGACTACTATTCTAGGTCTGGCAATAATGACAATAGACACAAAGAATCTTCTTTCAAGATACTCTAAGTGTAGGGTGGGAAGGTGGAGGGAGACCAATACAACATAGTGTGTGCAAAGAGCTAGGGTAGAGATGCAATCTGGGTGCTGTAGGAATACAGTGAAAGTCCTTATAATCTAGCCTGGGTTGGGGGAAGAGGCCATCTTCCTTGTGGAGATAATAGCTGAGCCTATTTTTGGAGGATGTATGGGAGTAAGCCAGGAAAATTGGGAAAGATTGGAGGAATAGCATGTGGATGACAATGAGGTGTTGGTGAGCATGACTTGATCAGGGGATTTAGAGTAGTTTCATATGGTTAAAGCACATGGTAGTGGACAGGGATGGATAACATGGTAGGGCAGTAAGATCCAGGGACTTGCAATGAGACTAAAATGCTTAGATTTTTATCTTGAAGGTAAAAAGGAGCCATTGGAGGATATGATTGAATGATTGAATTTTATGTGCAATACTAGATGCAGTGTGGATGATTGAGCAGGTGTCTGCATGAGATATGAGGCAGGAGAGAAGAATGACCTTGTTGGAGCAACCGTCAGATTATTTTGCTAATTGATCTCAGTCTAGTACTGAGAACTGTGGTTGGGGCATGATAGGTGCTCAAAATGTTTCTGGAATAAATAAATAAATGAATGAATGAACGGATAGATGAATGTTAAGGTGTTGCAGACTCTGAGTCTGGAGTTCTCTCTTGTCCAGCAAGAGAGCAGATGTAGAATTGAGAGAGAGGCTAATGTCACGGAGTGGACAAGAACCCCGAGTAAGGGTCCTTGCTCTGTTTTTATTAGTGTCAGAAGGCTTACACACATGATGGATGTGCAGAAAAAGACAATGAATCCATGAACATTAACTCGTGTGTTAGAGAAAGGAGGTTTCGAAGATACCTGGTGTTAGGGATGTGGGTCAATACAAAACAAAATCCTGGCTCTGGGCAGATGGCTGTTTAAAGCAGGCACTAAGCGCTGCCTACGGTTATCTTATCTTGCCTCAGGGATAAGACAGATAGAGCATGCTACCTCAGGGTCAACAAGGCACCTTTCTTTTGCTAATTAGCTCCCCTCTGGGCAGCTTCCCTCTGCTGTGGTCTATAGCCCTGTTTACCTGTTTACCTATATTGGTCCTTCCCTCCTGTGACAGCAGCTTTCTGCTTCTGTACTATGTTGGGGGTGCTTCCACCCAGTTTTCCTAATCTTGGATGCTTTCATCTCGTGGCTTCCTAATCCTATGCCTTTGTTCTAAACTGGGGGTGCTTTCACCCTGTTTACCTAATCTTGGATGCTTTCATCCTAAATCTTGTTAACCCATGGGTGCAAGCTCAGGAAATTCCTAAACTTATTCCCCCCAGTAAAGAACAAGACTTGATAAGGTGTGGTGACTAATTTTGCAATTATGAGGTGGACTAGTGAAGGGAGAAGTCAAGGATGACTCACTCCCGTGTTTGTAGCGGTGGCGGAGGAAATGCGGAAGGGGGAGCAAGAGCTGAGTTGGGCTTGAGATGAGGAAGTCGGTGCCCATGTGCATTGAGGAGTACAAATGGGAGTTAGAAGTGTAGCTCCAAAAAAGCAACTGTAAAAAAAAAAAAAAAAATTAGAGGGATTATTTTCCCAGAAGTGGTTATTTTCAGTGAACTAAAATTTATATTATCCTTTTATCACAAAAAAACTTCCATGAAGATATTTTCAGTCAGAGAACAGAATTCATACTTATCGGTTAAAATGCAAGAGAGGTAATATTTCGGGAGTTGTTTATTTTATCTGTTATTTAACTTTGTACTCTGTCAAAATTATTAATTAGAAACGCAGAAAATGATTTTCATTATTAACAGGTTCTTTCTTTGGGATTCAGGATTTGGGATAATGCTATTCCACAAACACTGATTTCCCCCAACTTGAAAAAATTTCTTGAAAGAGGTAGTAATACATTTTTCTTGGGAAATCTCTTTTCACCCAAGTCCTTGCTCATGGATTCATGGATAGTCCACGAAACATCACGGAATTTTTCATGCTGGGACTCTCGCAAAACTCTGAAGTGCAGAGAGTTTTGTTTGTGTTCTTTTTGATTGTCTACCTTGTCTCTGTTGGGGGCAACCTACTTATCATGATCACCATTATCTTCAGTCCCACCTTGGGCTCCCCTATGTACTTTTTCCTCTCATGTTTGTCCTTTATTGATACTTGCTATTCCTCATGTATGACCCCCAAACTCATTGCAGACTCCTTGTATGAAGGGAGAACCATCTCTTTTGAGGGCTGTCTGATTCAATTCTTTGTTGCCCATTTACTGGGAGGAACTGAAATCATTCTGCTCACGGTCATGGCCTATGACCGCTACGTGGCCATCTGCAAGCCTCTGCACTACACGACCACCATGACCAAGCATCTCTGTGCCCTGCTGGTGGGGGTGGCTTGGCTGGGGGGCTTCCTGCATTCACTGGTTCAGCTCCTCCTGGTCCTTCAGCTGCCCTTCTGTGGGCCTAACGTGATCAATCACTTTGTCTGCGACCTGTACCCCTTGCTGGAGCTCGCCTGCACCGACACACATGTCATTGGCGTCCTGGTGGTGGCCAACAGTGGTGTGATCTGCCTGTTGAA
This sequence comes from Prionailurus viverrinus, assembly GCF_022837055.1. Classification (NCBI taxonomy): domain Eukaryota; kingdom Metazoa; phylum Chordata; class Mammalia; order Carnivora; family Felidae; genus Prionailurus; species Prionailurus viverrinus. The sequence goes on from NC_062570.1 coordinate 100,517,335, forward strand.
CTTCCTCATGCTGGCTGCCTCCTACGTTGTCATCCTGCGTTCCTTGAGGTGCCACGGTGCCGAGGGGAGGCGCAAAGCCCTCTCCACCTGTGGGGCCCACTTCACTGTTGTTGCCCTGTTCTTTGTGCCTTGTATATTTATTTACATGCGGCCATCGTCTACTTTGTCCATGGACAAAATAGTGGCTGTGTTTTATTGTATTTTGACACCCATGTTCAACCCCCTGATTTATACACTGAGAAACGCAGAGGTGAAAAATGCCATGAAAAACCTGTGGAAAAAATGAGCAATTGTGGATAGAAGATACAGGTACCGTAAGGAAAGAAATAACGAGTCATTCTCAGTATAAGTTCATATTTTCATGATGAGAGCTGAGAGACTATTAAAAATTTCCAGAATAAAACTGATTTGAATGTTTGAAATTATGTCTAGTCTATCCATGTCCTGTGATACTGGCCAGACAAATTATTATACACAACTTCAATTTCTTTTAAACAGTTTACACTGCATTGCAGAACATGGAAACACCAACTCTCCCTCACCTTTGTCTGAGATGGAGCCTTCATCAGCCTGGGCTAGTAAGAGTCTGTGATGAGTAGGACCCCTTGTTGGAGTGAAAAGTATGACCCCTGGTCCTCCAACTCTGCACATCAGAATATGATCAGAGTAGTTACTGATGGTTCACCTATGCCTGATTCTATCTACAATTTTTTTTTGAAATTTTACTGAAATGGAGTTTAATGTGATTTTATTCCATTTAAAAACATTCTGCCATTTTTAAAAATGTTTATTTATTTTGAGAGAGAGAGAGTTAGAACTTGAGTGGGGGAAGGGCAGAGAGAGAGGGAGACAGAGAATCCCAAGCAGGCTCTGTGCTCAAACCCATGAACCATGAGATCATGACCTGAGCTGAAATCAAGAGTTGGACGCTTAACCAACTGAGCCACCCATGTTCCCCCTCCCATTCTGATACACTTACAAAATTGCCAGGAGTCAACAGCAGAAAAAAGGTCAAGACCAGCTTTATCTGGCATGTTCCAGACAGAGGCTGCTCCACTGGGTGGGTCCTGGACAGAAGACCACAAGGCACAGACTGACTCTGGGGGACACTGGGAGGGGCTGAGCAGTCTTCAGTTGCCCCTGAGATGGACATTGTCCTCACAGCCTAATCTATATTCTCTCTCTATCTGCCGTGTGGATTCTTAGACAGTGGTCCAAATCTTTTATGCCATAAGTAGTTTTGAAGCGGCATCTTGGATAGCAGCAGTTGAATGTCCTTTCTCTGAGAGTCCCTGTTTGCTTCTTTGGCTCTGAGGGAAGAGCCAAAGCAGGGGCCTTCTGGGCATCATTGGGGTCCATGAAGGGATGAGTTGGTTTTGGAACAATACCGGAAATAATCTATAGCTTGGGACTATGAGAATGCAGCAAATACCATTAGGAATTACTGAATTCAAATCCTGGAAGTGCACAGAATAGGTTTACACTAAAATGAACGTAACTATAGTATGTTGTGAAATTATGCAATAAATATCTAAACGTTGTGTACATGTGACCACACACACACACGCGCGCGTGCGCACAAATAATTGAGCATTGGTTTGGTGCATCAGCTTAGAAGTAGGATCTCATATTCTCATAAGAAGTTGACATGGTTTTATTTTATTTTATTTTATTTTTTTATTTTTGGGACAGAGAGAGACACAGCATGAACGGGGCAGGGGCAGAGAGAGAGGGAGACTCAGAATCGGAAACAGGCTCCAGGCTCTGAGCCATCAGCCCAGAGCCCGACGCGGGGCTCGAACTCACGGAATGCGAGATCGTGACCTGGCTGAAGTCGGACGCTTAATCGACTGCGCCACCCAGGCGCCCCGACATGGTTTTATTTTTAAAAATGAAGAAAATGTATTCACAGGGGCTGATTTACTTAGCCAAGAGTGAGCTGGAATTTAAATCCGTATCATTCTGCTTTCAAGTATGATCTTGCCAAAATGCACAGTGCTTTACTATCTACTGATCTTCCTCTGCATGTTTTATTTTGTGTTTCCTGCTTGTGAGCTTCTTGTTATCAACGTCCTTATTGTCAATCTCCGATATGAACTTGCCCAGATTTATTTAAAATCTGAAGTCACTATCCAGTATATCATCCGGGAGGCTTTGATTCTCTCTAACCCACACGGTAAAGTGCTTTCTCCTGGTCACTCATTACTGTGGGATGGCTTTGCTTTCCATTCGTATGTCTTAGAACTTGAACCTTTTGGGTCCTCTGGTCAGGTGACCCCCATATTCTGTCTGAGGGCTGCATTTTATTGATAACTCATTGCCACCTACATTGGGTACATGTGGGAAGAGCTCCAAGAGAACCTCTTCTCTTGTTGGTCAGACAAGTGGGCTAGAGAATGAAAGGGTGGATACTTTCCTTTTCTTTTTCCGTCTTCTTCTTTTTTGTTTTTTTTTTTTTTTTTTTTTTGTCTTCTTTTTTTACTCTCCTAGACCCCAGACAATCCGATGGCAGAGAAGCAGTAACAAGGGTAATAATGGTGGTGTGACAGGTGCCTTAAACTCTCAGGGAGTGAAACTTTTTATTTGGCCATTGGAGCTGTGATCTCAGGTGCCTGGAAAAAATCCTTTTTATTCTCTCTGTCCTCCTGAATCTTGGCCATTGACACAGACTCTGTTGTGGGAAGTGTGTAGCACGGTGAAAAAAAAAACTAAAGCCAAATTTCCAGGGCCAAAGGCACCAGGGAGATCAAGGAGAGGAAGGGCCCAAGACAGTCCTCTCATTAAGTTGTGTATGAATTCCAGGGCTCTCCGCCTTGAAGCTGCAAACTCGTGGATCTGAACTCAAGCAGCATACCAAGGTCTTTGAGACCAGCATTACAGGACAGACCACTACTCGAGTCCCAGAGTGGCCACTGGGTGGCGTATATGTGGGACAGAGCTGAAGAACACTGCAACGGATTTGGTAACTGAACTGACATTGGAACCACAGCCCACAGAAGATGGGTTAGAAATTGGGACCTGAAACTAGCAAGGTTAACTGCCTGCTAAAATTAAAAAATCCAACATTCTCAATTTAAAAAAGATAGAGTATCATTACATGATATTCAAAATATCCAGGATACAAGCTGAATTTGCCCAGTATATGGAGAAGCAGAAATCTCAACCTGCCAAGGGAAAAATACGAGCAGCAGAGGCAATGATACAGATGTTGGAATTTTCAAAGACTTTAACCATTATAATCATGACCTATAAGTAAGGGCAGGCATACTGGAAACAGATGGAAAGATAGAAAGTGTCAGCAAAGAAATGGATATTATAAAAAAGAATGAAATTGAAAATGGAGAACCGAAAGATTCAGTGGCCAGAATAAAAAAATCTCTGGCTGGGCTCAGTGGCACAGAAGAAATATAAAAGAAAGGTGAACTTGAAGGTAGATTGACAGAAATTATCTAGTCTGAACCACAGAGAGAAAAAAAAAAAGATAAAAAATATTGGATAGAGTCTCAGGGCTCGTGAGACAGGACCAAAATGTCTAACATCCATATTATTAGAGTCTCAGAAAAAGAGGAGAGACAATATGGTTTAGAAATACATTTAAAAAAATTTGGTGACATATATAAACTGATAGGTTCAGGAAGCTCAGCAAGTCTGAAACTGGACGACCTTAAAGAAAACCACCTGAGGGATGCCTGGGTGGCTTAGTCGGCTAAGCCGACTAACACAGCTTAGAAGTAGGATCTCATATTCTCTCGTATTCTCATAAGAAGTTGAGCTTGTGTTCATGAGTTTGAGTCCCGCGTCGGGCTCTATGCTGACAGCTCAGAGCCTGGAGCCTACTTCGGATTCTGTGTCTCCCTCTCTCTCTCTGCCCCTCCCCCGCGTATTCTCTCTCTCTCTCTCTGAAAAATAAATACTAAAACAAAATGAAATCCACCTGAGACACATCATAATCAAACAAAAAACCAAGACAAAGACAATCTTTACATTATAAAGTGGAATACCTATGTAACCGTGAAGCAGTTCAGAAGTAGATTTTTAACTCTCCAGGATCCCTCATGTCTCTTTCCAATCCTACCTCTTTCTCTCCCTTGAAGGTCAACACTAATGTGGCTTTTATGATAAAACTTCTTTTCTTTTTAAAAAATTTTTTTTAAATGTTTATTTATTTTTGAGACAGAGAGAGACAGAGCATGAATGGGGGAGGGTCAGAGAGAGAGGGAGACACAGAATCCGAAGCAGGCTCCAGGCTCTGAGCGGTCAGCACAGAGCCTGACGTGGGGCCCGAACTCACGGACCATGAGACCATGACCTGAGCCGAAGTCGGACGCTTAACCGACTGAGCCACCCAGGCGCCCCTTCTTTGTTTTTCTTTATACTTTTTACATTTACCACCTATGTACCCGTCTCTAGATTGGCCTATTTGACATTTTAAATAAATGCAATCATACTGAATATAATCTTTTGTGTCTAAATTCTTTGGCTCACCATTGTGTTTGTGAGATTCCTGTTCTTATATCTGCCATTCACCTACTTTCATTCTGTTAGTCCATTGTATAAATATACCAACCTTTTTTTATACATTCTATTAATTATGGACATTTGAGTTAACACTTTTATGCTGTTACCAATAGGTCTCTTGACATTCTTGGTGATGTATCTTCCGGTGTACGGCTACATAACTTTCTCTTGGGTTTATACCTAGGAATAGGGCTTCTGGGTCATAGGTTATGTGTATATTTATGTTTATCCAATGTATACTTTGGGAAACTATTATACATGTTCACCAGCAGCATACGAGAGATACTGTTCCTCCATATTGACAACAAACACTCAGTATTGACTGTCCTTTTAATTTTAGGCACGTAGGGGAAGAATTGCAGTGGTATTTTATTGTGCTTCTGTGTCCTATTTGTCAGGTGATAAAAGAGGGGAACGCTACTCCCTAAGATGTTTACTGACCACTGGATGGCTTCTTTGCAAAAGTGCTCTTCCAGTCTCATGTGGTTGCTTTTATCTTATTGATTTGTAAGAGGTCTTTATATGTTCCACATCAGTCCTAGTTCTCTGAGAAGCAGAAGCTAAGACAGAGTCGATGTGCAAGAGATGTACTGGGTGAAACACTGGTGAGGGGCCATCCAGAATGATGCAGCTCCCGCTGCTGTGAAGGAGAGCAGAGGAAAGGAAGGAAAGAAGCTCATGGACTGCAATGTAGCTCTAAGAGACAAGACCCAGGGAGTTCTTGACCTAAAACAAGAGTAGAGATTGGAAGCTGGGGAAGGGAGTTTTGAAGAAAGTGAAGGTTTTATTAAAATTTTTTTTAATGTTTATGTTTGAGAGAGAGAGACAGAGGTTGAGCAGGGGAGGGAAAGAGAAAGAGGGAGACACAGAATCTGAAGCAGGCCCCAGGCTCTGAGCTGTCAGCACAGAGCCCAACGCGGGGCTTGAACCCACGAACCCTGAGATCATGACCTGAGCTAAAGTTGGACACTTGACCGACTGAGCCACCCAGGTGCCCCTTGTTTTATTTATTTAAAGTTTATTTATTTATTTTGAGAGAGGGAGAGAGTGTGTGTGCATGTGTGCCACCCCCCCCCCCCCCCCCATGAACAGGGGGAGAAAGGGAGAGATAATCCCAAGCAGCCTCCACACTGTCAGCAATGAGCTTGTTGCAGGGCTCAAACTCATGAATCACGAGATCATGACCTGAGCGGAGATCAAGGGTCAGATACTTAACCCACTGAGCCACCCGGGTGCCCCAAGGGTGAAGGTTTTAAATGGTCCTTGAGGAGAATTGGAAAAATGTGTCGATTACAGAAATAGAGTAGGATCCCTGGGTGATGTTGATAAGCCTTTCGAAGGTGGTGACATGGATTTATAGTGGACTAAATTCTCTCTGGTTTGTGACTCTTGATAGAAACTTTCAGGAAACTGGTTGGGGGAAGGCTTAGGATAGGATTCATTCAGCCCTGGGCAATTGCTGAGCACATGCCGAGCAGGCAAGGGTGCTGGGAAGGTAAATGTTTACAAAATGTTATGGAGGAAAACTTGCCCCACACGTCAGTTAAGTATTCTACATGTGCATCTCTGTCAGTATTTATCAGCATTAAAAATATATAAAATGAACCCAACAGTTCCATTTATTTGATTTTGATTTGGTGATTCTATTTGTTTATGCCCCTGCTTTGTTTTGGAGGAGGCTACTGCTCCATGTAAATATAAGTTCCATGCTGCCAAGGACTGTGTCTGTCTCACTCACCAGGGTACTCCTGACATTTAGCAAAGTACTATCTTTTATTAAGTGGGCCTGGAAAAAAATCCTTATTGAATGATTGAAATGGCAGAGGTACAATTCTGATTCACGTCATTTTGGTCTTTCGGCACACCACGCAGGAGAGGAATGGATGAAGGACAGTGATACTCTTCTCTCAGCTTTAAGGGAGGAGATGAAAGGCCCCCCCTTCTGAGCACAGAAGATGCTCAGTAAATGCTGTTGATTCTTGTTGGTGTTGTTCAGCCAGCAATTTCTCTAAAGACGCTGACCCTCCAGTGTCAGTTCCTGAAATATCCTAACTCCCCTTTCCTCCTGACAATTTATAGTTTCTCTGTTCAGACACTCGAAGGATACTGGGCACTTGTAAGAGGCACAATAGAAGCCACTTCCTTGTGAGACCGAAATTGTAGTCAGGGGACTAATTAAATGATGGTGTCAACGTTGTTCTGACCTGTGAACGAGGCACAAACTTCAGTGAGTGATCCCCATGAGGGAGAATTAGTCTCCCCTAGAGAGGCAGAAAGCACATGGCACTGACTGTCCCTGTGCTGTCACTCCCAATTCCCTTATAAAAATCCTGTCCAGTGGAAGGAAAAAGCTTTTCTCGGAGACTGTGCTGGTGAATATCTTTAGCAGAAAGCAGAGCTAATGAACCGGTTACTCTGTCTAAAGAAGGCAGACAATGGAAAGTGGTGGTTGCATTGGAAAGGGCATAGGCTGGGGTGAGGTGTGACCTGGGTTCCAGCCACACCTCTGTCATGGGTCACCCATGTGACCTTGGCTCAGTGCATCTATATCTAAGATCTCTCTGAGTCTGAAATTCACCGTCTTTAAAAAAGAGAATTGGAAACGATGATTTTAAATCCCATCAGGTTCGTAAGCAGACAAAAGGGAAATGGATGACAAAACAATTCCAGCTTCTTGTAAATGAATGACCATCATTTGTGTTTTCACTTTGTACTATTCTAAGAAACCTTCAGGGGCGCCTGGGTGGCTCAGTGGGTTGAGTGTCTGACTTTGGCTAAGGTCATGATGTCACAGCTTGTGAGTTCAAGCCCCGCATCTGGCTCTATGCTGTCAGCTCAGAGCCGGCTTCAGATCCTCTGCCCTTCCCCCTGCCCCACCCCCCACGTCTCAAAAATAAATAAACATTAAAAAAAAAAAAGAAACCTTCAGCTCAGATGAGTTTCGGTAATTGATAGCACCTGCTTCGTCTGTGCTTTGCCTCAATGTATAAAACATTCTAATCTCATCCAGCAGTTTAATCACATGAAACAGTGAAATTTGGGATGATACATTGGAGCTGATCTGGATGATCCTTTAAGAACTCTTCCAGATCCACCTTTCTGTGATGTTAGGAGGTAAAAACAAAGCACAACACAACACCTGGAGACCTGTTGTTGTCCTCAGATCCAGTCAATGTAAGTTTTCTGTAATCTGTTTTTGAAAACTAAAGAAAAATGCAACTCAAAACTGTGGTGGGATAATTTTGCTAAAATTCTCATTACTTTCCACACAATAATTTTGTTTCTCATGGACAACTCAAACAGGAGACTTTTTTTTTTTCTGGCTAGCTTTTTAACAAATAATTTATTTTGTATTCCCACAAACTGCAGAGATGAATCAGCTTAACATTTTTATTTTTGGGCTGAATTCTGTGCTATTCATACCAATTTGCATTTTCTCTATTGTGTTCTGTATGGGGATCAGTTCTGTATGGGGATTAGCTCATTTTTTAAATATTTATAATATTATAGTTTTGAATATAATTAGCTATATTCAATACAACTAATTTAGTTTTGAACGTATCCACTTAGGTCCTTGGGTATTTAGGCCACATAATGAGTTTGTTGTCCATGGTGTTAATGATGGTGATTTTAGAGATGCCATTTTTGAATGTATATTGCATCCAGGCTCTGTACAAACACCCGGCGTGCCCTGTTATCATTTACTGCTCTCTGCAACCTCAAGGTATAGCAGTTCTTTTGTTTTCATTTTATTTTTATCTATTTATTAAATTTTTAAAATGTTTATTTATTTTTTTAACGTTTTATTTATTTTTGAGACAGGGAGAGACAGAGCATGAACAGGGGAGGGTCAGAGAGAGGGAGACACAGACTCTGAAACAGGCTCCAGGCTCTGAGCGGTCAGCACAGAGCCCGACGCGGGGCTCGAACTCACGGACCGCGAGATCACGACCTGAGCCCAAGTCGGCGGCTTAACTGACTGAGCCACCCAGGCGCCCCTAAAATGTTTATTTTTAAGAGAGAGAGAGAGAGAGAGCGAGCGAGCGCCTGAGTGGAGGAGGGGCAGAGAGAGAGGGAGACAGTGAATCCAAAGCAAACTCCAGGCTCTGAGCTGTCAGCACAGAGCCTGACGCGGGCTTCGAACCCACAAACTGTGAGATCATCACCTGAGCCAAAGTTGGACACTTAACTGACTGAGCTACCCAGGCGCTCCCATTTTCATTTTATAAATAAGAAGATTGAGGCTTTGAGAAGTTGTTCACAGAGGAAGGCAGAGGAAGGATTCACACCCAGATAAGCCTCCGTGACAGTATAGTGCAGTGAAGCCCACAGCATCTGTATAGCAAGACTGCCTGGGTGCAAGCCCCGGCTCGGCCACTTCCTAGCTGAGCATGCTTCTGTGGGTTGCTCATATGTGTTTCACTTTCTTCCTCTGCAAAAGGGGGATGAAAACAGCAGTCTACTTCAAGGGGATAATGTGAGGATTAAACGAGCTGATATACGTAAAGCACTTAGGAACGTGCTTGGCAAAAACTGCATGCGACCCAGGGATTTGCTCTTATCACCCCCGTCTGTGTTCTTGGCCATCACGTTTTACTCTGAAAAGGTCCCCATTTGACTCGTCACTTACAGAAGCAACTTTGCCTTCTTGAACTAAAACTGGGAGAGAGAAAAGGAGGGGGCAGCTTCCAGATCAACCCAGGAATCTTCTCCCCAGTATTTCTTATATCTCGTATATCTGGGTGTCTCTTCCTCTGACACTTAAACGTTCTCCCTTAATTCTTATCATACTGAACATCAGGTTTCCAGCAAGTTGGAAGATTTAGCTACTTTAAGGAGGCCTATGTTTCCAGGAGAGTAATAGATTGCTGGTGGGTAGGCTTAGTGTCAGTTTTTTGTTTAAAATTTTTTATAAATATTTATTTTTGAGAGAGAGAGAGAGAGAATAAGTGGGGGGTGAGGGGCAGAGAGAGAGAGGGAGACACAGAATCCAAAGCAGGCTCCAGGATCTGAGCTGTCAGCACAGAGCCCTAAGCCCTATGCGGGGCTCAAACCCACGAACCACGAGATCATGACCTAAGGCAAAGTTGGACGCTTAACTGACTGAGCCACCCAGGTGCCCCAGGTTTTTGTTTAAAGCCAGGGTAGGCATAGGCATTTTCTTACTATCACTAAGAGAAGAAAGGGTGAGTAGGAATATTCTACCTTGTAGCTGGTTAAGAGGGAGCCTCTGTTCTTCCTGCCCCTGGAGCTTCCTTTAATGAATAGGCAGATACTCATTACTTTATGGAATCTTCCACAGATGCTCAACAAACTTTTACTCTAAAGGAAGTCCTTCCTACAGATGCGGAAGGACTAGTAGCTTTTAACTAGAAGGATTTCACTGAGCCCAGGGAAAGCAAAACCAGAAGCATATAAAACGTGTAAAGCAAGGGGGCAAGAGTAATTTAAGTTTGGCCTCCTGGACATGATGCTGCCCACAGCACGGGTTCTGAGTGGGAGGGGGTGAGCCGGGAAAGAACCAGGAAGTCGGGGAGGTCTTCAGCTGCAGCCAATCAGCTTGTCTCAGATTTGTTTCTGTTTTACATCGGTTTGTGTTGCCATCAGAAACACTGACAGAAAGTGTAGCAAGCTTCATTGAAAAGTTCAAGAAGAAAGACTGAATTCAAAGGATGTGGACTAAACATGCAGTTTTCAGGAGATCCTAAATGTTCATGGTTTTCTCAGGTGCCATTGCATCTATGTGGAACCATCCTGAAAATTGTCAGAGGCATACTCTAGTGGAAAATCAAGGTCTGCCAAATGTTCAGTTTTAGCAGTAATGAAACTAATATTTAGTTGTTTTCACGTAAGAACCTAGAAATCTACTGCCAGGTGATGCAAAAGTCAACAATAGACATATGCTCATATTTTGTGGTTAACAAAGTGAATTGATACAAAAATATTGGAATGGAAAGAGTTAAGAGGGACCAAGGGAAGCGAGTGTGTCTGAAGAAAATCTGGCAGCACCTTCCCCCACCCTGTAATTAGTTCTCTTATGGTTGTGTTTTTCTCTTGACTTTATAGGCAATACCGTACCTGCATTCTCATTGTCCTTGGGCTATATGGAAATGCCACACAATATCACAGAGTTTTTCATGCTGGGACTCTCACAGAAGCCAGAGATACAGAGAGTCCTCTTTGTGGTTTTTTTGATCATCTATGTGGTCACCGTGTGTGGCAACATGCTCATTGTGGTCACCATTACCTCCAGTCCCACCCTGGCTTCCCCCATGTATTTTTTCTTGGCCAATCTGTCCTTTATTGATACCTGTTATTCTTCCTCTATGGCCCCTAAACTCATTGCGGACTCCTTGTGTGAGGGGAGAGCCATCTCTTTTGAGGGTTGCATGGCTCAGCTCTTTGGGGCCCATTTCTTGGGAGGTGTTGAGATTATTCTGCTCACGGTCATGGCCTATGACCGCTACGTGGCCATCTGCGAGCCTCTGCACTACACGACCACCATGACCAAGCATCTCTGTGCCCTGCTGGTGGGGGTGGCTTGGCTGGGGGGCTTCCTGCATTCACTGGTTCAGCTCCTCCTGGTCCTTCAGCTGCCCTTCTGTGGGCCTAATGTGATCAATCACTTTGTCTGCGACCTATACCCCTTGCTGGAGCTCGCCTGCACCGACACATATGTCATTGGCGTCCTGGTGGTGGCCAACAGTGGTGTGATCTGCCTGTTGAACTTCCTCATGCTGGCTGCCTCCTACGTTGTCATCCTGCGTTCCTTGAGGTGCCACGGTGCCGAGGGGAGGCGCAAAGCTCTCTCCACCTGTGGGGCCCACTTCACTGTTGTTGCCCTGTTCTTTGTGCCTTGTATATTTACTTATATGCGGCCATCGTCTACTTTGTCCATGGACAAAAACATGGCAGTATTTTATGGTATTCTGACGCCTATGCTGAATCCACTCATTTACACCCTGAGAAATGAAGACGTAAAAAATGCCATGAGAAAGCTCTTCATTCAGTAAGAAACTACATGTATGTAATGAGTGGTAAAGCAGGAAGTAGAAAGGTGACTTTATTTCCATAAGTGTAATAAAGGTGTAATAAAAAAAAGTGTAATAAAGGTGATTTTATTTCCGTAAGTGTAACAAACCAAAACTCGTTCTGACTACTGAATATCACCTTATGCCGTTATGTCTATCTGTTCATCTTCATAGGCTTTTAGGGTTTAGTCTTTTTACCTGAATTGCATAGTTTGGTTATAAAACAACGGTATAAGACGTATGTGGCATGAATCATTATTATCCCTGTTTTAGAAATGAAGAAACTTTGTCTCTTGATGTGATTGGTTAATCAAGGTTATCTGGCTGTGAAGTACCTAAGCCAATACCCCAGATCGGTTGGTTTTGGTCCATCATTCAGCTCTTTCACTAGTGATCCATGGTATATCATTCCAGTCTGTGTGATAATGGAGCTGTAGAAACGTGAGGCAAAATACAACGTAAGGCAAATAACTTCTTGCTTAGCTGTGGCTAGCAGTCTGTATGCATTCAGGCAGGCTTCTCTTCCTTCTTATCACCCTGTATGACATCCCTGGCATAGCTGCTGTTCTAGAAGACCTTCGCTCTGGAGACAGATCAACCTGAGTTTCTGTCCTATTTCCCGTGCTTACTTGTGGCACGACCTTGAGAAAGTGACTAAACATCTAGCAGCCTCTGATGCCTGTCTTTAAAATAAAGATACAGATAATACATATCTAAAGTGTTACTGTGAGAGTTAAATTAGAAAATCGATGTCAAATTCAGAATCCAGTTTCTGGCACATATTCCCACAACGTTTTATTTTATATGTTCCTCAACCTTTCCCTAATCTTCCATACAGAGGCTGCCTTCCTTCACTTTTCTATCTCTACTAGGTGTGAAAATAATGCTGTGCTTAGAGTAGATGACTTTGTTTTTGGCCAGTGATAATTTTTCCTAACTCCCTGTTTCAGATTCCAAGGGATGCTGGGGTTCTGGAATCTGAAATGTACATCCGTGTTTGCTCTGTTCTTTTCCTGGTTTTATGAACTCTGACAAGACCCTTTCTCAGGCTTCATTCTTTAAGAGTGTAGGCTCTCATAATTTCCAAAAAGCTTTTGTTTCACAGTATGTAATTCACCATGTTGCAACATACCCACTTTTTATGCTTGTACCAAAAAAGAAACTAGAAGTTAATATGAAAGTTTGTCTACTATAAGTATGCACAATTAGTCTCCAAGAACTGATTCAGGAGCTCATTAGGAAATAGTTACTGCTTTACCCTCAAACCTCTATGTCTCACAAAAATAACAATTGCCGAGTTCTTAGGGAAAATAAATGTTGCCTTCTTTCATTTTGTCCCATTCTGATAGTCTAGTTAAAAAATTACGTATAATGAGGGGTGCCTGGGTGGCTCAGGTCCGGCTTCAGCTCAGGTCATGATTTTGTGGTTTGTGGGTTTGAGCCCCGCATTGGGTTCTGTGCTGACAGCACAAAGCTCAGAGCCTGTTTCAGATTCTGTGTCTCCCTCTCTCTCTGCCCCTCTCCTGCTCATGCTCTGTCTCTGTCTGTCTCTCAACAATAAATGTCAAAAAAAATTTTAAAAACTAGGTATAACGAGACCTTGAATTTTATACCTATTCATTTCTGCTGTTAAGATAATAAAAGTATGATTGAGCCTGTATTCCAATTAGCTAATAAATATGAAACCATGGTGAGGGTCACTAAAAACAGCCTATTGTTTTCTCGAATTTGCCACAATTTTATCTCAAGGAGACTTTCTAGAAAAGCATACTTACCTCAGTTGAAATTTGATAAGCACCTTTTAGTACAGTTACCAACTAGCATAATGAACTGATCCAAGTGCTCCCCCCCACTTTTTTTTTTTAATTTTTTTTTCAACGTTTATTTATTTTTGGGACAGAGAGAGAGCATGAACGGGGGAGGGGCAGAGAGAGAGGGAGACACAGAATCAGAAACAGGCTCCAGGCTCTGAGCCATCAGCCCAGAGCCTGACGCGGGGCTCGAACTCACGGACCGCAAGATCGTGACCTGGCTGAAGTCGGACGCTTAACCGACTGCGCCACCCAGGCGCCCCTCCCCCCACTTTTTTTAAATCCCTTGTTTTTATTGCCTGAGTCATGATTAATAATGGCCCAACCAACTTACAAGTGCTGCTTATTTTTGAAAACATTTCAACTTGCTAGAATAAATACATGAGTAAATATCACCAGAAGTTTTCTATATGATTTCAAAATTATTACTAATCTTGTTCACAAAGGTAGCGGTGTCTCCATCTTGGAGTCTATGATAAAACCTCTTTCTCCCCAAATACATATTTATTTTAAAATTCAGAATGTAGGAAAACAAAGGTGAACAATACACACATGTGCACACACACACACACACGTGCATGTGTAAATCCACCTATAAGACATTACCCAGTGAGAGTTGCCATCAGTGTTTTGCTAGATATCCTGGTTATCAGCTTTCCCTCCTCCTCCACCTCCTCCCTCCAGTCTTCTATTAACTTGGTTAAGCCTCTGCCATCCTAAAGGGTACCCTCTGGGGCTAAATGATTTCTTTGTTCACTTATAAGTCATCTTAAACAAAATTTTAGGATCCTTAGTTTCCATAAACAAGAGTAAGCATTTTAATCCTTAGTGTATGCCCTTGTGAAAGTACCATGTGCGTGAAGACCACAGCACCTGACAGGTTGATAGGCGTCTAATAAATGATGGTGCCCCCGCCAATGGGCAGCGGAAGAAGAAAGGCTGGAGCTAGCATAAGCTTCCAAATTTTAAGTACTGTTGAAAATATCCATGTGGAGTCAAAACAGAACTGCATGTGAGATTTTATTCCACAGCTTATTGTTAGTACTGGCAAGCTACTTAAAAAAGTAGTATTTTGGGGTTGCCTGGGTGGCTCAGTCGGTTGAGTGTCCGACTTCGGCTCAGGTCATGATCTCAGAGTCTGTGAGTTCGAGCCCCGCATGGGGCTCTGTGCTGATGGCTCAGAGCCTGGAGCCTGCTTCCGATTCTGTGTCTCCCTCTCTCTTTGCCCCTTTCCTGCTCATGCTCCGTCTCTCTCTGTCTCAAAAATAAATAAAAACATTAAGAAAAAAAAGTAGTATTTTGGGGCCCTTGGTGGCTCAGTTGGTTGAGCATTCACTCTTGATTTTGGCTCCAACCCATTGTTTCCTAATTCATGGAACAGGAAATCAGGTCATGATCTCGTGGTTTGTGAGTTCAAGCCCTGCCATGGAGCCTGCCTGGGATTCTCTTTCACTCTCTCTCTCTCTCCCTTCCCCTGCTCTTGCACGCACACACACTCTCTCTCTCAAAATAAACAAAATAAAAATAACAATCATAATAAAAAGTAAAAAGTAACAGGTAAAATTAATTAAAAAATAGTTTGTCACCTCTTGAACTTTCTTCCCTCAGTGAAGTTTTTCTTTTTTAATAGATGACAACAGGATGAGTACATATTCATATCAAACATATTTACTATTTTTTATTTATTAGAGGAAAGTACTACTATATAAGGCACAAGCCACTCCTTTATGTACAGACTATTGCAGATGGAGGAAAAAATAATTGCAAAGAAATTTCCTGTTTTGTGGGAATCAAAACACTCATGCGGTTACAAATTATTGACCAGTGCTTAGCTGGTTCTTTGTGGACTCGTACATTTTCAGCCTGGCCTATCTATGAAGGCAAGTCCACTTTCAAATGAGTTCAAACAATGGAGGCCAAATGGTTTCAAGAAGAAAATTCCAAATATTAGAATAAAAATTTTAGTTTGTTGTCTGGTTATGTTAAAGAGATACAAAATGGGCTTGGTAACACACAGAGGCTGTGGGTCAGACAGGCTTAGATATGAATTCTGATTCAAGCAAATTTTATTTTTTTTAATTTATTTTTTGTTTTTTAATTATTTTTAATGTTTTATTTTTGAGACAGAGAGAGACAGAGCGTGACCAGGGGAGGGGCAGAGAAAGAGCAAGACACAGATTCTGAAGCAGGCTCCAGGCTCTGAGCTGTCAGCACAGAGCCCGATGTGGGGCTCGAACTCACAAACCGCGAGATCATGACCTGAGCCGAAGTGGGATGCTCAACCGACTGAGCCACCCAGGCGCCCTGGATTCAAGCAAATTTTAGCTAATTGCCCTTGAGCTATATAATTACCCTCTCCAACCCATTGCTTCCTAATTCATGAAACAGGGAAATCATTGCCGTTACTGGGCTGGAGTGAGAATTGAATAACAAAATGTGAATACAAAACACTTTGCACCTAGTAAGCAGTCAAAATGGAAAAAGCTGTCACAATTATATACTAGAATTGTTTTATTGCTGTTGCCACCATCCTGTGGGTAGGGTCACCATTGTGTTCAAATTTTGAAATGTTTCAAACAGAGGGAAGTCCCACAATTTGAGGGCTAAAATAAATTAACGAAAGAAAGAATGGCAGAAATTTGTTGCCTCCAAAACATAAAATGAGTCCTTAGGTCAGGATGTTATTCACAGAAGGTGCTCAACAAACATAAGCTGTCATCACCATCATCCTCATGAGAATCGTCATCCTTATTTTTACTTGTTCCTTTTCCATCCCATCTTTCTTGGGAATGACAGCTAGATCTTTAAAAGAGAAGTTTGACATTTTAAACATACCTATTGCTTGCATATATTTACAAGTTGGTCACTCACAGGAAACCATGGCAAAACATCTGTTTTTTATAATTTACTATTGAAGAATAACTGAAATACAATGTTATATTAGTTTCAGGTATACAACAGGGATTCAACAGTTCTGGACATTACTCAGTGCTCACCACAGTAAGCGTGGTCACCATCTGTCACCATACAACAGTATTGCAATATTATTGATTATATTCCTATGCTGTACTTTTCATCCCCTTGACTTATTTATAACTGGAGGTTTGTACCTTTTATCTCCTGTACCTATATCACCCTTCCCCCACCCATCTCCCTTCTGGAAACTACCACTTTGTTTTCTTAAGAGTCTGCTTGTTTTAGGGCACTTGGGTGGCTCAGTTGGTTAAGCGTCTGACTCTTGATTTCGGCTCTGGTCATGATCTCACAGTTTGTGGGTTTGAGCCCCGCATCAGGCTCTGCAGTGACAGTGAGGAGCCTGCTTGGGATTCCTTGTCTCCCTCTCTTTCTGCCCCTCTCTCACTCACGCATGCTCTCTCTCAAAAATAAATAAATTTTTAAAAAAGAGTCTGCTTGTTTGTTTTGGAAAAACATTTTTTAAAGGCCTGCATATAGAGTGAGATCTGACCTGATATAAAGTTCTGAGAACATGAGAAATGTCAGCATCACACGATATTCGAATCCCTGATTGTGAAATCACCTTCTGAGGTCAAGTTTCTGAGCTCTTCCTTGGGCATCACAAGCTCTGTACAGAGATAGGTCTGTTGGTCACTGCCGCTGGGCTCTCCCTTCTCCGTTTTTCAGAGCACAGGGTCCCTCATTAGTGAGAGCATTTGAAATAAGTTCTGCTCAGGCATCTCACAGTCACTCCAACCGGCTCCCCTATTTGTAACCGCAGAGATGTTTAAGGGCATTTTTATTCCAGAATAGGGAGTTGGTGGTGGGCTAGCTTCTAGTGTCCAGAGATCCTCACAGGTCCCGTTAGTTTCCTTGCTGGGATGGTAACTCACCATTATGCTGTCCCTACTCATAAGTGGATGCCATTTATGACTTATTTTGAAGTAACGTGGGGCTGGGGCTGAAGTACAGATGTTTGGTCCTCCTGTGATCATGGTTGGTGAATGAAAGTGGCGGTGTTCTTGGGCTCTGGTGAGCAACTGTAGTCCCTGGCACACTTTCTGTGCTGGTGACATCTCTGAAGGCTGTAACCGTGTCTGAGCAATTTCACTAATTTTCAGCTGGCTCTTTTTTTTTTTCAACTGAAATCATTTAATGCTTACAATTTAAGAAAGTATGTAATGTTTTTTGTCCATTTTACAGGCCAAAAAAATCAGTAGAGAGATGAAGTAACTTGCTTCCATTTACAAGGCTAATTAACGCAGCAGACAAGATGAGAAATCAAGCCTATTTGATCTAAATCTCTTAATCTTTGATTTCAAAGCATCTATTTCTGAATCTCTCTTAGAATTTCATTATGTACATGTTATGAATTCTTTTCTATAATCCGGATCTGTGGTCATTGTTGTTCGGTTTCGCTACACAAAGTTGGTTCATATATCACTGGTAATTTCCTGCCACAGCTGTTCAAAGTCATCGTTTCCTTTGTCCACATCTAAAAGACAACTTTAGGGGCACCTGGGTGGCTCAGTCAGTTAAGTGTCTGACTTTGGCTCAGGTCATGATCTCAGAGTTCATGGGTTTGAGCCCCGCGTCGGGCTCTGCACTGACAGCTCCGAGCCTGGATCCTACTTCAGATTCTGTATCTCCCTCTTTCTCTTCCCTTCCTTCACTGGTGCTCTCTCTCAAAAATAAATAAACATTAAAAAAAACCATGACTTTAATGTACAGGTAATTTCTGCCTTAACTCTACAGACTTGATCAATTATATTTCTTTTGCACCAGCCAATTTTTCCTCCCAATTGTTTCTGCAGACAATTGTATATTACAGAAAATGGTGGCAATGTAATTTCTAAAAAAGTACCTTTGTGTGCCACAATCTTGGGATTGTGATAAGTAAAGAGATTTTTATTGCTGTGGTGAGAGAACATCTCTGAACCTCTTAAATTTACTACGATAAGAAAAAGTATACTTGGATGAAAGTACTTGAAGACTCCCTGCTGTTGAATACTTTTTTTCACATGCAGTTTCTTTTTGTCTTTTAAACTAAAACTTCATTCTAGCTGTAGCACTGGGTGTAAAGAGTGTTCAGGACTATTGACACTGATCTGTTTCACACCTCCAATCAGGGCAACATTATGACTTCTGTGGCCTGCTGGTAATTTTGTCCTCATGAGCCCTCCTCCTCCATTAACAATATTAAAAATTATATTTTATAACTGCATTGATATAAAGATGACTATAGTCCAAGTTGGATTTGGATTACATTCATTGTTTCCTTATTTTAAAAGAAATTGAACATTTCAAGGGCTCCTAAAATTATTGTAGGCCTTAGGCACCATGCCTACTGTGTCTTAATGGGTATGTCGACCCTGCCCACGACATACGTGCTCCTGAAGAAATCTGATCCAGCCAGCAAAATTGACTGCCCCGAGTTTGGTCAGGGAAATAAATCTCTATTTATTTAAGAAAGGGAATAAATGTCTATAAATCACCACTAGATATTTTTAGGTAAAGACTAATCACAAAATTCATTTATGACTGTTTTTCATTATTTGCCCCCAGAGTTTCTTCATGACATTTTTCACTTCTGCATTTCTGAGGGTGTAGATTAAAGGGTTCAGCATGGGAGAGACTATCGTACAAAACACAGTCACAGCTTTGTCAGAGGGGAAGGAGGTCACGGGTCTCAGGTATAGGAAGGAACAAGGTACAAAGAATAAGATGACAACGGTGACATGAGAGGCACAGGTAGACAGGGCTTTGCGACGCCCTTCAGAGCTATGAGTCCTCAGTGAGTGCAGGATGACAACATAAGAAGCAACCAGCATAGAAAAAATGAGCAAACACAGTGATCCACTGT
Source organism: Prionailurus viverrinus (assembly GCF_022837055.1). Taxonomy (NCBI): domain Eukaryota; kingdom Metazoa; phylum Chordata; class Mammalia; order Carnivora; family Felidae; genus Prionailurus; species Prionailurus viverrinus. The sequence goes on from NC_062570.1 coordinate 100,536,513, forward strand.
TGGCAGCAATCAGGGGCCCCAAAGTGCGAGTGTCTGTACAGGCTAGCTCCAGGAGAGGTATTAAATCGCACATAAAATGGTCAATAACATTGGGGCCACAGAACGGTAACTGGGCCATGAACAAAATCTGGATTCCTCCATGAAGAAAGCCTAAAATCCCAGCCATTCCCACGAAGAAACCACAGACAGGTCGTCTCATGATGGTCATGTAATGCAAGGGCTTACAGATGGCTACATAGCGGTCATAGGCCATGACAATTAACAAGATGATCTCAGCTCCAGCGAAGAAATGTTCTGCAAAGAGCTGAGTCATGCAGCCATTGAAGGAGATGGTGTTCTTCTCAGAGATCAGGTCATAGATCATTTTGGGTGCTATGGAAGAAGAGTAGAAACCATCTATAATAGACAAGTAGGACAGGAAAAAGTACATGGGAGAACCCAGGGCTGGGCTGATGAAGATGGTGACGGAGATGAGCAGGTTATCTGCCAGTGTGATCAAGTAGGTGATTAACAACACAGCAAATAAGACTTTCTGCAGTTCTGGATTCTGGGTCAAGCCCAGCAAAATGAATTCTGTTACATTGCTCATCCTTTCCATGGATTCAGCTTGGGTTGTGAGCACATGGTCCATCTGGAGAGATCACAGAATTTCTGAGTAATATTTTTAATTCAACACTAAAAGTTTCCATCACCTCTGTAGTCCTGGCCTTTGGGATTGATGGAACCACAGCTTCCACTCACCCCTGCCACTTCAGAGACAGTTATAAAGAAGATTAGAAAGAGGTTACATTTCTCTTATTCATATAAATTGAATATTAACAATATGTTACAAACACCAGAATAAAAGCAAAGTGTTAATATGTATGTTGACTATGATGGACTTCCAAACTCTCTTTCTGGCTCTAAACCCTCACAGGTGGCTTTCTTTCGCTGTTTTTGGGACAAAGTTTGTCAATAACAATGATTTTGAAGTTATATTTGCCCACTGGCACGAATATTTATAGGTATATGGACACAATATTCTTTAAAAAGTCAACTGTATATCAGATAGGAAAGTGCCAAGCCTTACTGTATCTATACCAGCAGTGTTCTTTGAGGTATGATTCCTTTCTGTCAAATGAATGCACGTACACACAGAGAGCTGCAGATGGGGTTTTCCCTCTTCAAAATGCCAAGGAACTGTCTTCATAACAGCTCATTGAGCAGCATTTCCTCAGTAGCCCTGGATGTTGTATCTGGCTCCAAATGGCTATTACACAGTCACTCTTCCCACATCTTTGGATATAAATATACAATTGGTACAAAGTTCCCTTAAAAGTTCTCAATATTTCTTGGGGCACCTGGGTGGCTCAGTCGGTTGGGCGGACGACTTCGGCTCAGGTCATGATCTCGCGGTCCGTGAGTTCAAGCCCCGCGTCGGGCTCTGTGCTGACAGCTCAGAGCCTGGAGCCTGTTTCAGATTCTGTGTCTCCCTCTCTCTGACCCTCCCCCGTTCATGCTCTGTCTCTCTCTGTCTCAAAAATAAATAAACGTTAAAAAAAAAGTTCTCAATATTTCTTAAATGGATTTTCTGTGTAACTGGTCTTTCATTACATAAAAAAATGAGGCTCTGGATTAGATATATAATACCACTCACATTTTACAAATGGAATTAGATGAGTCATAAAGTTTCCCTGGATTTCCTATTGATGAGACAGAAATGTTAAGGTCGTCTAAGATAATACAATTTTTTTCTTTTGGCATAAGTTTAATCAATTAAGATAAATTTGAAATTTTTATTGTGTATTGGTGGAAAAAGTGGAATATATACAAGAATATATTCTTTTTTTTAAAAAATGATCTGTACATGGATTTTCAAAAGTGATTACATGTTACAAAAGATCACAGGATATCTTATTCCTTCTCCCCCTCTTTTTCTCCTTTCTCAAATCCCTGCCAAAACACATAACATATTTTTCCTCAAAACTTTTTGGACACAGAAACCAGCATGATGATCATTCAGCTTCAATAAAGGTGAGGAAGGATATCTTTATCTTTAGTTTTACAGAACGCTGTCTCTGTAGTTGCTTCTTCTCTACCCAGGGCTCCTATAGGTGGTAACTATGTGCCTAATCATTCTTAATTTAATTCACAAATTCTAACTTCAATGTGGCAACATGGAAGTCATGAAAAGGGGAAACAATTTCAAATAATCACACATAAAACCTACTGAAGCGATCTATTTCTACATACACGTTGACCACAATGTTGTTACAGTGACCTTAGGAGTTCTCAAAAGCGCCTCGTCTGGCAGCATCACAGATCGTGTTTTCTACTGCTATTTTCATGTCATCAAGCTCAAATTCATTTTTAGAGAATAAGATTACCTTCAATTCAAAGAATCTAATTGTAAAACCTATTCGGTGAAAATAATTTGGCTTAATTAAGTTAACTCTCAAAATTTGGGGAAAAAGATTTAGTTATTACTGACCTGGATCTAGTTGATTGTGAATTCCAGTTTTGAGATTGAACTCAGTCATTGTTTTCTTCCCCTGGGAGCATAGCCCCCCAGCTTCAAATACACTCTATAAACTAACAAGTGGGACACTGGAATTCTCTCTCTAGACAGCTCTTCTAGTCTTGGGCATTTTCATTTATTTTCGTTCCCATTATCAATCTGAATTTACTCAGAAAATGAGCTGTTTGAGTTAGGAAACTGCAGTGGCTCTAGATTTAATTTCTATTCACTTTCTTGGCCTCCTGTGGAAGTATAAACACATCTCCAAAACACATAAATTTTTCAGATCTCAGAACTGTATTCAGTCTATATTAAAAACAATGGGAACAATGAAAAATTCTTCAAATCAGAAAAAGCGAGTGTATGAAAGTATAAAATGTATAAGTGCATCAGATCCAGTTGATTGGATGTTGTTTTTTTTCCCAAATCCTGCCAAATTTATGTTTCCCAAGAAGTCCATGAACAGTGTGGTGAGAATTCTTTCTATTCCTGATTTAAGCTCTCCTTTTAACCCTAAGTGTGGGAACAGTGTCTCCCATATAGACCTTAAGTCTATTAGTTAACGTGCTTGGCTGTTGTCATTTACTTAAATCTCCTGTAATTCTTCATCGACTCTAGAGAAATATTTAAATAGACATTCACAACGGGCAGGATTTGGTAAGGCATTGACCTCTCAAGTCCTCAGAGGATTCGTAATTGGTCCTGTTGGAATCTTTGCTGGAAGCAAAGCATCCACAAACATCATTAGAGGCCAGTTTATTTTTGTATCTTTGTTTTATTTTATTTTTTCTCCAACTTTTTGTTTAAATTCTAGTTAGTTACATACAGTGCAGTATTGGTTTCAGGAGTAGAATCCAGTGACTTATCACATATAACACCCAGTGCTCATCATAACAAGTGCCCTCCTTACTACACATCACCCATCAAGCCCATCCTCCACCCATCTCCCTCCAGCAAGTCTCAGTTTGTTCTTTCATTTTCGATCTTTAAGGGTCTCTCACAGTTTGTTTACCTCTCTTCCCCCCACCACCATATGTTCATCTGTTTCTTAAATTCCACATATGAGTGAAATCATATGGTATCTTTCTTTCTCTGACTTACTAATTTCGCTCAGCATAATACACCCTAGTTCCCTCTACACCACTGCAAATGGCAAGGTTTCATTCTTTTGATGGCTGAGTAATACTCCATTGTGTGTGTGTGTGTGTGTGTGTGTGTGTGTGTGTGTGTGTTTATATATATATTTGTGTGTGGGGCGCCTGGGTGGCTCAGTCGGTTAAGCGGCGGACTTCGGCTCAGGTCATGATCTCGCGGTCCGTGAGTTCGAGCCCCGCGTCAGGCTCTGTGCTGACAGCTCAGAGCCTGGAACCTGTTTCAGATTCTGTGTCTTCCTCTCTCTCTGCCCCTTCCCCATTCATGCTCTGTCTCTCTCTGTCTCAAAAATAAATAAACGTTAAAAAAAATATATATATTTGTGTGTGTGTGTGTATATATATACACACACACATATGTATATATATATGGTGTGTATATATATGCCATATATTCTTTATTCACTCATCAGTTGATGGACATTTGGGCTCTATCCATAGCTTTGCTATTGTTGATAATGCTGCTATAACCATAGTGTTTCTGGCTGTAGTTTAGGACGAGAGTGATAAGGTAAGTTGGAAAGCACCATGATAAAACTTTGTTCTTCATTTTAATATTGGTGAGCCTGGCACAGGATAGGGTATGGTTTTAGGCACAGATCGGAGTTCAGAGAATGGATTTCTCTCTGAAAACCTGACTGTTCTAACTAATATGGTTGTCCTAACAATGGAAATACCAATTTTCAAGGTTATGTGCCATGTTACCCTGGGAAACTGTGCCATTTTTAATTCTCAGCTACCAAAGATTGGGTAAAGATTGTCATGATGAGTTCAGGGGAATATAGCTTTTCTCTCTACCCCACACAGAAGGAATTGTGGAGATTTACAGTAAAGTATAGTGCCTCCACATGGTAGCCATTGAAAAAATCACACTTAGCCAAACATTATGTATAAAGACATTCAGAAGTAAAGGTTAGAATCACTATAAAAAGGAGGCTCCACTCTAATCTCTCCCTCAGCTTCTGAGGTGTTGAAGAGTTGGCTGAAATCCTGCACAGAATCACCTTTTAAAAAAATCAACCTTTACCTTCAAAGCAAGCTGATATGCTCCTGAAGTCCAGAACCAAAAAGGGAAGCAGTGCCTTTAGCTCTGTCCTCGGCAGCTACTTTTGTTCCTTTGTTTCCTGCCAACCCCACTCACAGTCTGTCCCTCTCCCTTGTTTTTTTTTTTTTTTTAATTGTGGTAAAATATACATAATATAAAAGTTGCCATTTTAACCATTTTCAAATGTACAGTTCAGTGGCAGTAAGTACATTCACACTGTTGTGCAAACATCGCCATCAACCATCTCCAGAACTTTTTCATCTTCCCACACTAAAAATCCATCTCCATTGATCAATCACTGCTCATTTCTTCCTTCCCTCCGCCCCTGGAAAAACGCTGTCTGCTTTCTGCTTCTATGAGTTGAACTATTTTAGATATTTCATGTAAATGGAATTAGGCAGTGTTCTATCACTGGTTTAGTTTACTTAGACTAATAACCTCAAGTTTCATCCTCAAGTTTCATTGGTCACAAATGACAGAATTTTGTTCCTTCTAAGTCTGAAAAGTATTCTATGCAGTATATCTATACTACATTTCTTTTTTTTAAAGCATTGCCTCTGTTGATGGACATTTAGGTTGTTTCCACATCTTAGCTATTGTGAACAATGCTGAAATGGACGTTGGGGTGCAAATAATTTCTTGAGATCCTGATTTCAGTATTTTTGGATAAATACCCAGAAGTGGGATTGCTGGATTATATGGTATTCTATTTTTAATTTTGTGAGAAACCTCCATACTCTTTTCCATAGTGACTCTGGCAATTTATATTCCTGTCAGCGAACAGAGGTTTTCTTTTCTTCATATCCTTGCCAATACTTGTTATCTCTTGTCTTTTTGACAATAGCCATTTTAACAGGTGTGAAATGATATATCATTGTGATTTTGATTTGCTTTTCCCTGATGGTTAGTAATGTTGAGCATCTTTTCATTTGCTTATTGGCCATTTTTACAAATTCTTTGTGGTAATGTATATTCAAGTTCTTTGGCTTTTTAAAAATTGGGATATTTTTGCTATTGAGTTGTACAAATTCTTTGTATATATTTGACATTAACCCCTTATTAAATATATGGTTTGCAAATATTTTTTCCCTTATGTGGGTTGCCTTTTTACTTTTTTGTTCCCTTTGTTGTACAGAAGATTTTTAGTCTGCTGTGGTCCCATTTGTCTATTTTTTGCCTTTGTTGTCTGTTCTTTTGGTGTCATAACCAAGAAATCATTGTCCATCCCATGTTACAAAGATTTTCTGCTGTGTTTTCTTCTAAGAGTTTTATAGTTTTCGGTCTTTTGTTTTAAGTCCATTTTGAGCTGACTTTTGTGAAGGTGTAAGATAAAGATTCAATTTCATTCTTTTGAAAGTGGTTATCCAGTTTCCCTAGCACCATTTATTAGGAAAACTATTCTTCCCCCATTGTGTATTCTTGGCACCCATGTTGAAGATCAGTTGACCATGTGTATATGCATGGGTTTATTTGTAGGTTCTCTATTCTATTCCATTGGTCTATATGTCTTTATGCCAGTACCATACTATTTTAATTACTATAGCTTTGTAATATAGTTTGTAATCAGGAAGTGTTGTGCTTCTGGCTTTGTTCTTCTTCTTTCTTTGTCTACTGTGGTTCCATATGAATTTTAAGATTGTCTTCTCTATTTCTGTGAAAAATTCCATTGGGATTTTGATAGAGATTGCACCAATGCTTGATTGCTTTGGGTAGTATGGCATTTTGATGACACTGAATCTTATAATCCAGGAACACACGATGTCTTTCTGTTTATTTGCCTTTTTTTTTGTTTTTACTTTCTTTTGTAAATGTTTTGTGGTTTTCAGTTTACAAATTTTAGTCTTTTTAGTTAAGTTTATTCCCAAGTATTTTATTCTTTTTGATACATTTGTAAATGGAACTGTTTGTTTTTTTTTTTAAGTTTCCTTTTTGGAAAATTCATTCTTAGTTTATAGAAACAACTGATTTTTGTATGTTGATTTCATATTCTGAGACTTTACTGAGTTTGTTAAATAGTTCTAACAGTTTTTGAGTGTGTGTGTGTGTGTGTGTGTGTGTGTGTGTGTGTAATATTTAGGCTTTTTTTTCTTTTTTTTTTTAATTTTTTTTTTCAACATTTATTTATTTTTGGGACAGAGAGAGACAGAGCATGAACGGGGGAGGGGCAGAGACAGAGGGAGACACAGAATTGGAAACAGGCTCCAGGCCCTGAGCCATCAGCCCAGAGCCCCACGCGGGGCTCGAACTCACGGACCGCGAGATCGTGACCTGGCTGAAGTCGGACGCTTAACCGACTGTGCCACCCAGGCGCCCCTAGGCTTTTCTACATATAAGATCATGTCATCTAAAATTAGAAATAATTTTACTTCTTCCTTTCCAATTTGGATACCTTCTATTTCTTTTTCTTTCCTAATTGCTCTGGCTAGGACTTTCAGTATTATGTTGAATAAAATTGGTGAGAGGGAGTCCTTTTTTGTTCCCAGTGTTAGCGGAAAATCTTTTAGTTGTTCACTTGTTGAAGAAAGAAGTTCACTTGTTGAGTATGATGTTTCCTGTGGGCTTGTCATATATAGCCTTTATTATGTTGAGATAATTTCTTTTTAATCTTGGTTTATTGAGACTTTTATAATAAAAGGGGATTAATTTTGTCAGATGCTTTTTTTTTTTGCATCTGTTAACATGATCATATAATTTTTATCCTTCATTCTGTTAATGTGCTGTGTGTCATTGATGGATTCTTGCACGCTGAATCATTCTTGCATTCCAGGAATAAATCCCATTTGGTTATAGTATATAGTTTCTTTAATGTGCTTTTGAATTCAGTTTGCTAGTATTTGTTTAAGATTTTTGCATTTATGTTCATCAGGGATATTGCCTATAGTTTTCTTTTCTTGTGGTATCTTTGGCTTTGGTAACAGAGTAAATCTGGCTTTATAAAACAAGATTAGACATGTTTTTGGGGTGCCTGGGTGGCTCAGTCAGTTAAGTGTCCAGCTCTTGATTTTGGCTCAGGTCATGATCTCATGATTTGTGGGTTTGAGCCCCACTTAAGGCTCTGCACTCAGTGCAGAGCTTGTTTGGGATCCAGTCTCTCTCTCTGTCTCTCTCTCTGCCCTCCCCTGCTTGTGTGTGCATGTGCACTCTCTCTCTCTCTCAAAATAAATAAATAAATGTAAAAATTAGAAGTGTTTTTTCCTTTTCAAAGTTTTGGAAGTATTTCAGGATTGGCATTTATTCTTCTTTAAATGTTGATTGTAGATTTCATCAGTGAAGCCCTCTGTTTTGGGGCTTTTTTTTTTTTTCCTTAGGAAGTTTCTAATTATGGATTTCTTTTCTTTGCTCATTATTTGTCTGCTCAATTTACCTATTTATTTATGCTTTAGATTTGGTAGATTGTATGTTACCAGAATTTATATATTTCTTCTAGGTTATCCAATTTATTACTGTATAACTATTTGTATGAGACTTTTATAATTCTTTTATTTCTGTGACATGGGTTTTAATGTACCTTCTTTCATTTCAGATTTTATTTATTTGAATTTTTTCTCAGTCTGGCTAAAGTTTGTCAATTTTGTTTTGCTTTAAAAAAAACAAATCTTAGTTTCATTGATTTTTTCTATTGTTTTTCTAGTCTTTATTTCATTTATTTCTGCTGTAATCTTATTTGTTCCTTCCTTTGCTAATTTTGGGCTCAGTTATTCTTCTTTTTCTCATTTCTTGAAGTATAATGTTAAATTGCTTATTTGAGATCTTTTTAAATGTAGGTGTTCATTGCTATAAAGTTCCCTTTTAGTGTTGCTTTTGCTGCATCCCATAGGTTTTGGTGTATAGTTAAAAATTTTTGTTTGTTTTGAAATGTTTCTGAATCCCCTTTTGGTTTCTTCTTTGACCCATCGGTGGTACATAAATGTGTTGTTTAATTTCCATGTATTTGCAAATTTTCCAGTTTTCTTTCTGCTTTTGATATCTAGTGTTACTTCATTGTGTTCAGAAAAGACACTTTGTATGATATCAATATTCTTAAGTTTTTCAAGACTTGTTTTGTGACCTAATATATGATCTAGGCTGCATAATCTTCCATGTGCACTTGAGAAGAATGTATATTCTACTGCTATTGGATGCAATGTTCTATATGTCAGTTAGATCTATTTGGTTAATAGTGATGTTCATATCCACTGTGTTCTTATTGATTTTCTGTCTATATGTTCTATCCATCATTGAAAATGGAATATTGAGGTCTCTTACTATTATTGTATTGTCTATTTCTGTCTTTAGATCTGTTGATATTTGCTTAATATATTTAAGTACTCTGATGTTGGGTGAAATCTATCTATCTATATATAAATATATATTTCTAATTATTATATCTTCCTGGTAAATTGACCCTTTATCATTATATAAAGTCCTTTCTTACGAGTTTGTGTTTTAAAGTCTATTTGGTCTGACATAAGTATAGTCCCTGCCCTCTTTTGGTTGACATTTGTATGGAATATCTTTTTCCATCACTTCACTTTGAACCTATGTGGTCCTTAAATCTTAAGTGAGTCTCTTGTAGACAGCATATAGCTGGATTAAAAAAAAAACATTTAATCACTCTATGTCTTTTGATTGGGGAGTTTAACCCATTTACATATAATTATTTATAGGTAAGGACTTATTCTTGCCATCCTGTTTTGTGTCTTGTAGTTCTTTCCCTCTTTTTCTTTTTTACTGCCTTCCTTTGTATTTTGTTGATTTTTTGATGTTGATGCTTTGATGATTTTCTCTTTTCTTTCGCAGGGCTTCTGTCCTGGGCCAGAGCTGGATCTCCTTTTATTTGAATTCTTTCTCTTAGAATGGCACTGTGTCTGTATCTCAAATTACTTTCCATTGCACTGGTCTGCAGTTAGCCTGAAGGTTGCCATTCAAATTTGAATGTACAGACTTTCTGTCTTAATCCAATTACTCAGTTATTATTAACTCCTTTTTGTACCAGTTACTTATGTTCCTATCAGCTAAGGCATAAATCCATATAATAATAGCTACTGCAGAAGTGAAGTGATGTATAGTACGTCTTTGACCGAAAAAAATGCTCCACCTTCTGCCTGGGAATCATGTGTGAAATTGCTCTATGGCTGTACCTCGCAGAATTTTATCCCTTTTTGTCTTTAGGCAGAGAAAATAATTTATTCTAAGAAGATCCCAGATCATAATGTAAATGGTACCTCTGGAATTGCACAACAGGGCAGCATTAATTTGGGGATGAGTCCTGCCTTGATAACTCTCTTGTTCCTCAAAACCTGTTCATTTCTGGTTGATCTTTATTTCTTATGATAACGAATCTACTTTGGCTATGTGGTTGGGATTGAGACTATGCATTTTCAGCAAAATAATTCGCCATTAGGCTTTTTGTTTAAATATTTTAATTGTCCTGTTGGCTATATAATCTGTACCCAAAGCTTTACAGAGAACTGTTCCACTGAATACATAAACTCCGAGATTTTCTATACATTGTGACATTTTTATGTTGTTCAGCAGTGTCCCTTTGATCAATAATTTGTTAATGCAGAGAGGTTTCTAAATGGAGGAGACTTTCGTCATTTAATTCAATATCGCTGTTTTATGAAAGAAGAACCATTAAAGATTAGAGAAAACAAGGGGAGCAAAATATACTTAAGCTCGTATATTTTGATTTCAAGACCATTATCCTTTCTATTAGTCATACTTGTTCTTAATATATGCATACATTTTGTTTTTTCCCTTCTCTAGTCACATGAATTGTTACCCAAGGTTACCGTATGGCTCCAGAGTTTCCTCATGGCGTTTTTTACCTCCGAATTTCTGAGGGTGTAGATTAAGGGGTTTAACATAGGTGTTATCATAGTATAAAACACAGCCGCTGTTTTGTCAATGGGGAAGGTGATCATGGGCCGCAGGTACACAAATATACAGGGTACAAAGAACAGGACGACTACAGTAACATGGGAGGCACATGTGGAGAGAGCCTTACGCTGTCCTTCAGGGCTGTGGGTTCTCAGGGAGTAAAGGATGAGGAGGTAGGAGGTGATAAGAATAGAAAAAATGAGCAGACACATCAGCCCGCTGTTGGCGGCAACAAGAAGTCCAAAGATGTGGGTGTCAGAGCAGGAGAGTTTCAGCAGAGGGAAAAGGTCACAGATGAAATGGTCAATGACGTTGGGGCCACAGAAGGGCAACCAGACTATAAAAAGAATTTGAATCAGAGCGTGAAGAAATCCCCCGGCCCAGGCCGTGGCCACCAGGAGGCCACACGCTCGCCTGTTCATTGTGATCGTGTAGTGCAGGGGCTTGCAGATGGCCACGTAGCGGTCATAAGCCATGACCGTGAGCAGGATGATCTCGACTCCCCCAAAGAAATGCTCTGCAAAGAGCTGAGTCATGCACCCACCGAAGGAGATAGTTTTCTTTTCGGTGACTAAGTCAAATATCATTTTGGGAGCCATGGCAGAAGAGCAGCAGCTGTCTATGAAGGCCAAGAAAGACAGAAAAAAATACATGGGGGAGCCCAGGGCTCGGCTGGTGGTGATTGTCACGACAATGAGTAGGTTGCCTGCCATGGTGAGAAAGTAGATGACTATAAACACAGCGAACAAGAGTTTCTGTGCGTCTGGGTTCTGTGTCAGGCCAAGCAGGATGAATTCCGTCACGTTGTTCATTCACCCCCGTGAATCTATGTCGGCGTCTGGATGATTGATCTGTCTGTAAATAGCACAGGGACTGCAATTGTGGCAGATACATTTTGACCAAGCAAATCATTTCTTTCAGGAGTGTTTTCTGTCAGACTGATGGAAACCCCAAGCAGATGAACTCAGATTTAAAGTTGGACCTTATTGCCAGTTACCTAAGGAACACGTAGCCTCTTTACCCTCTCACGTCCACAGACACACAGACACTTGAGCCCACACATTCACGGATACACCCGTCCACTTTCACAAGTACCCTTTTATGACTGCAGGCCCCTTCCTGTAATTGTACGCGGCGGATATTCCCTGAACGACTGCCATAGCATTTTCTCCCACAGAAAAACAGGAATGAAAGGAGGGCCTGTGAGGAGCAGGAGGCTTGAATTCACGAGAGGCTGCTGCCCTGTGTCTTTTCTCTTGTCACCTGTGCTGATGAGGCTAAGTGGCAGTTTCTGTTTGGTATTTAAAAAAAATTTTTTTTTTAACGTTTATTTATTTTTGAGACAGAGCATGAACAGGGGAGGGGCAGAGAGAGAGGGAGACACAGAATCTGAAACGGGCTCCAGGCTCGGAGTCATCAGCCCAGAGCTCCATGCGGGGCTCGAACTCAGGGATCCTGAGATCGTGACCTGAGCCGAAGTCGGCCGCTTAACCGACTGAGCCACCCAGGTGCGCCTGTTTGGTATTTTTAACTTGTTTCAGGTCGACTAGAAAACATCAGGTAAATTCAATCTGAAATTAAGAATGATGTAGTGACATCTCAGAAAAAAAAAAAAAACAACTGAACTCAGTCAATGTTTGAGGCTTCAGTAAGATTTGTGGCAGTTAGATTTGTGAGCTTATATTACTTTGAAACTGAATTGTCTAAGAATATCATCAAACCGTAAAAAGGAAGAATATCCTGAAGGGGATGAAACAGCCAGCCTGATGCAATGCAAAATTCTCCAGATTTATTTGAAACTTTGGAATTCACTGGAGAATTTATGTTTAGTTTTCAAGGATATTTTGCATATAAAAACTCTGTTTAAAGAAGACTATGAAAAATTCTCTGGATGCATTCAGAAAACATATTTTAAAGGTGAGGAAGCAAACGCGCCATAATTTGTTGGGCAGAGTACGTTTGTTATAGTCACGTAGACTAGTTCTTTGTTCTGCTTCCATGGATTAGCTGCCATGTAATGATATGTACACACCATAGTCTTACTGCGTCTAAACGTTCTCATATATGAAATAGGAAAAATAATGAATAACATAGAGGAATTGAAAAATATCATTATTATATAGACCAAAGTTTTATCCCAAAGGTAAAACACACAGCTTTCCACACAATCCAAATTCTTGAAAGGAGAATAAAAATGAATCATTATTCTTATCCTTGAAAGATTTGATTGTTATAATATTAAGAAAGAACATAAACGAAGAGAAAAATGAATTAAATATTCAAGAAGTTAAAAAATAACCAATTAATTCAGAAAAAGTTGAATGTAGCAATCAGTATATCAGGCAATAGGAAAATATTAGACTTGATAAATACATTAAAAAGTTATTAAAGAGTCTCATGGTTTGCTTCTCTCTCTCTCTCCTTTTTTTTTTAATTAAAAAAAATTTTTTTAACGTTTATTTATTTTTGAGACAGAGAGAGACAAAGCATGAACGGGGGAGGGTCAGAGAGAGGGAGACACAGAATTTGAAACAGGCTCCAGGCTCTGAGCTGTCAGCACAAAGCCAGACGCGAGGCTCGAACCCTCAGACCATGAGATCATGACCTGAGCCGAAGTCGGCCGCTCAACCAACTGAGCCACCCAGGCACCCCTCTCTCTCTCTTCTTAAAAATTTTTTAATGTTTATTTATTTTTGAGAGAGAGAAAGAGAGTGGGGTAGGGGCAGAGAGAGAGGGAGACACAGAATACGAAGCAGGGTCCAGGCTGTGAGCTGTCAGCACAGAGCCCGACATGGGGCTTGAACTTATGAACTGAGAGATCATGACCTGAGCCGAAGTCAGTCGCTTAACCAAATGGGCCACCCAGGCACCCCATCTCTCTTAAATACAGAGAACAAAATGAAGGTTGCTGGAAGAGAGGGGGGTGGGGGATGGGCTAAATGGGCGATGGGCATTAAGGAGGGCACTTGTTGGGATGAGCACTGGATGTTATATGTAAGTGATGAATCACTAAATTCTACTCCTGAAATCATTACTACACTATACGTTAACTAACTTGGATTTAAATAAAATTTAAAACTTTTAAAAAAAAGGAAAAAGAATTTTTTAGTATTTCAAAAATATAAATATAACGGAGCACAAATATAACTGATGATGGGATAAGCTTAATAAGAAGCAAGTATGGTCAAATTGCAAAAGAACATTATTTTTAAAGAATATTTAAAAGAATATAGTTCATAAAATATTTTTCAACAACTGGTAAGTATTTTTCAAAATACAATAAGTCTCTTCATGCCATCACTGAAAAGAAAAAACAAGAAAGAAAAAAAGAAAAAAAAAAGAATAGAGTGTCTTAAAGCCTTCAAATAAAATATAGATTTGTTTGAAAACAGAAAAACAAACAAATACATACCTAATCTCTGGATGGGAAAGAGCGTGTTAAGCAAAATGCAGTGGTATGAGATACAGGACAAAACTAATTGATTCAATTCCATAAAGATGCGGAACACATTGGAAAAATACTTGCAACAAGTATAACAAGTAACCATCATATAATGAAATGGTTTTTACAGAAAGGTGTACTCCTAGCATTATAAAAATAAGGGCAAAACTAATAAAAAGAAACCTCCCAGGAAAAAACATTAGACACCTAAAACAATGCTCTGTTGGACAAGCCATCAAAGAAATACCATTTAAAAACGGAAATATCGGGGCGCATGGGTGGCGCAGTCGGTTAAGCGCCCGACTTCAGCCAGGTCACGATCTCGCAGTCCGGGAGTTCGAGCCCCGCGTCAGGCTCTGGGCTGATAGCTCAGAGCCTGGAGCCTGTTTCCGATTCTGTGTCTCCCTCTCTCTCTGCCCCTCCCCCGTTCATGCTCTGTCTCTCTCTGTCCCAAAAAATAAATAAACGTTGAAAAAAAAATAAAAAAAAATAAAAAAAAAACACGGAAATATTTTCAACTGGCAAATTGGCAAAGATTTATGACTGCTATATTACCCAGTGCTGATGGCTGTGTGGTGATCTGAAATATTCTGGAAAGAAGTTTGACTTTATAGGATAAGGGTTTTATAATTGGTCATGTCCCTTGGTCCAGTACACCTTAGGCTTGGCAATCTACTCTAGTTAAAAAATACGGACAAACATGCATACATTGTTGTATTCCACAATTTTTATGATAATGAATAATTAAAAATCTAAATGTGTGTATACAAGAGGAACAATGGCAGGAATTATATTTATGAAATATCAGGTGGGCAGTGAAGTTATTTGCCAGAAGAATTAATAGTTTGGAAAGCGGGGCGCCTGGCTGGCTCAGTCGGTTAAATGTCCTACTCTTGATTTCAGCTCAGGTCATGATCTCACGGTTCGTGAGCTCGGGCCCCACAACAGGGTTTGCACTGATGGTGTGAAGTCTGCTTGGGATTCTTTCTCCCTCTCTCTCTGCCCCTCCCTCTCTCTCTCTGTCTCTTTCCAAAATAAATAAATAAACTTAAAAAGGAAAAAAAATAACATGGAAAGATTCTTCCAGTATGAGTGGAAAACACAAGATATAAAACAGTTTACATATTATGGTCAAAATTGTCCAAAATGGCATATGTACGTAGAAAAGTATCTGAAAAAAAGTACACTATAAAGACTAATAGTGCTTACTTGAATTACAAGTAAAGGGGAATTCTTGTGTTTAAAAAATGTTTTTTGATTGAAGTTTTCTACAAAGAGAAAAGATTACCTTTGTAATTAGTGAAATAAATTAGTAGAAGAAATATTTTCTTTTATCAAATATTATTTTCTTACATATTTTCTTATACTATTATATTATGGGTGCATAAACCCTAAGTGACTGCTTTTCTTAATAGACTAAATATGGTCATTGCTCATAAAAATTTGTGACAGTAGATATACATATTTAAATCTAACTCACCTTAAATTGGAGACCCTCGTATCACCTTGAGAACAAAACACTAATAAAGAAATCACCGATTGTACCTACCTGTCTGAATGCAGTAGAGAAAGAAGTAACAGATTCATTCCAGAACAGGTATCTTATTTGAGAGCACATTTGGCGTGGATGTAGCAATCACCCATTCCTAGAGGCTGCTTTGCAAGTTCATCCATTTTTCACTTAGTGACTTGCAAATGATTGCTGAGAGACATCCTAAATAATTCTTGGTTCATGGGCTGGGTTTAGTTTTGCTTCCTAGGGTCACACTTCCCTGTGACTGTAACACACAAGCATCCCAGCTCAGATAACAGATTTCTTCCTTAGCTTCCAAAGTGTTAGGCTTCATAAGAAATTGATGGGGGAAAAAACCCTAACCGTTGGAGGACATGTCTCTCCAAGCCACACATTTGCCAGTATTTTTTGGTGACAAGATGAGGTATATTATAAAAGCCACTTGATCTGAGATCTACACTGATTTAAAGCCCTGAAGATAGCAAACTATGTTAAAGCAGAAAAATTAGGGATTGAAAGTACCATACAATCAGCAAAAATGGAAAAATACTTTGGAGTAGCAGGCAAGTTAGCTAAAGTTAGCTCTTTTAAGCCTTTCTCTTAGGAAGCCCGTGCTTAGCCCAGAGATATTTCCTTTGGTCCTTGGGCATCTGGATCCAACTGTGTTGGAAAATCAGAACCAAACAGCTTCTGTCATGTGTGGCTGGTTACTGTTATGTGGTCTTCCTGGGTCCATCTATATCAATATTTTCATGTGTGGTTTCAAGGGAGTATTTAAATGGTCATTACTCAGGTGCAAAGAGTTAAGGAGGCTCTGACCTCTCAGCTCCCAGAGGACTAGAATTAGCAGCTTCAACCAAGATGGCAGCCAGACCAATTTGTCATTTCTCTCCTGTGGCCAAGGCATCTGTGACCAAGGAGGTGGGAGAGAGACAGCTGGGTTGGGTTAGGAGTCCCTCTGTGACTGTGTTTAGGAAGTGATCTTAGGATCTGGGATGTAAGGCACAGAATGTTCTAGTCATGGGGGTATGGGTGCATGAGCCAGTCAGAGTCAGTAAAATAGCCTAGGTAACACCTATCTCACAGAGCTCTAGGGGAGATTGAGCAAGATAAAAGGGAAAACCTCTAAGTCAGTGAAAAACTGCTATTCTACTGCTAATGCCCCAAGGATAGACAAATGTAGGCTAGAGAAAGTGCTCTTAATAATAAAAAATCTGAATCATGCTGAAGAGAAAGAGTTTGGTTGGCTGCTGTATCTGCTAACTGTGTGACTGGGCAAGTTACTCAGCCTCTTTATGTGTGAGTTCTCATATCTATAAAAAAGGGAGTGATGATAGTACCTATCACAGGACTCTTGTGGGGGTTCTACAAGAAGATGCATGTGAAGTGCTGAAATGGTGCCCAGCATACAGCAAAGGCTCACTGCTGTCCTTTGTCATTTTCTGTACAGAACATCAAAGCTTGTGGTGTGACCAATTTGGTTTTCTGGCAAGAATTGTCTCTATTTCTCTCTGTCTCTCTGTCTCTCTGTCTCTGTCTCTCTCTGTCTCTCTCTCTCTCTCTCTCTCTCTCTCTCTCTCTTATGGTTGCTAGAATCTGGCCACACAGAAAAGAGAGAAGTAAGTTTTACAGTTTTAAAGTATTGAATACTGATTCATAAGTCCTTGTAATTCCAAAATCTTTCTATGAATACTTGATCTTGTGACTAAAAAACCTGACAGTAATGTTGGGAGTCCTTGAAACGGTTGTAGGAGTAAAGGAAATGTGTTTACAATGAGAACTGACCAATAATAAATTTATGTCACTCTTCTAGGTATGGTATTTCATACAATTCTTACATAATCCCCATGAAGAAGGTATTAATAATTCTCTTATGTGTAGGAAGTTGATGCTCACTTTGAGCATCACTGGTCAAGATCAGAAAAGCTAATATTTGGTAGAGCTTGGGTTTAAATACAAATGGATCTAATTCTAAGCCTGAGCTCTAACAATTATGCTACGATAGCAATTAGACACTGACTCTGTCATGTGTCTCATGTACTAGGAATGATAGGCAAGGGGGTTCTGATTCAGACCATGGTGGATTACTTGGAGGCTCTAGTTCTAGTGGTAGGCATTACACATTCCTCAGACAAATCCTATGTGCAGCAGTGACCATAAGAAGAGCCACAGAGAAAGGAGAAATTTTTTTCTTCCTTTCCCGTCTTTGGCCCTAATCTGGGAGATCTGCCCGGGTATTATCTTGGAAATGTTATTTCTGGAAATTTACCTATGCCTGCAGAATAGAAGAAGGAAGACCAAGCAGATGTTAAGACTTAGGACCAGGGACATCCTCTACACAAATGGGACATGGTAGGGTCCTAGAGAAATAATACTCCAAAGACATGAACCTGGGTATGATACCCAATTCTATTTACTACGAGATTTTGTGCATGTCACTTCACTTACTAGAGCCTATAAAACAGCCCTAAATAAATTGGAATTATTGGGAAAAATACTGAAAGATTGCATATAAAAATCATCCAACTAGTATGTTATGCATAGAAAATAGTTGGAAAATATTTTTCTGAAATGAGAGAAAGTTTTGCATTTTTTACTACTATGATACTATTGGCTATTATTTATTGAATCCTGGCTAAGCTGTGTGATCTTGGCTATGTTACTCACCTTCTCTGTGCCTCAGTTTCCCTTTCTGAAAATTAGAGATAATATCTCATAAAGTTTTTATGAGGACCAAAATAGTCACTGATGGGGACATGGGATTAAGGGTGAATATTTTTCAGGATGGGAGAACCTTGATCATGTTTAAATGCCAGGGACAGAGCTAAGAGAGATAGAGAAGGGTGGGGATAGGAGAGGCAGAGAGAGATTGATTACAGATACAGGAGCAAAGGGAGAGTAGTTGGTGGAGGAACAGTAGGTGTGACAGACACTCACCCAGAGCGGGTATTTCCTTGCTTCTTTCTTTCTAATAAAACACCCTTCCTCTGCTGTTAGGTGACCAGGTGTTTGGGGGAGTGGGGAAGTGTGGTCCATTCCTTGGCCATGGATGTGAATCTGGATTAGTCTAAAGCAATTATGGTAATGCTCTTCTCTCTTGGACAAGAATTTTAATCCCATTTGGTCTCCAGCTCTAGATCTCACTCCACGTGAATATATATCAATACTTTTCATAAAGTTTAAATTTTGGTGGTGGTAGGAGATAAAATAACCAAATTTGAGCATGATTGTGAAAACATTAATACATATTGATCAAATTGTGTTTGTTCCAAGAAAGAAAGATGGTTTTAGTTTTAAAAATGTAATCAATATAATTTATCACCTTAGTAGAATAAGTGAGAAAATATGTAGAATTATTTCAATAGATGTGGGAAAAATGTGATAAAATTAATGACTGTTTTAGATTAGAATCTTCAGCAAATACTAGAGATTTATAAATCCTCCAAATGGCGGTACTTGGGCAGGAAGAAAAAATGATGAAGAAATAAAATAAACTGAGCCTCAGACACCTGTGGAACACCAGCAAGAGTACCAACAGGTGCATAATGGGAATGCCAGAAGGAGAGAAGAGAAAGAAGCAGAAAGAGTATTTGAAGAAATAGTGGCTTGTATCTTCCTAGAGCGTTAATCTACAATTCAAAATACACTAAAGTCAAAGTAGGGTAAACTCAGAGATATGAGATCACAGTCAAATGACCAGAATCCAAGGACGATGAGAAAACCTTGAAAGCAGCAAGAGGGAGGCAACTCACCATGTACAAGGGAATTCTCCTTGACATGAACAGCTGATTGCTCATCAGAAATGGTGGGGTCAGAAGACAATGGGATTATACATTCAAAGTGCCGTCAACTAAGAGTTCTATATTTAATAAAAGTGCCCTTTAAAAATGAAGGAGAAAACTAAGCAATTCTGAGATAAACAGAAGTGGAAGGGTCTCATCACTAGCAGACTTGCTTTGCAAGAAATACTGAAGGGGTCCTTCAGGCTGAAATGAAGTGACACTAGGCAGTAACTTGAATCTACATGAAGAAATCGAGAGCTCTGGTAAAGGTAACTACATAGGTAAATATTAAAGATGCACTTTGTATGGCAATAACAACACAAAGAAGGAGGGAAGGAATAGAGCTACATAGGAACAAAGTTCTTATGCAGTATTACAATTACTATTCTTTTAATCTGAAACTATATTAAAATTAAAATGAACTGTATTAAAATCAAAACTGTATTGCTATAACTTAAGATGTTAATTATATTCCCCAGAGAAAGCAAAATAACTTAGTTATAAAAATAGTTCAGTTAAAAAAATAACTGAAAATAAGGTAAAAGAAGCAATAAGAGAATTAAAATAGAAAACTATGAAATATCCAGTTAGCCCCAAAAAAGCAGTAATGGAAGAATAAAGAAATAAAAAAGGACAATAGAAAACCAATGGCAAAATAGATGTAAATTCTATCTTATCAGTAATGACATAAAACATACATTTTAGAACTCCAATTAAAAGGCAGAGATGCACATTACAGTTGCAAATATATGATCTAAATACAGTTAACCCTTGACCTACATGGGTTGGAACTGTGTGGGTCCACTTATAGGCAGATTTTTTTCAATACACAAATGTATTTTCCCATCCTTATGATTTTATCAATAACATTTTCTGTAGCTTACCTTTTTAAGAGCACAGTATATAATACATATAACATACAAAATATGTGTTAATGGACTATGTTGTCAATAAGGCTTTTAGTCAACAGTAGGCTCTTGGTAGTTAAGTTTTCAGGGAGTCAAAAGTTATACATGTTTTTTTGATCATGTGGGGAGGGGGTCAGTTTCTCTAACACCCAACTTTGTTCAAGGATTCAACTGTATACTTTGTTGGTAAGAGACATACTTTAGACTTGTAGACACAAATGAGTGGGAAGTGAAAGTATGGAAAATGTATACCATACCAATGGTAATCAAATGAGAGCTAAAGTGGTTATAGTTCATCTTATAGTAATATAAGACTTTGAGATATAAATTATTACTAGAGACCAAGACAGGCACTTAATAATAATGAAATAGTCTATCTGGGTATAATAATTATAGATTTATGTGCAGCTCACAACAGAGCCCCAGAATTCATGAACACACATGTAATACTGACACAATAGAAAGACTATGTAGACAATTCAACAATAATAGTAGGGGGCTTCAGTATCCCACTTTCAATAATGGATAGTCAGGACACCACAAGTTCAACAAACAAACAGAAGACTTAATGCTATAAATCAACTACACCTAACAGATACCTAATAGAGCACTTCAACAGCAAACTATAAATTCTTCTCAGCTTCACATGGAACATTCTTTAGGTTGGGCCATATGTGAGCCCATAAAATAAGACTCAAGAAATTTAAAAGTATTGATCATACAAAGTATATTCTCTGACCACAGTGTAATGAAATTGAAAATCATAAAAGGAAGAAATTTGGGAATTTTACAAACATGTGGAAACTATACAACATACTCCCAAGTGACCAATGGGTCAAAGAGGAAATCGTGAGGAAAATTAGAAAATACTTTGAGATGAATGAAAATGAAAATGCTACATACTGAGACCTATGGGGTGCTTCTGAATCAGTTATTAGTGGGAAATTTGTACCTGTACATACCTATATTGAAAAAGAAGAAATGTCTCAAATGAGTAATCTAACTTTTGCCCTTAAGACACTTGAAAAAGAAGAGCAAACTAAAACCAAAGCAAACAGAAGGAAATAACAAAGATTAGAGCAGAAACAAATGAAATAAAGAAGATAGAGAATAGAAAAACAAACAAAACCAAAAGTGGGGTCTTTGAAAAGATCACCAGAATGAAAAACCTTTAGCTAGACTGATTTAATAAAAAAGAGAGAGAGACTGAAATAACTAAAGTCAGGAATGAAAGAGGGGACATTACTATCAACCTTAATAAATAAAAAATAATAAATAAAAAATAATAAAAAATATTATAAGGGAATACTATGAACAGTTCTATGCCAACAATATATAATTTAGATGAAATGAACAAATTCTTAGACATGAACTACTGACTTGAGTGAAATAGGTGATCTGAATATATTTCTAACAAGTAAAGAGATTGGATTATAATAAAAAAATTTCCACAAAGGAAAAAACAGGCCAGGATGGCTTCACTTTGAAGTGAATTTTATCAAACGTTTAGGGAAGAATTAACACAAATCCTTCACAAACTTCAAAAAATTGGAGAAGAGAGAACACATTCTATGATAGTAGTATTACCCTAGTATCAATAGTAGACGATGACATCACAAGAAAACTGTAACCAACATCTCTTATGTACATAGACACAAAAATCCTCAACAAAAATACTACTAAAACTGAATCTGGTAGTCTATAAAAAGAATTATACCAAAACAATTGAGATTTATCCCAGGAATGCAAGGTTGGTTCAATATATGAAACTCGATCAATGTAATACAACCGAAGTAAGGGAAGAGGGGACATAGTGCTCAGTAATGATAGCTGCTATTACTATTTTTCCCAGTCTGCCATCTACTGCCTAGCTGTATGTTTAAATACAGCAGCAGCTTCAATTCTCATAAGTGATTCAATTCTCATAATGGTATGTGTTTGCAAGATGGCAGAATATATTTGGCTGTTCCAATCTCCACTGTCCTGAGGATACTATGTATGATGAAAATTTAAAGATATCTGTTTTCCTAGGTAAGGCTTCTTTTATCAAATAGCCAGCAGAATTACTAGATTTCTAGAAAGTCTTTGAAAAGGCATACAAATCTATTTTTTTTAGATTTCTATATCAGACAAGTTGGACAAGGATTTTAACCTCCATTTGGTCTCCAACTCTAGATCTCACTCTGCCTGAAAATATATCAAGTCCCAAGGTTCTTACAAACAGAGTATATCCTTATGTGTTTATAGTACAGTTGAGAGATTAACTCAGTATCTCAACCTCCTGTGGTGACCTCAGCCAAGGAGGAGATTTCCTCAGGGATATGCAATCTAAACAAAATCCCATGTTATTTTTACAGCAGTTAGAATCCTTCATGTTCCACTTGGTGATACCCAAGGGTGTGGAGGAGGAGTGCTTTATCATATAATTTTCTAGACCAGGAATGTAGGCGGTTATTACATAAATTTAAGTGCAGGGAAAAGAGCCATTCAAATAAAGATGTGTTGTTCATGGATGAATTCTCCCAAATATCTATTTGTAAGGCAAAATCTTTAAAAAACAGGGATAATTAATTCCTGAGAGAGCAAAGCCTTAGATGGAAAGAGAGTTCCTTTGATGTTCTCAGTATCATCTCTAAACGTTATGATTCAAGAGGAAGCTCTTCTCTTATTTTAAGGGCAGAATAAGAGGGGGATGTTAAATGATAGAAATATTTGTGTCTTTCATTCTGTAACCTTAGAGCTAGGTGCTGAAGATCAGAAGATTCACTTTAGTACCTAAGGACTTTGGATTCCAAATCCTATGTAGCATTTTATTTTCCTTTGACTTGAATTTCTAAGGCATTGGAGCTTTGCAAGTACCACTGTCCAGTCAGTGGGGACTTGAGAAATATACATTTATATGGCATGATGTTTGAACAGTTACATATAATGGTTATTTCTTTTTCCTGACTACATTGGGCATTCTCCTTAACTACAGAGGGAAACCATGGTAAGTTAACTAGAATTGCTGATTTTTAATCCAGTTTCTTACATTTCCATTTTCTCTCGAGGGGTTTATAACTAAAATCATTGAAGCATTACTTTCTGATATTTTATGGGGGATCCCTTTGAGATATTTTAGGATATCTTGCAGAAATATTTGTTCTCACTATATATGGATATATTTATAATACACCAGGGATAAATTTACATTTCATGGATTCTTGAGTCAATTGGTAGGCTTTTGAATATGGGGACAGTGCAGTAGGGCAGCAGGTGGGAGCTGGGTGGTCACTGAGGGTTTCCTTCAGGGATAGGGTGCATGGTGTAGTGGTTTGGATAGTCAGAGATTATGTGCAGTCACTCATTTCCTTGAGGCAATGCTCTGATTTTGATAATTTCCAGGGTTGAAAGGGAGAGAAATGTTGTAGTGATAGGAGCAGATATGAGAGGCAACTGAGCAGAAAGAAAGGCAGATGTGAAGTGAAGCTGAGAGGGTATGTGACTTTCACTGTGGTGGTCAAGATAGGTCAGCATGGGAGAGAGAAGAACAACATTAAGATTCTCTTTCTTGAAGGAAATCTTCAGCCCCAGAACTGAGATCCATAAGAATTCATTAATATGTAAGATCTGCAAGAAACAATGTACCTCCTGCTGTGTTTGGAAAACTATGCTAAACTCCAGGCTTAAGGGCACTTTTTTTTTTCTTAAGGGCACTTTTATTCTGATTCTGTTCAACTTTCTTGGATTTTGTTCTAACTAGGTAAGACGTTATTTCTGCTATCATGGATGTAATCCCAATGATATGATAGAATTTTTGCATCCCTAACTCAGCCCATTTTCACTGAGATCCAGGACAGGTTTTGCTAAAGATAAGAGATGAAAGTTAATTCTCTTTGTTACCTTATGGCGATTTTTCCTCGTACATTCATCTCAAGGCATCTTAAGGGAGGCAAGATGTGATGGTGGGAAAAAAAGTCACTGTATTCGGCCTTAGAAGACTTTTTCTTGTGGTCTGATACTAATCAATTAGCTGTTTTCTTGGACTTCAGTGTCCTCATCCTTAAAGAGCATATATGTTGATAAAATACAAGGTACTGGAGCATTTTCAGTGTACAACAATTCTAGGGTCTTGTCCAATGGACCCTTGAATTCATTAACTTCTGACTCTACATTTCATAGCTTAGCAAAAGAACTGCTATGGAATTTATATGGCCACAGGTGGTGACTTTAGGTAGCAACCCACTTGTCCAACTAACCTCTGACATTGGCTGATTCCCAGAAGTAAATCGGATCTGCCCTGGAGGGGCACTTAGTGCCAGACAGACATCCTGGGTATAAAAAGTCTCCTCTGTTTGTTTGTTTTTAATCACTATTACTTTGAGCAAGTCCTTTACCTCTTCTTAAGCAGAGTTTCTTTTTATTTAAAATATGGATAATAGAGTACCTAAGTCATAGCACTGTTGTGAAGATTAAGTGAAAGAATAAATCTCTGCATGCTTTAAGAATGGAGAAAACCAGAGCTATAACAAAAGTTTCCATTTGAAAATGTCTGA
Source organism: Prionailurus viverrinus (assembly GCF_022837055.1). Classification (NCBI taxonomy): domain Eukaryota; kingdom Metazoa; phylum Chordata; class Mammalia; order Carnivora; family Felidae; genus Prionailurus; species Prionailurus viverrinus. The sequence goes on from NC_062570.1 coordinate 100,561,248, forward strand.
GTATGTGGAATTTAAACAAGTCAACAAAGATTTCTGTGCTTGGAGGAAGTTTGGCTGCTTAGGTCCTTACTTTCAATTGCAGTCTGAGGGTTCTTTTATGGAAGATCAGGGTCATCCTGCTAGATCAACACTTCTCTCCATTTCTCATGTATCTCCAAATATGGATTTTAGAGGGTTTGAGTGGTAATAGGTACACTATTGGTCTTTGGACTAAGACAAAGAAAGAAACTGACCTGTGCTTGAGTCCATCAATTAATAGAGGACATCAAACACATCAATTCTGACAAAAGACCAAATTGTTTTATTTGTATATTTATTTCCACATGGTATGGAACACAAAGGGGCAGAGGAACATTGTAAAAGGGAATCATTTAAAATATATGCTCAAATTCAAGATTTGCAAGAAACAAATAATAAGGGAAATAGTGATAATGAATGAGTCAAATTTGGAGTTTTCTGTCTGATTTTGATCATAAAACCCAACTTTTGGCCTAGATCTTCAGGAAGCTATCGGAACATATTAGTTCTTGGTTCTCCCAAAGGCCATCTCCTCTAGAGAAGAGTTGGCAATTAGAAGCACACTTAACTTTCTTCTCAAGGGTTCTTGTCCCTGGAAGGATTCTCTGATGCATTGGGCTTCCAGAAGGGAGACTACTATCTTGGGGCTTGGAACTCTAAGGCTAGTGAATGCATTTGTGGGATCATATGGAAGAGGTATCCTTTCCATATATCTTATTATGAACCTTGCCCAATGGGTAACAGGGACAATGTGTCTTACCCTTCACTGCCTTTGTGGTTTAAGAATACATTAAAATACAGAGGATAAAGCAATCTGAAATCCAGGAATAAGTGAGGATTAATAATATCAAAACTTAGCTTTAAATACTATATTGAAGTTTAATTGAGTGCCCACTAAGAGCAGTTTTTTAAAAAGTTTGTTTGTTTGTTTGTTTATTTATTTATTTATTTATTTATTTATTTATTTATTTATTTATTTATTTTGGTGTGTGTATGTGTGTGCGTGTGTGTGTGTGTGTGTGTGAGAGAGAGAGAGAGAGAGAGAGAGAGGCAGAGAGAGAGGGAGAGAAAAAATGTCAAGCAGGCTCCATACTGTCAGTGCAGAGCCCAACACGGGGCTTAATCTCATGAGCTGTGAGATCATGACCTGAGCCAAAATCAAGACCCAGCTGCTTAACCCACTGAGTCACCCAGGCACACCAAAAGAAGTTTTGAAGTACCTATTCCTAGAGAAGAAAGAGAAGGAATCACTGTGAGATTGTCAGAGTACTGCTAAAAGTCAGAGTTTTGGACTCTTATGATTTTATGGTTCCTTTTCTCTTTCTTTTTATCCCAAAGGTAAAGCATTTATTCCTGGAGTTTTTATCACCCACACCACAGAGATGGAGAATAAAAGAAATGTGACTGAATTCATTTTAATAGGTCTTACACAGAACCCCAAGATGCAGAATATAGTGTTTCTGGGATTTTTGATTCTATACATGGTAACACTCTCAGGCAACCTGCTCATTGTGGTTACCATTACCACCACCCAGACTCTGAACTCCCCCATGTATTTCTTCCTGACTCATCTTTCCTTGATAGACACAATTTATTCTTCTTCTTCAGCTCCTAAGCTGATTGTGGACTCCCTTCACGAGAAGAAAATTATCTCCTTTAATGGGTGTATGGCTCAGGTTTTTGCAGAACACATTTTTGGTGCTACTGAGATCATCCTGCTGACAGTGATGGCCTATGATCGCTATGTGGCCATCTGCAGACCTCTGCACTATGTGACTGTCATGAGCCACAGGCTGTGCTTTCTTCTGCTGGGAGTGGCCTGGACTGGAGGATTTCTCCACGCGACCATTCAGATACTCTTTACAGTCTGGCTGCCCTTCTGTGGTCCCAATGTCATAGATCATTTCATGTGTGATTTGTACCCTTTATTGAAACTTGTCTGCATGGATACTCACACGCTTGGTCTCTTTGTTGCTGTCAACAGTGGGTTCATCTGCCTTTTAAACTTCCTCCTCTTGGTGGTCTCCTACGTAGTCATTCTATGGTCCCTAAAGAGCTATAGCTTGGAAGGGAGGCGCAAAGCCCTTTCCACCTGTGTCTCTCATATCACAGTAGTTGTCTTATTTTTTGTGCCCTGTATATTTGTGTATCTGCGCCCAGTGACCACTCTGCCCATTGATAAAGCTGTTGCTATCTTTTATACTATGGTGGTTCCAATGTTAAATCCCTTAATCTATACCCTCAGAAATGCTGAGGTAAAAAATGCTATGAGGAAGCTCTGGAGAAAAAAAGTGACTTCAGATAATGATTAAAGAGAATCTTTGAGCATTACCTATAGAAGTAATAGAGGTAACCTAGTTCAAGCCTCTTGATTTATAATTGAAGACATCAACTCTAATAAGGAGTTGGATAACACTTGCAGAGAGCCACTTAAGCGCAGAGCTAAGACTAGGACTGGAATCCAGACTTACTGTCTCCCATCCCACACTCTTGTCATCACGACATACTGCTTCTTAATCCATAAATATTTACCTATTACTTGGAAATCTCAAGTATCTGTAGTAGCTAAAGGATATGAATCTAGAATATTGGATTGGATTAAAATAATCTGATGTGACATGGAGATATTGGTTACTACTGATTTTTGCAAATAACAAGTTTAATGATACTCTTTACTTTGGACTTTGGCATCAGTATAAATTCTTTTGTGAATTTTTTTGTTCATTAAGTCTTGATTATACGGCAAAAAGAGATACTATTTATGAAATGTCTATAAAACTGGTGTATTAGGTATTTTCCATATTGTATCACTCAGGGTTCAATTAGGACACAGATCACACAGTAATTTGAACAGGAAAGTTTACGTACAATTATTCATTGTATCAGAGCATTAACTGGAAAGGGCTAGTGAGTACACTAAAGAATGCCCTGGTACTGGTAAATGAGTATCAATGGAAGGAATACATTTAGAAGGTGGAATCTCTCCCCAAGGCAGGGATTCCAGTCTTTTGGAGAATGACTACTTGTTGCCCATTGGACGGTGAAGTTCACTAGGTTGCCTTGGTCCAGAACTAGTTCATGGTAGCTGGAGAATGAAAAGCAAAAAAAGGGACTGGCAAGCTGGAGCCTCCCACTGGGAATTGGTAGCTTGAGGCAGGTGAACAGGGGACTATGGTCTGGACTGGCAAGCAGGAAACAACAAACAAACCTCTAAAGTGAAAATGGACCAAGATCGGTGGAAAGCACCCCACTGTGGTGCAGATCAACTGACTTCAGAACCTGATCTCAGGGTACTTATGAGATTCACTGGAATCTGCCTGCAGAGGTTGCACTGAAACTCCTTTGGATTCCGTCCATGGAGGTGGCCGTGTCAGCACCACTAGATGTCTCTCCAGCCCCCTCCCCCAAGCACACACTGTTGGAAGCTATATAGTCAGAGCAAGGTGAGATGAGAAGCATACCCAAGCACTCATTACCCAGAACAATGCCAATGAGCTTTCCCCCCATGCTTTCTTCTAGCAGTTTTGTGGTTTCAGGTCTTATGTTTAAATCTTTAATCCATTTTGAGTTGGTTTTTTGTATGGCACAAGATAAAGGTCCAATTTCATTCTTTGGCATGTGAATATCCAGGTTAAAAAAAAACTTTAAAAAAATGTTTATTTATTTTTGAAAGAGAGCACAAGTGGGGGAGGGGCAGAGAGCCAAAGCAGGCTCCATGCTGTCAGCACAAAGCCTGCTGCAGGGCTTGAACCCACTAGCTGTGAGATCATGACCTGAGTTGAAGTTCAATGTTTAACTGACTGACCCACCTAGACACCCCTCCTAGTACCACTGTTTGAAGGACTGTCCTTTCCCCAATGAGTAGTCTTTTTTTTTTAAATTTAATGTTTATTTTTGAGAGGGAGAGAGAGACAGAGCATTAATGGAGGGAGGGGCAGAGAGAGAGAGGGAGAGGCAGAGAGAAAGGGAGGGATAAGTAGGCTATCAGCACAGAGCATGATGTGGAGCTAGAAACCATGAACCATGAGATCATGACCTGAGCCGAAGTCAGATGCTTAACTGACTGAGCCATCCAGGCGCCCCTTTAATGAATAGTCTTGATACCCTTGTCAAATATTAATTGGCTATATATGTAAGGGTTTATTTCTGGGCACTCAATTCTATTCCATTTATCTACGTGTCTGTTTTTATTGACATGGATTGGACATTCCAATCCATGAACATGGGATATCTTTCCATTTACTTCTGTCTTTTTCAACTTATTTAATCAGTATCTAATAGTTCTCAATATGGAGCTTTTTCACTTACTAATTACATTTATTCCTAAGTATTTTATTCTTTTTGATGCTACTGTAAATGGAATTATTTTCTTCATTTCCTTTTTGTATAGTTTATTGTTAGTGTAAAGAAATGTAAATAATTTTTGTGTGTATCTTGCATCTTTAGTGAATTCACTTTTTAGTTTTAATTTTGTGTGTGTGTGTGTGTGTGTGTGTGTGTGTGTGTGTGTAAGTTTTAGGGTTTTCTCTATATGTGACCATGTCATTTACAAAGAGAAAATTTTACTTCTTTCTTTCCAATTTGGATGCCTTTATTTATTTATTTATTTAGTCTGATGGTTCTTGCTAATACTTTTAGTACTATGTTAAATAGAAGTGGCATAGGCTTCCTTGCCTTATACTGGATCTTAGAGGAAAAGCTGTCAGTTTTCCCCCATTGATTATCATATTAGCTGTGGGCTTTTCGTAAATGGCCTTTTTGTGTATATGTTGAGGAAATTTCCTTCTAAATCTATTTTGTTGAGATCAAATTTTTAGCATGAAAGATTGTTGAACATAATGACAGTTATGTTGGATATAAATACATTTTGTGTCTCTATTGAGATCATCATGTGGTTTTAATGTGTGTATCACATTGATTTATTTGCATATTTTAAACTAAACTTGCATCCCAGGGGTTAATCCCACTTGGTCATCATGTGTAATCTTTTGAATGTGTTGAGTTCATTTTGCTGAGATATAATTTTTGACTGATAAAATTTATGAGTCTTGGCATGTCTGAGAATGTATTTCTTTTATTCTTACTTTTGAATTCTATATTGCATGATACAGAATTAGTGGTTTTAGTTTTTCCCTTGAGAACATTAAAGATTTTTTTCATTAACTCCCAATTTCTAGTTTTGCTAACAAAATTATGTTGTTAGTCTGATTTTTTATTTCTTTGATAGCCTGTTTTTATTTTATAGGTTTGTATCCTATTGAATTTCTAATATACCAATTGACATTAGAGTTCTATTTTAGAATCTGTTTTTTTGTTTGTTTTCTTTCTAAGAATCAAAATGGCTACTTTATAGACCATGAAGACCACCCATAGGTGAAGTAACACTCTCCATAGATGATATCTAATACTTTTATGGCTTTAATTGCCATCTGTATGCTCATGGTTCCTACATTTCTGTGGCCTACGTCTTTCTGATATCAGAAACATATACAGTATTTAATTGTACATTGTTACGTAAACGTCATTCAACACATTAAAAAACATTCATCTTTTCTCTGTTCCACCCATCTGGTAATCTACACTAGAAACTGGGTGTCATCCATGACTTCTCTCTCAAATCTTCATCCTAAATCAAGTCCTTTTGTTTATAGTCCTAAATAGGTCTTGAACCCTTTTCTCTCTCTCTGTGTTAGTCTGGGTTCCCTAGATGCAGACTCTGAGATGGGGATTTTTATGAAAATGACTCATATGGTGAAGGGTTGAGGGAAACTGACTATAGTAGGGGAAGAAAGAATGTGGTGCCAACTGGAGCTTGGCTTCAGGCTGGAGCCATGGGAGCTCTGGGGTGTATGTTGTAATACAGGACTGGTTCTACCTTGAGTCAAAAGAACCAGCCTTTTTTTTTTTTACCCTTGTTCCTATCATTCATTGGAATAGAATGGACCCACTGGTGGGTCCTGGAATGATGACTCTGTGGACTGTTAGCAACCCCACCACACAACATCAGGGGCACGGGTGCACAGGCCCAGTGCAGGGGAGTGGAGATGGACACAGTCGTGTCTGCCATCTTCATCCTCACTGGCACCACCAGTGTTCAGGCTTCCATCCTTTCATAACCAAATCATCTCTGTTACCTCTAACTGCTCTCCTGTTGCCAGTCTTATCTCCTTCAGTCCATTTCCCACACTCTAGCTAGAGTTACCATTCTAAAACTCAAATCTAACTGCACCACTCGCTGGCTTCCAAGAACTTCCGATGTTTTTGAATTGATTAGCCATATTGAATTGATCAGGTTTCCTGTGTATTCTTTTCCACGTCCTAGCCTTTGTTATGTATTCTGTCTTCTAGGACACTCTGCCAACCCCATGCCTAGTCACTCTACTGACTGACTTTTTCCCATCCATTGGGTTCTAATTTTAGGTCTTTTCTGTCCGCTGGTTTCTAGTTTTGTGTCTTTTCACTAGGAACCTTCTCCGGACTCTGAAGGTCTTTGTTGTGTGTCCCTCCATTGTGGTTTCATAGCACCCTGTGATTCCACTGTCTTACCATTTATAACACTTGTAATTTTCTGCTTCCTCCTGGGAGTCTTTCATTGGATGCTAAGCTCTGTGGAGGCAGAACCTTGTTCTCCTTTTATTCACCACCGAAGTGCTGCTGCTATCAACTTGCCTGATACATTTCTTGGGCTCAAAAATATTTGATGATTAATGAAGGGAGGACAAAAGAATGAAGGGAATATGTTTTTCCTGAGATCGCTTTTTGCATAGAAAGAGCCACAAATTAAAAAAAAAAAGCTTTTAATGATGAAATGGTACCAAAAAGTATACTGATTAACAGAGAAACATAACATAAGCAGGCCACACTCAAAAGATAATAAAATATCACTGAAAGCAGGAGAATATCAAGGTAAACTATTTGCTCATATGCTGAGAACTGTAGTTTCCATTCCTTTCTCATCCTTAGCAGAAGCAGGAGTGAAAACAAATCGAAATTTCCCCAAGAGGTTTAGCCAGAATTCTCCTTAGAGTTGAATCAGATAAAAGCAGGAAAGAATTCCCTAGCCTCTAGTACTACTTTCTTTTTATTTTTGAATTTTTTCATCTTCCTTTATACTCTCATTCATTCATTCATTTGTTCATTCATTCAATATTTATTGTGCATGAGACATTGTGCTATCTTGTAGAAACTATTGTTATATAGTAGGCAAGTGCTTTACAGAATATGACTGTATAATAAACAGAAGTTTCTGTCTAACATCAACATGGTCTTTGAGTCATTACTCTTTCTGATGGGGTATTAGCATATGAGTGATATGAGCAGTACAAAATTGTTCTGAAGCTTACAAGGGAACTTGGAAACATGGTCTAATCTTCATTACCTACTCCTTAGAGGTTAAATGGCCAATGCTTTTATGGCCCTACAGGCCATATAATGCTACAGGCAAGACATGCAAGCAGTTATTAATGAAAAATTATTAGCTTTTTGCTATAGCTAATGAACTAATTTATATATTGTGTCCAGCGCCGTCTCTGGTTCAGTAAATGGTAACTAGTATATTCATCTGATTTTTTGATTATCATTGCCTGTTAACAGCAGTTAAGGACATGATCTGGGAAGTCAGTCAATTCTGATTACTGGCTTTCCAATGTATCCATTTTGGTACCTTCCCCTTTCTATTAGTTTGTTTACCTGTAAAATGGTGATAATAGCCTATACCTCCTTAGACTGTTATAGAGATAATTGCTCAATAACAATACTATTATTTCTTTAATTTATTATTGGAAGAAAAGCTTATAAATCCATATATATGGTTGAAGCTAGTAAAACTAAACCCCAAATTGGTAGAATTTTCTGTATATTCAAAGTGGTCCTGGGTTACATTTTTTTCTCTTTTCTTGCATCCATTTCAGCTATGCTTAATGCGGATTTTATGATTCATAGTGGGTAATTTATTTCTCCATCCCTTAGGTATTCTTTGCCAAGATCATCCAAAATGTCCTTTTGACCTTTGCTTCCATTGAATCACTGTTGAGCTCCAGGCACATTTATTTCTCCCCTGAAATAGCTTTCCTGCGGCACAATTTACTAATGGCATTTTTCATCTGGGCATTTCTCAAAGTATAGATTAGCGGGTTTAGCATGGGAGTTATAATAGTGTAGAACACTGCCACTGCTTTATCAATAGATAAAGTAGCTGCAGGTCTCATGTACACAAATATGCAGGGCACAAAGAATAAGACGACCACCGTGATGTGGGAGGCACAGGTGGAGAGGGCTTTGCGCCTTGCCTCCAAGCTGTGGTTCCTTAGGGAGCGCAGAATGACCACATAGGAGACCATCAAGAGGAGGAAGTTTAACAGACAGATGAATCCACTGTTGGCAGCAACGAAGAGGCCTAGAGTGTGGGTATCAGTGCAGGCAAGATTGAGCAAAGGGTTCAGATCACACATAAAGTGGTCTATGACGTTAGGGCCACAGAAGGGTAATTGGAAGATGAAGAGTATCTGTATAGTTGCGTGAAGAAAGCCTCCCACCCACACCACTCCCATTAACAGGCCACACACCCGCCGATTCATGATGGTCATGTAGTGCAATGGCTTGCAGATGGCCACATAGCGGTCATAGGCCATCACAGTAAGCAGGATGCCTTCAGCACCTCCAAAGAAATGTTCTCCAAATATTTGAGTCATGCATCCATTGTATAGGGTAGTCTTCTTTTTATGGAGGGAATCTATGATCAGTTTAGGAGTATTAACAGAGGAATAGCAGGCATCAATAAAGGAGAGATAGGCCAGGAAAAAGTACATGGGAGACCCCAACAATGGGCTGGCAGTGATAGTGACCACAATGAGCATATTACCTACTACAGTGATGGTGTAGATGACAAAAAACACGACAAATATAATTTTTTGCATCTTTGGATTCTCTGTGAGTCCCAGTAGAACAAACTCTGTCACATTGTTCCTCTTCTCCATGCGCTTCACCTGACAGTCACATTACCTGAAAAGAAAACAATTTTTATTAATGCAACCTCGAATTTCTTAAACTTTCCACTCTAATATATAAAAACTTATTGGATTCTATTCAGTTGTGAGTTCTTTTGAGGTTGTGTATGTGTTGGAAATAAAGATTCTGGGTTCTTGAGAATTAATTCAGATTGCCTCCCAGCTGAAGTCTTTGTTAAGATTGTGGACCTGGGGAACATTTGTAAACACACAGGCAGGAGACCACATGTGCACCCTTAAATCATCCCAGATGACTGAGAGTCTAAGTCGAAATAGTAGCTTGTACACATTGTAGTAGCCGAGCCTGAAACAGTGGTAGTAGATGGATGTAGTCTACAAATGCAAGCTTTGGAATCCTTTTATCTCTAGGAAATGGGGAACCATGGAAGGTAATTGAGAATATGAGTGGGGGGATGAAGAAGAATGTGAAGGGGGGATCTTGGATATTATTCTCATAAAGATCTTTGTGTGCTTTGGGTGAAATGGACTGAGGTTCGGAGAAGAGGTGGAAGGAAGACACAGGAATCCCAATAGCAGACTATTCACAGTAGTTGAAGAAAGAGTAACAGGGCATTGGTTATGGGAATGTCAAGACTGGATACAAGAGCTACTTAAAAGTAGTCACAATGCATGTTTCCTGAGTTCAATGAATTTATCGTAGCCAATAATATATACTTTTGAATGATTGATTGCTTTGTCCATGGCTTATAGTAAATGCTTTGCCTACATGGTCCGTGTGTTTGGTATTTTTTCCATTCACTTTGAAGATGAGGAAACAATCTCAGAGACTAATGTTAATAATTATCCCAATGATGGTAGTATTAACTAAAGCTTACTGAGCACTTAGTATGCTCTAAGTGTTTTTGCAGACACCATTTCATTTTTAATCCTCACTGCAAACCTACAAGAGGGATGCTACTATAATTTTTATCCCTATTTTACATGTTAGGGAATAGAATCATAGAGAAGTTAAGGATCTTGCCCAGGATTGAGTAGCTATTAAGGGCTGGAGCCAAGATTAGGTAGGGTTATACCTGTTAATTGTTTTCCCTCCCAATTTTTAATCCATGCCCTCCATTGTTACTTTATAATAAACAATGTCGAACTAGTAATCTCTTTTTGATATGACCATGATACTTATAATTACCTCAAGGCTACTCTGGGGAAAGCTTATGTGGAGCAGTTTCATCAGCAGGCACAGACACAGCACACACAGTGACATATTGGAACTCGCAAATGTTAAGAAAAATGTGGTACTGCTTTCACTGAACAGCCCTTTTATAGGGGCCTCTCCGCTAACCCTAATTGTTTCTTACTGGGTCCCCTTCCAAAAAAATGGGCCCCCAGACTCTGTTGCAAAATATCAAAAATAACTATTGCCGTGGTTAATTGTATTGGTTTGAAAATCAGAAAGACCAGAATAGAAGCCTTGTTCTTCCACTTGCAATTTCTTTTATCTGGGGTACATTACTTTCATACCTTATGTCCTTGTTTCCTCATCCATAAAGCAAGAATAATAATGTCCACCTCACAGGTTGCTATGGAAATTATTTGAGACACCGACCACACCGTTGGGGACACACATAGGACTTTCATTTAATTTTATGATGGTGAATGCCCCTAGGAGATAGGAAGAGTTGACAGTTTGGGCAATGAAACAGAGAAGCATTTAACTACATAACGAATTTAGGAAGGATCATTACCAATTTTACTCTCAAAGAAGCAACAGAGACTCACGTCACGCATAGCAGTTGATCCCAGCAACTGTTCTCCATGCCTGTGCTTAGATGAAACAGCTGATCTATATCATTTATTTTTCATATTTGTGTGTTTGAAATATAGTAAAATTTTGTTTTCGTTCTCATGATTTTTCTTCATTATGAGCAGGTATCTCATGGCCAAACCATGGTGCCTGGTGTCAGAGAGCTGGGTCCTACCATTTGCTCAGTCTCTCTGAACCTAAATTTTTTTTTTGATTTTTTAAAATTTTATTTCTTTTAATTCACATCCAAATTAGTTAGCATATAGTGCAACAGTGATTTCAGGAGTAGATTCCTTAATGCCCTTTACCCATTTAGCCATCCCCCTTCCCACAACCCCTCCAGTAACCTTCTGTTTGTTCTCCATATTTAAGAGTCTCTTATGTTTTGTCCCCTCCCTGTACCAAAAATTTTTTAACTGTAAATTTAGCAAATGATATTCATGAATTATCTTCTGAAGCATTGAGACAAGCATAAATTATTCTATTACTATGTCTTAAAAGGGTTGAAAAATAATGAGTAGTATATGCGGAAAGGAGCAACCTTTAGTAAAGCATCAGCACTATTAGAAAACTTACCTTATCTGTCTTAGATGATCTTAATGATATTTGGGGGTATTCAGGAACAGTCCCGTCTTCAAACTCACCTCTTCTTGTAATAAGTAACTTTCAATATGAAAAATATGTCTTTGGATACTTTGGAAGAGCCTATTCAGACAATTCACTATCAACTCAACAGTTATTAAGAAATTATATACATTGAACGTATACCATTTTGGGGGATATATCATTTATACCTCAGCGAGCCTACTAAAATAAAAGAAAGTGTTCATATGGGTCTAAATCTTTCCATCTAGCCTAAAGCCTCAAAACTTTTTCATAGAAAATCTGTTTGCAATGTGCTTTCTGGTTTTGAATTTGGAACGGACTCACTTGAACCACTATGGAGAAATGATCTATCTATGGCTCTGGTTCTGCAGGGCAAGAGGCAGACACTGTGGAGAAAACACAGAGAAATGGTACACTCCGTCCATGATGAATCTTGTCTGGGGAGGTGAATGACAACAAAAAAACATTTTCACCTTGCCCTGTATGGGTATTTAAAAAGGTTTCCAGCAAGGTTCAGGGACGTTGTCTGGTGGCTCCTACTTCGTCTCCCAGGAATTAATTATCCTCTTTGATGGAAAGGCTTTGTCTGAGAAACAGGTATTCTAAGGAGACATGTTAAGAAACACTCATTCTTAAGTGGGCAATTGCATTCTTAAGTGGGAAATTGTAAACCTAAGCCTGTGAGTCTCCTTGTCTGTATCCTGGGTTGTTACGAAAGCAGAATGCCATATAAATAGTAAGGTGCCATAATTCCAGTGGAGCTGTGATGTAGGTTCCCTGTAGGCTCATGTCACATAGTTTCTATTTTCTTATCAATATTACACCTTTATTGGAAAACCACTACTGATTGTTTGAGAGCTAGAGCAGTGAGGGCATAAAGTCATTTTAAAGTTCTTGGCTCTAAAAGCTGTTTTTATTTGATCTATGAAAGTATCATGAACTAATAAAATTGTGTGTGTTTAGATTTATAATTTGAGGGGCACCTTGGAGGCTCAGTCGGTTAAGCACCTGACTCTTGATTTTGGCTCAAGTCATGATCTCATGGTTCAAGGGTTCAAGCCCCACATTGGGCTGTGCACTGACAGCGTGGAGCCTGTTTGGGATTCTCTCTTTCCCTCTCTCTCTGCCTCTCTCTCTCTCTCTCTCTCAAAATAAATAAATAAATGTAAAAAAAGATGTATAACTTGATATGTTGACAAAATTGTGAAATAAGCACCACAACCAAGCTATTTACCATTTTCATCACTCACTGTTACTACTTTTGTGTATGTGTATGTGTGGAGTGAACACTTAAGATCTACTCTCTTAGGAAGTTTCAAATGTACAATACTACAGTATTGTTAACTACAATCACATTGCTGTACAATTATCCATCTTGCATGACTGAAACTTTGTTCCCTCTGATCAATACCTCTCTATTTCTTACTCTTCCAGCCTCTGGCAACCCACATTCTACTCTCTGCTTCTGTAAGTTTGACTATTCCTAGTATAAGTAAGGTCATGTAGTATTTCTCTTTCTCTTTCTGGCTTATTTTGGTTAGCATAATGCTCTTCAGGTTCATCAATGTTGTCAAGAGGCAAGTTTCCTTATATTTAGACTATATAATCCGTTATGTGTGTGTGTATCACATATTCTTTATCCATTCCTCTATCAAAGGACATATAGGTTATTTCCATCTCTTGGCCATCATGAAAAATGCTTCAAAATACATCAGTGCAGATACCTCTTTAAGATACTGATTTCAATTCCTTTGGTTCCATACCCAGAAATGGGATTGCTGAATAAAAAAAAAAAAACAGCACTTTTTCAATGTTTTTGAGGAATCTTCATAGTTTTCCGTAATGGCTATGCCAATTTACATTCCCAATAGCAGTGCACAAGGGTTTCCTTTTCCACACTTGTTATCTTATCTTTTTGATAAGTACCATTCTTACAAATGTAAGGTGATATTTTTGGTGTTCATTTTTCTGATGATTAGTGACGTTGAAGACTTTTTCACATACCTGTTGGTTATTTGTAGATCTTCTTTTGAGAAATGTCTATTCAAATCCTTTGCCCATTTTAAAATCAGGTTGTTTGTGTTTTGTTATTGAGTTGTAGAAGTTCCTTCTCTATTTTGGATACTAACCGCTTACCACATATATGATTTGCAAATAATGTGTGACTTTCTCACATTTGTTGGTTATCTTTCCTGCTTGATTGTTTCCTTTGCTGTGCAGAGGTTTCTTAGTTTGATGAAATCCCACTTGTCTGTTTTTGCTTTTGGTATCATACCTAACAAAAATCATTGCCTAAAATAATGTCAACAAGCTTTTCCCCTGTTTGCTTTGAAGAGTTGTATGGTTTCAGATCTTATGTTTAAGTCCTTTTGAGTTGATTTCTGTATGTGATGTGAGATAAGGGTCTAATTTCTTCCTTCTGTGCGTGGTTATCCAGAATTCCCAAAGCACTTATTGAAGAGAATCTCATTTCTGCATTTGGAACCCTTGCCAAAGTTCAGCTGAATGTATATGAGTGTGTTTATTTCTGAGCTCTCTATTCTGTTCCATTGATCTGTATGTCTGTATTTTTACCAGCACTTACTGTTTTGAGATAGTAGCTTTGCAGTATTTTTGGAAATCAGGAATTGTGATGGCTCGAATTCTATTCTTCTTGCTTGAAATGGCATTACATGTTTGGATTTTTTTTATTTTATGTGAATTGTTATGCAAAAGCTGTTTTTTCGCTTTTCTGAGAAGGCTGATATCAAAGTAGCCAGAAATTTTAGAAGGCTCTAGATTCCAGGTATTTCTGGAACTTAAGGGCTGGTCAGAACGGAATACTGGTCCATGCACTGTACTTTTATTTTTAGAAATGACGACATCTGGGGTACCTGGCTGGCTCAGGTGGAAGAGCATGCCATTCTCTATCTCTCTTTTTTTAAATTTTTATTTATTTATTTTGAGACAGAGAGAGGGCACACAAGCAGAAGAGGGGCAGAGAACCAGAGGGAGAGAGAGAATCCCAAGCAGGCTCCACATTCAGCGTGGAGCTCGATCTCAGGAACTGTGAGATCATGACCTGAGCCAAAATCAAGAGTTGGATGCTTAACTGACTGAGCCACTCAGCTGCCTCACAGAATGGCATTCCTGACCTCAGGGTCATGAGTTCGAGCCCCATGTTGGGCAGAGAGATTACTAAAAAATAAGTAAATGGCAACATCTGATGAGAAGATTTAAAATTTTGATGAAGTCAAATTTTTCATTTTTTTCTTATGTTTCATGCTATTGGGTCACATCTGATAAAAGTCAACCCCAATTTTTAAGTATACATTATTTTTTTTTGGTTTATCTTTGACATGTAGGTTTCTGACTCATTTTGAGTTATTTTTTGTGTATAGTGTGAGGTAGTGGTTAGTGTTTATTTTTTTATATAGATATCCAATTGATACAGCTTTATGTATGTATGCATGTATGTATGTTTGCATGTATGTAAATATGTTTATTTAATTTTGAGAGAAAGAGAGACAGAGTGCAAGTGGGGGAGGGGCAGAGAGAGGGGGAGACACAGGGTCTGAAGCAGACTTCAGGCTCCAAGCTGTCAGCACAGAGCTGGACGTGGGGCTCAAATTCATGAACGGTGAGATTATGACCTGAGCTGAAGTCAGATGCTTAAGAGACTGAACCATCCAGGTACCCCAAGCATAGTTTATTTAAAAGTCTATTCTTTATCCATGTCAATGAAAATGGGAAGATTTCATTCTTTTTATGGCTGAGTTCTAGTAATATTCCATTCCACACACACACACACACACACACACACACACACACACCCCACATCTTCTTTATCCATTCATCAGTTGATGGACATTTGGGCTCTTGCCACAATTTGGCTATTGTTGATAATGTTGCTATAAACACCAGGGGGCATATGTCCCTTGAAATCAGTAATTTTGTATCTTTTGGGTAAATACCTAGTAATGCAGTTGCTGGATTGTAGGGTAATTCTGTTTTTAATTTTTTGAGGAACCTCCATGCTGTTTCTCCGAGTGGCCATACTAGTTTGCCTTCCCACTAATAGTGTAGCAGAGTTCTCCTTTCTCCGCATCCTTGCCAACATCTGTTTCCTATGTTGTTCATTTTAGCCATTCTAACTGGTGTGAGGTGGCATCTCATTGTAGTTTTGATTTGTATTTCCTAGAGCATATTATGCTAAGTGAAATAAGTCAGTCAGAGAAAGACATATGCCATATGATTTCACTCATGCATCGAATTTAAGAAACAAAGCAGATGAACATGGAAAAAAAAGCAGAGAGATAGGCAAACCATAAAATAGACTCTTAACTATAGAGGACAAACTGAGGGCTGCTGGAGGAGAGGTGGGCAGGGGGATGGGCTAAATGAGTGGTGGGTATTAAGGAGGCACTTGTGATGAACATTGGGTGTTATATGTAAATGACGAATCTCTAAATTCAACTCATGAAACTAATATTACACTATATATCAACCAACTAGAATTTAGAAAAAAACTTGGAGCAACAACAAAAATATAAAATCTTTAGGGCAGAGATAATTTCCTGTAGTTATTTGTACATTTCATATATTTAGCTCTTATTCTTCAAAGGCTGGCATAGTGCTTAATAGATGTTTGCATTTTGAATAGAAAAAAAACATTCTTAATCTGTTTTCAGATAAATGCCACAAGATCAAGAAATTTTTCATAAAAGTCTATTCTTTAACCATTAAATTACCTTGGTATCTTTGTAAAAAATTAATACATTTAGTTTATTTCTTAACATTCTATTATGTTTATGGACATATCTATATGCTTGTCCTAATGCCTGTAAGGACACAATGTTGATTATAAGAGTTTAAGTGTAAGTCTTGAAATTAGTTGTAGAGTAAGTTCCCCAAGTGTGTTCTTTTTTTGAGAGTGATTTGCTATTCTAGGCATTGTCAAATTTCTACATTTCTGTTTAAATTTCAGAACAGGTTTATCAGTTTCTCCAATAATCCTGTTGGGTTTTGGTTGAAATTGCATTTTGCAATGACATGGATGGAGCTCAAATTTATTATGCTCAGTGAAATAAGTTAATCAGAGAAAGACAAATGCCATATGATTTCACTCATATGTAGAATTTGAGAAAAAACAGATAAGCATATGGGAAGGGGAGGAAAGAAAAGAGAAGAGAGGGAAACAAACCACAGGAGACTCTTAAAGATAGAATACAAATTATGGACTAATGGAGGTGCATGGGAGATGGGCTAGATGGGTGATGGGTACTAAGGAAGGCACTTGTGATGAGCACTGGGTGTTGTATGTAAGTGATGAATCTCTGAATTCTACTCCTGAAACCAATATTGCACTATACATTAACTAACTAAAATTTAAATTAAAAAAAAAGAAAAAAAGAAATTGCACTGAAAATTTAGAAATTATATGATAAAAATATTGAGTTTTCTATTCCATCAACATGATACATCTCTCAGTTTATGTATTTAACTTTCTCAGCAGTGTTTTCTACTTTTCATGCACAGATGTTGAATATATTCTTAAAGTGTAATTCCAATATTTCATTTAAAAAAAATTTTTTTTAACGTTTATTTATTTTTGAGACAGAGAGAGACAGAGCATGAACGGGGGAGGGTCAGAGAGAGGGAGAGACAGAATCTGAAACAGGCTCCAGGCTCTGAGCTGTCAGCACAGAGCCCAATGTGGGGCTCGAACTCATGGACTGCGAGATCATGACCTGAGCCGAAGTCGGCCGCTTAACCGACTGAGTCACCCAGGCGCCCCTCCAATATTTCATTTTTAAAAATAGTATTAGACATAATATTTTGTTTCTAATTTCAATTTCTAATTGTTTAATGCTATTGCTGAAATATAGTTGATTTTTAAAATATAGACATGTATAACTGTGACTTGGCTAAATTCACTGATTAGGTCAATTATTTATGTTAGTGCCCTTAACATTTTCTCTGTGTACAAAATGATGCCATTTGCACAAAAATGTATTTTTACAATTTTGCTTCTCACTTTCTAATCTCTGTGTCTTTTATTTCTTTTTGTTTTCCTGTTGCAATGGCTAGGACCTAGACTATAATACATAATAATAATGGTGAGTGGATATCTCTATCTTGCCCCCAATCTTCAAGAGAGAGTATTCATCATTAATATGATGGCCATTATAGATTTTATATATAGATGCTCTTTGTCAGGTTGAACAAATAATTTTCTATTGCATTTGCTAACATCTAAAAAAAATCTTAAATCTGGGTCAAAATTTATCTTTTTTTTTTATGCATCTTTTCACGTGATCAAGTGATTCTTCTCCTTTATGCTGTAGTGACTCAAATTGAGTGACATTTGAATGTTAAACCAACCTTTTATTCTTAGGACAAACTCCACATAGTTATGGTACATTATTATTTTTAGAAATTACTGATGGATTTGATTTACTGGTATTTTGTTAAAAGTCTGTTGCTCATGTTCAAAAAGGATATTTGTCCAATTTTTCTTGTAATCTCATTTGGTATTTAGGCGCAGTGCAGGGTTCATATAATGAGTTGCATAGTGTTTTCTCCTCTATGTTTTGAAAGAGTGTGTATAGGATGTTTGTTTATTTATTTATTTAGTCAGTCAGTCAGTGTCTTATTGAACGTGTTACAAAAGAGGTTTAGTTAAAAAGACCAAAGCTCATGCATCATCACACTCCTCAGATTCTTCTCTCCTTGTACTTTCTTCTCCTCATCTGGGGCAGTGATGGCAGAGGGAGCAGAACCTCCTGCTGGTGCAGCAGGACCTGCTGGGCAGGCTCACCAGCCCCTGTGTGTTTCAGGTGAGCCTCCTGATGTTGACATCGGCCAGGGCCTTTACAAATAAGCCTGGCCAGAAAGGTTCAATATTTACACTGACGGCTTTAATGATGGCATTGATCTTATCCTCCGTAACATTCGCCTCACTGGGTGCAGGATGAAGGCTGAGGAGATACAGGTGGGCTTGGGAACCAAGGTGATGGTGTGGGCAAGTGCTGGGCAGGCCCTGCTGGGCTAGTGCTAGTTGCTGGATGAACTTAGGGCCTCACCCCAATGTGGCCTTACCTTCTTTGGAAGGACTGAGAACCTTAGTGGCAGCTGAGGAAAAGCAGTATTATTTATTTTTAGTGAGAAGTGAAGCCATTGGGCCTGGAGTTACTTTTGAGAAGGATTTTAACCACAAATTTAATTTTTAAAACTGATATAGGACTATTCTGGTTTTCTATTTCTTCTTCTGTCAGATTTTGTAATGCTTTTCCCCAAATAATTGGGGAGTATTCTTTTCCCCAAATAATTGGCTTTTAAGTTGTCAAATTTATTAGCTTTAATTTGTCATAATATTTCATACTATCCTGTTAATGTCTGTAGAATTTGTAATGCTGTGTTATCTTTTACTCTTGATATGAGTGATTTGGCTCTTTTTTTCTTTCTTATCCTTTCTTACCCTCCCTTCTTTCTTGTCCCCCTCCTCCTTATTATTCTAGCTAAGGCTTTGTAAATTGTATTCAAGTTTTTCAAAGAACAGCTTTTTGTTTCATTATTTCATTTTGGTTTTCATCTTCTGTTTCATTGATTTTTGTCCTTATCCTTATTATTTCCTATCTTTCATTTTATTAATTTCCTCTTATTTCTCTACCTCTGTAGGTCAAAATCTTTGATAATGGATTTTATACATTATTTCTTTTCTAATATATACCTTTTATGGTTCAAATCTTCTTCTAAGGACTTTTAGTGCTTTTAGATATTCTGATATGCAGTGCTTTAAATTTCATTTGTTTCAAAGTATTTTTTGTTTTGTGATTTCCTTTTTTAATTGAGGTAAAACTCACATAAGATAGAAGCTACAACTTTAATCATTCAAATATTTATAATACATTGTAAATTTAGTACATTTACAGAGTTGTGCAATCATCACAACTACCAGACCAGCACAACCACCCATTCCAAGGCACCATCAGACAACGGTCTGGTGGTTTTGCATTTTCTGATTTGATTTTTGGTCAATATTTACTAGATAGATAGATAGATAGATAGATAGATAGATAGATAGATAGATATTACATAAATAGATAGATAGATTTTTTTTCTTTTCTTCTTATTTCTTCCCTCCTCTACTCTGGTTTTTGGTTTGTTTAAGCAAGCATTTTTAATCTATTCTTTTAACACCTCTTCTGTATCTCCTTATTCTTTACTTTCCTCTCTCTCTCTCTCTCTCTCTGGATTAAGCCATACAGTTTCTCTGAATCTCTGCCTGGCCATTTTTCCCCCCACCCCAGTCATTTCTCTCTTTGTATGAGATAAGGCTTCTTCTACCACCACCCCCCTCTTTTAAATTTTTTCTAGGGTTACTTCAATGAAAAGATAAAAGCACACCTGGTGGAAGGTCCAAACCACCACTATGAGTAGGGAGATAAAACATCAGAGTCACAACAACAGAGAGCACACAACGCACTCCAAAAACACCTCCTGAAGCATCAGGCCCTGGACAGTGTATGACTGCTTTTTAATATAGTAGTGCTCACAGGTGCAGGACACATAACAAGCTATTACAACACATAAACGACAAAAACTAGCAGACCTGATCACTGACACTTGGCACTTCAGAAGGGGGTGGCAGGAAATATTCAGTGTGCTGAATAGGAAAAATATGCAGCCAAGAATCCTTTATCCAGCAAAGCTGTCATTCAGAATAGAAGGAGAGATAAAGGCTTTTCCAGACAAACAAAAACTGAAGGAGTTTATGACCACCAAACCAGCCCTGCAAGAGATCATAAGTGGAGGACTTTGTGAGTAGAATGTTGCAAAGACTACAAAGGACCAGAGACATTACTACAAGCATGAAACCTACAGATAACACAATGACACTAAATCCGTATATTTCAATAACCACTCTGAATGTAAATGGACTAAATACCCCAATAAAAAGACATAAGGTATCAGAATGGATAAAAAACCAAGATCCTTCTATATGCTGTCTATAAGAGACTCATTTTAGACCTGAGGACACCTGAAGATTTAAAGTGAGGGGATGGAGAACCATCTATCATGCTACTGGAAGTCAAAACAAAGCTGGAGTAGCCATACTTATATCAGACAAACTAGATTTTAAACTAAAGGCTATAACAAGAGATGAAGAAGGGTATTATATCATAATTATGGGATCTATCCTTTAAGAAGAGCCAGCAGTTGTAAATCTTTATGCCCCCAACTTGATGGAACCCAAATATATGAATCAATGAATCACAAACATAAGTAATCTTATTGAAAAGAATGTGGTAATTGCAGGGGATTTTAATACTCCACTTACAAAAATGGACAGATCATCTAGGCAGAAAACCAATAAAGAAACAATAGCCTTGAACGATAGACTGGACCAGATGGATATGACAGATATATTCAGAGCTTTTCATTGAAAAGCAGCAAAATATACATTCTTCTCGAGTGCACATGGAACATTCTCCAAGATAGATCGCATACTGAATCACAAAACAGCTGTCAACAAATATAAAAGAATTGAGATAATACCATGCATATTTTCAGATCCCAATGCTATGAAACTTGAAATAAACCACAAGAAAAAATTTTGAAAGACTCCAAATACAGAGGTTAAAGAACACCCTACTAAAGAATGAATGGATCAATCAGGTAATTAAAGAAGAAATTAAAAAATATATGGAAACAAATGAAAATGGAAACATGGCAGTCCAAAACCTTTGGGATGCAGCAAAGGCAGTCATAAGAGGAAAATACATTGCAATCCAGGCCTAGCTCAAGAAACAAGAAAAATACCAAATAAAAAACCTAACCTTACACCTAAAGGAACTAGAAGCAGAGCAGCAAGGAAACCCCAAAACCAGTAGAAGAAGAGAAATAATAAAGACTAGATCAGAAATAAACAATATAGAATTCCCACAAAAAACTAAAACAAACAAACAAACAAAAAACAACCATATCAATGAATCTAAGAGCTGGTTTTTTGAAAGAATAAACAAAATTGATAAACACCTAGCCAGATTTCTCAAAAATAAAGGAGAGCACCCGAACAGATACAATCATGAATGAAAGAGGGGAGATCACAACCAACACCACAGAAATACAAAAAATTTCTAGAGAATACTATGAAAAACTATATGCCAACAAACTGTGCAATATGTAAGAAATGGACAAATTCCTAGACACCCACACACTATCAAACCTCAAATGGGAAGAAATGAAAAATTTGAACAGACCCATAACCGGTAAAGAAATTGAATTCGTTATCAAAAATTTCCCAACAAATAAGAGTCCTGGGCCAGATGGCTTCCCAGGGGAATTCTGCCAGACATTTAAAACAGAGTTAATACCTATTCTTTTCAAGCTGTTCCAAAAATAGAAATGGAGGGAAGGCTTCCAGACTCATTCTGTGAAGTCAGCATTACCTTGACTCCAAAACCAGACAAGACCCCACTAAGAAAGAGAATTACAGGCCAATATCCCTGATGAGCATAGATGCAAAAATTCTCAACAAGATACTAGCAAATTGAATTCAATTTGTTCACCATGATCAAGTGGGATGCATTCCTGGGCTGCAGGGCTGGTTCAGTATTTGCAAATCAATCAATGTGAGACATCACATTAATAAAAGAAAGGGTAAGAACCATATTATCCTATTCATAGATTCAGAAAAAGTATTTGACAATATACAGGATCCTTTCTTAATAAAAACCCTCAAGAAAGTTGGGGTAGAAGAAACCTACCTTGACATCGTAAAAGTCATATATGAAGGGCCCACAGCTAATATCATCCTGAATGAAGAAAAACAGAGCTTTCCTCCTAAGGTCAGGAACACGTCAGGGATGTCCACTCTCACCACTGTTGTTTAACATGGTGTTGGAAGTCCTAGCCTCAGCGATCAGACAACAAAATGAAATAAAAGACATCCAAATTGGCAAACAAGAAGTCACACTTTTTCACTTTTTGCAGATGACATGATACTCTATGTGGAAAACCCAAAAGACTCCACCAAAAAACTGCTAGAGCTGATACATTAATTCCACAAAGTCCCAGGATATAAAATCAATATCCAGAAATTGGTTGCATTTCTATACACCAATAATTAAGCAACAGAATGAGAAATCAAGAAATTAATCCCACTTACAATTGCACCAGGAACCATGAAATACCTAGGAATAAACCTAGCCAAAGAGGTGAAAGGTCTGTATGCTGAGAACTACAGAAAAGTTATGAAAGAAATTGAAGAAGACACACACAAAAAATGGGAAAACATTCTATGCTCATGGATTGGAAGAAAAAATATTGTGAAAATGTCGATACTACCCAAGGCAATCTACACAATTTATGCAATCCCAATCAAAATTGCACCAGCATTCTTCTCAGTGCTAGAACAAACAATCCTAAAATTTGTATGTACCACAAAAGACCCGAATAGCAAAGTAATGTTGACAAAAACAAAAAAACAACAACAAAAAAACAAAGTGGGAGGCATCACAATCCTGAGTTTAGCCTGTACTACAAAGCTGTAATCATCAAGACAGTATGGTATTGGCACAAAAACAGACACATAGACCAATGGAATAGAATAGAGAACCCAGAATTGGATCCACAAATATATGGTCGACTCATCTTTGACAAAGCAGGAAAGAATAGCCAATGGAAAAAATACAGTCTGTCTAGCAAATGGTGCTTGGAGAACTGGACAGCAATATGCAGAAGAATGAAACTGGATCACTTTCTTACACCATGCACAAAAATAAACTCAAAATGTATGAAAGACCTAAATGTTAAACAGGAAACTATCAAAACCTTAGAGGAGAAAACAGGCAACAACCTCTTTGACCTCAGTCACAGCAACTTCTTACTTGACACATCTCCATAGGCAAGGGAAATAAAAGAGAAAATGAGCTATTGGGACTTCATCAAGATAAAAAGCTTCTGCACAGCAAAGGAAACAATCAATGAAATTAAAATGCAACCAATGAAATGGGAGAAGATATTTGGTAAAAAGATATCAAAGGTTAGCATCCAAAATCTATAAAGAACTTACCAAACTCAACACCTGAAAAACAAATAATTCAGTGAAGAAACGGGAAGAATACAGGAATAGACAGTTTTCCAAAGGAAACATCCAGACGGCCACCAGACACCTGAAAAGATGCTCAACATTGCTCATCATCAGGGAAATACAAATCAAAACCACTCTGAGATACCACCTCATGCTGGTCAGAGTGGCTAAAATTAACAACTCAGGAAACAATGGATGTTGGTGTGGATGTGGAGAAATGGGAACCCTCTTGCACTGTTGTGGGAATGCAAACTGATGCAGCCACTCTGGAAAACAGTGTGGAGGTTCCTCAAAAAATTAAAAATAGGGGTGCCTGGATGCTTCAGTTGGTTAAGCTCCAACTTTGGCTCAGGTCATGATCTAGCAGGTTTGTGAGTTTGAGCCCTGCATTGGGCACTGTGCTGACAGCTCAGAGCCTGGAGCCTGCTTGGGATTCTGTGTTTTCCTCTCTGTCTGCCCCTCCCCCACCAGGGCTCTGTCTCTCAAAAATGAGTAAAACGTTAAAAACAGTTTTTTAAATAAAAAAAGAATAAAAATAGAATTACCCTATGACCCAGAAGTAGCATTACTAGGAATTTATCCAAAGGATACAGGAGTGCTGATTCATAGGGACACATGGACCCCAGTGTTTATAGCAGCGCTATCAACAATAGCTACTATGGAAAGAGCCCAAATGTCCATCAACTGATGAATGGATAAAGAAGATGTGGTTTATATATATAATGGAATACTACTTGGCAATGAGAAAGAATGAAATCATGCCATTTGCAGCAATGTGGATGGAACTGGAAGTATTATGCTGAGTTAAATAAGTCAGTCAGAGTAAGACAGATATCATATGTTTTCATTCATATGTGGAATTTGAGAAGCTTAACAGAAGACCATGGGGGAAATGAAGGGGAAAAAATAGTTTCAAACAGAGAGGGAAGCAAACCATAAGAGACTCTTAAATACAGAGAACAAACAGAGGGTTTATAGGAGGGGAGGGGAAAATGGGTGATGGACATTGAGGACAGCACCTATTGGGATGAACACTGGGTGTTGTATGTAAGTGATGAATCATGGGAATCTACTCCTGAAGCCAAGAGCACACTATATACACTGTATATTAACTAATAATAAATTAAACTTAAAAATAAGATAAAAACACAACAGAAAACAAACAAGCAAAAAGAAGAAAAACTTCAGAAAATTAAGTTGAAAAACACTGTTGACATTAAATAAAAAATAAAAATACTCAGGAGTAAATCTAATAGATTATGTGCAAGAGCTCTGGAAAGTTTATACTACCTGATTTTAAGACTTCATATAAAAATACAGTAACTGACATAAGATAAACATATAGTTATATGGAACAGAATAGAGAGTCCAAAAATAAGCTAGCATGTACAGAATTAATTGATTTTCACAAAACATTGTCAAAGCAATAATGGAGAAAGGAAAGTTTTTTTCAACAAAAGGAGCTAGAATAAGTGGATATTCATATGGATAAAAATGAATCTCAGCTTGTAAGTCACATCACATAAAAATTAGTTTGAGATAAATCCTATACCTAAAGGTAAGAGTAAAAAATATAAGTCTTCTAGAAGAAACTGGAGCATATTTTTGAAGACTTGGGTTTAACAAAGATTTCATAGTTAACATCAGTTTTAAATTAAATATCAATAAACAAACATCAAATATTTAGAAGAAAATATAGTTGAATATTTTTGTGACCTTGAGGCATGCAATTATTAAAGGAAACAGAAATCTTTTTTTCATAAATAAAAGCTATATGAACACCAATATTTAAATTATGAAGTGCTGTTAATGAGAAGAACTTTAGTATAAATGCAAAGACAAGAATACATTTGCAAAAGATATAAGTTAGGATTATTGCTTACAATACATAATGAACTTCTACAAATTGAAAATAGAGTCAATGGAAAGTGAGCCAAATTTCAACCAAAAGAAAGATGTGGTGAATAAATATGTGGAGTGATAATCAGCTTATTATCATTTTGCAATGCCAAGGAAACCCGCAATGAGATAACATTCTACAGTCATTTAATTTGCAAAAATGAAGAAATTTGGGACTAGTATGTGATGTAGAAGATATGATTCAATGGGATGTATGTTGTATTGCTGTGGGAAGTGTATATTAGTACAACTACTTTGGAAAATAATTTGGCCTTATCTAGTAATCTTGAAGATTCACATAACCTCAATTCATAGTTTCAACTCCTAGATCCATACTCAGCAATGGTGGGCATGTGTACATCTGGAATTGTGTACCAGTCTTTGTAGCAGACTTCCAGTAATACTGAAAATGTGGAAATACCCATAAATCTATCAACAACATCGGCTGTGAAGCACCAGTGGGAGCACTGCCTGAGCCCAAGGAATGTACCTCAATACACAGGAGCTGTAGACTTGAATACTGGAGTTCTAGAACAAGCAGTTCCAGAGAGAGAAGGTGAGCATTTTAGAGAAGGTGATGGGAAATAATTCACGAAGAATGTCTGAGAAGTTAGATTTCTCTAGTAACTTGAAAACAGATTCTTAAAAATTTTGGTGAAAATTTCATCTCAAGTTTGAGATCTTGTATTTTTTTTTTTTTTTAGTTAGTAGAAATATGGCTGCCATTTATTATTCATTTGTTCATTCCTTCATTATTTCTCGTGGGTCAATTTAATTCTCAAAACAATGATATGTAGTCCTTTTTTGAAGATAAGAAAAATTGAGTCTGAGGACGGTAAATAAGTTATTTCAAGGTAGGAAAACATATTCCTGGTACTGCTTAGATTGGAGGCTGAGTCTGTGTTTATGTGATGTCTAGGTGCTTTAAGTTGTCTTTGCTCCTCTTTCTTTTAAAAACAATTTTTAAAGTTTATTTCTTTATTTGGAGAGAGAGAGAGGTGGGGCGGGGGAGAGAGAGAGAGAGAGAGAGAGAGAGAGAGAGAGAGAGAGAGAGAGAGAGAGTTAGTTAGTTCTAAGCAGACTCCAAGCTATCAGTGCAGAACTGATGTGGGGCTCAATCCCACGAACTGTGAGATCATGACCTGAGAGGAAATCAAGTCAGACACTTAACCAACTGAGCCACCCAGGCGCCCCATCCTTTTTCAGTCAGTTATAACTGTTTTTTTTTCAGTTGCTCAATGCATTTTTACTATTCTGCTTGAGTAATTTCCACCTACTTGATCATGACAATGAAAGCATACAGTCAATTTGTCTTATACATTTGGAAAAGTATAATTGATTGTACAGAACCACAAATACTCTCACTGAGATCTTGTTCATTGTTCATGTTCACCAAATGATATAGTCTGGCCCAATCTTCTCTCTTATGTATCTAGTCTAGACCCTGGGTAATATTTTTCTGGCTTCAACTTCAACATCACTTCCTTGAGAATACCTTCCCTGGGCATTCCACCTCCATCCAGTTTAAAGCATGTTCCCATTACACAGGCATATGGCACTGTGTTCTTTTTTATAATGCTCACCACTCTCTCCCTCTCTTCATTTTTTAATAGTTGAATTCTTGCATATGAGAGCAGATACACTAGCTGGGCTGTGAAGGCAGATTTGCCTTCTGCCACTACTCACATCTGATCCTGTGTAAATTACCTATACTCATAATACCTCAGTTTCCTCATTTGTAGAATGAAAATAATAATAGTACCCATCACAAAGGGTACCTTGTATAATGTGTTGGATACAGGACCTGGCATATAGCATTCAATAGTTAGTTACTGTCATTATTATTATTGAACAATACTGTGCCTGGTATATTTTAGATGTTCCACGAACATTTACTGGACAAAAAAACAAAAACAAAAACAAAAACACAAAAAAGGAAATGTAGAATCCAGCTTCTGCCTGTAGCCTGATAATTATCCTATTCCTGTAGATGAATTCTAACCCTTGTCAAAAATGTCCTTCTGTAGTCAGAGGGACTATAGGAGGAAGGGAGAAGCATTTAGCTGCTGTTTTGGCAAGGACTCCTAAAATTAACTACTCTTCCCTTGGGGAAATAGCGTAGAGGTTGAGTCACTACTTAAATCGAACTGGTGCCTGTCTTGTGAGAACTGAAGGAGTTGAGAAGCAGGGCATTTCTTAGCAGAGTGAACCACAAAGGCAGTGCCTCTGCCTGACTACATCTGTGGTTAGCCACAGGGAGCTGGTGAAATGATGTGAGAAAGTGGATGCGTCCCAAAGACCAAAGTATGTGTGGCTCAGCACTGAGTATAGATGCTCTGAAAAAAAGGCTCAGAAGACTAGGCTTCAAGAGATTCCTCATTTCAGAGACTTCTAGTCAACTGCTGATGTTTTGGTAATTGGATTTATTTTTCTGGCTTTAAAAATGGCTGCCATGTTCTTAGGGCCTGTAAGTCTCACACCAAGTTCTATAGAAAAAACTTAAACCCTAAAGATAGATTTATGTGAATCCCACAGAAATAGAAATGTGCTAAGCTGCTGAAAATCTCCTCTCCAAAATCCAAATTCCTAATTCCTCGCAAATACAAAGTGGGTGTGTCTACTATCTGAGATAGTTTGTTTTCTGAACAAGTCAGGCCATGGGGAGAAATCCCAGTCATGCACTACATGGGGAGTGTTGGTATGTAAGAGAAGCACATTTTCTTCTTTTTGATTTTACTTCAAGATTTTCTTTTCTGATAACACTGTGCTTGTTTGTTCGTTTTTTCAAACAGTAAATTTACATAATTAACATGACCATTACTATGGTTTCTTACACCTCTGATTGAAGAAAGCCCTTCAGTTTAAGTATTGTTGAGTCTGCAAAGGACCAACTCTTGACAAGACTGTAGTTTATAACCCTCAGTACTGAGTTAGGCAAAAATGACTTTTTTTTTTCTGACCAGTTTGTATGTCAGGACTTACAGATTTGTTGGCATTTTTCTCTGATGTTGATCCTAAGGGCCATAATCAGCAGATGAGTTTGATAAAAAGTTCAGATTTCAAGTGCAGTACTTGTTGGAAATATTACAATATACTTACCAAAGTCTTTCTTAGATGACTTTGTAATGTGTACACTTTTCTCCTCTTGCCTTTTTTCCTCTTTTCCTTTTTGGTTTTATATTTTCTCCTCTTTATTTCTCTTCCCTTTCTCTCTCTGCTTCCCCTTTGTTGCTTTCTCTCAAATGCTTTATAATACCTAATATTAGAGACCACTGTGGGTATAAAGTTGAATAGGTCCTAAGACAAGTAAGACACAACAGTGTACAAGGTATTTATTTCAATAGTGAACAAGGTTTACATAAAGTTTCCTATTTCCTGGAAAAATCCATACTTGGTTGTAGAGTCAAGTTTGAGAGGAGTACATTATTTTAAGCTTAGAATATATCTTTAGCAAATCAATTAGTGAATAGACAATAAAACCCACAAATAAAGCAAGCCAACTAAACCAATGGTTGAAAATTTGTGTTAAAATTTCTTCTAATCACTTGCTTTAAAATTTTTCTTTTTTAAATATGATGGCCTTTCTTTTTGACACTTATCATGGTTTTGCTTAGTCTCCTGTTTCCTCTCACTTGGTTAGCTTACATTTTCAGAATCTTTGCCCTTTAGAGACGTTCAGAGACAATTTTGAAAGTTTTCTTTAGTGATACTCCCACGAGAACAATAAAACAATATTAACAACAATAGTAAATTTGAACTGATTGTATCTTCACAACACTCCTAAATATAGGTATATTTATTCCCTGCTTTAACAGATGAAAAAACTGAAGCACAGAGAGATGAAATAAATTGATGTTATGTAGTTAATAGGGGTGAATTCCAGTTTCCAATCTAAGTCTTTGGATTTTATTTCATTTCATTTTATTTTTTTATTTGAGAGAGAACATGAGTAGGGGATAGGGGCAGAGGGAGAGGGAGAAGGAGGGAGGGAAGAAGGGAGGTAGAGACAGGGAGAGAGAGAGAGAGAGGATCTTAAGTAGGCTCCATGCTCTGTGCAGAGCCTGATGTGGGGCTCGATCCCATGGCCCTGAGATGACAGCCTGAGCTGAAATCAAGAGTTGGATGCTCAACCAGCTGAGCCACCCAGATACCCCTATGTCTGGATTTTAAACCCATTTCTCTTTGCTCTTTAATGCATTTCTACTTTGTCCTTTCTCCTTTATTTCTCCCTCTCTTTCTTTTGCCTCTCTTTTTTTCCTTCTGCCTCTCTCAGTGAATGCTTTATGAGTGTTTACTTTTTAGCCAGCATTGGGAGTACAAAAATGAATAAGATTAAAATTGTGAAGGCACATTTTTGCCTTCAAAGACAATTTGCCTGTTGAAGAATGAGAGAAGAGTATGAGACGATGTGGCTAGTGCCGTAATGACCATTTACTAGCTTCTCTGAGATTGGGAGAAGGTAGCAATGCCATTTTTAGTCTTGAGGAAGCTGAAAAGTTTCCAGACAGGTAAAGTAGGATAAAGTATGGCTTGTGAAAGAATCTTTACGTGTCTTTGAGTCTTTTTTTGTAAACTCAATTAGAACAAATTGGATTTTCACTGGTAAACGGGTGCAGCCATTTTGGGGATAAAATACTTACATCTTTGGGTATTTTGAATGTGCCTCATGTATGGCTACATCATGGATTGGCTTTTCCAAATTAATGCATGGTATTTTTCTTTTCTGATTTTAAAGGTTACACAATCTTGTAGAAAATTAAAACAAATCAGGAAATCATAAAGAACAAAAAATACCACCTATATTGTCACTTGTAAGAATATATAAAGTGAAATCATTGATATGGTCTTGTGCTTGTTTTTGCCTTCTGTAAAACTAGAAAAAATAAGGCATTCCATGAATATTTATTCATTAGAAGAAGGCATCATTATTGAGGATGACTTTGAGTATGAGTATGACTTTCTTTTCAGGGAAGTCACTTGTCACCTGAACTGAACTGATGAAGAAGATGAATAATGTGACAGAATTCATCCTCCTGGGCTTGACTCAAAACGTGGAACTTCAGAAATTCTCCTTTTTTGTGTTTTTAATTGTCTACTTGGTCACCTTGGCGGGCAACTTGCTCATCATGATCACCATCAGTACCAGTAGTGCCCTCGAAACCCCCATGTACTTCTTCCTGTCTTACTTGGCCCTTATAGATGGCTGTTGTTCTTCCTCCATGACCCCTAAAATGCTCGCTGACACTCTTACTGTGAGAAAAATCATCTCTTTTACGGGATGTATGACTCAAGTCTTTGCTGAACATTTTTTTGGTGCTGCTGAGATTATCCTTCTCACAGTAATGGCCTATGACCGTTATGTGGCCATCTGCAAACCCTTGCATTACACAACCATCATGAATCACCAGGCGTGTGGCCTCCTTGTAGGAGTGGCCTGGGCTGGAGCCTTTGTCCATGCAACCATTCAGATCCTCTTCACAGTCTGGCTGCCTTTCTGTGGCCCCAATGTCATAGATCATTTCATGTGTGATTTGTACCCTTTATTGAAACTTGTTTGCATGGACACTCATACCCTTGGTCTCTTTGTTGCTGCCAATAGTGGGTTCATCTGTTTGTTAAACTTCCTTCTTTTGGTGGTTTCCTATGTGGTCATCTTGCTCTCCCTAAAGACCTATAGCTTGGAGGGGAGACGCAAAGCCCTCTCTACCTGCGTCTCTCACATCACCGTGGTCATTTTCTTCTTTGTGCCCTGCTTATTTGTATATCTGCGCCCAGTGATCACCTTTTCCATTGATAAAGCTGTGGCTGTGTTTTATACCATGATAACTCCTATGTTAAACCCTTTAATCTATACGTTGAGAAATTCAGAGGTGAAAAGTGCCATAAAGAAGCTCCGGATCAAAAGGTGACTTCAATGGAAAAATAATCACAACAGCATAAAATCACTTCATATCTTATTTTATTTTATTTTATTTTATTTTATTTTATTTTATTCATTTCATTTTTTTTAACGTTTATTTATTTTTGAGACAGAGAGAGACAGAGCATGAACGGGGGAGGGGCAGAGAGAGGGAGACACAGAATCTGAAACAGGCTCCAGGCTCTGAGCTGTCAGCACAGAGCCCGATGCAGGGCTGGAACTCACGGACCGTGAAATCATGACCTGAGCGGAAGTTGGCCGCTTAACCAACTGAGCCACTCAGGCACCCCATAAAATCACTTCATATTTTAAATGACAAAAAGAAAATAATATAATTTCTATGGTTCAGGGCCAAGTGGACATTATATATAAAAGTATGTTGATGTTGGCACATAAGTCCTAAGAGGAAAGGCCCAGGCAGGAAATCATTTATCATTTAAAAATATCCCATTTAGGGTCGCCTGGGTGGCTCAGTCAGTTTAGCGTCCGACTTCAGCTCAGGTCATGATCTCATGGTTTGTGGGTTCAAGCCCTGCATCGGGCTCTGTTCTGACAGCTCAGAGCCTGGAGACTGCTTTGAATTCTGTGTTTCCCTCTCTCTCTTTCTGTCCTTCCTTTGCTGGTTCTCTGTCTCTCTCTCTCTCCGTCACTCAAAAATAAATAAACATCAAAAAAATATCCCATTTAGATTTATTTATTGGTCATTTGGTTGTCAAACTTTACTTACTTTCAGAATCAGCTGGAATTCTTGTTAAAATGCACATTTCCAGGATACAGCTGTAGTGATTCTAATTCAATGGGAATGTTCTTGAATTGCATTTTAAACAAATTATGTGGATGTTTCTAAGCAGGTGATTTATACATACCCTTTGAGCAACAATGCTATAGATTATGCTTGTATCATCAGCCTATTAATGGATGATCTTGTTAAAGCAATTCCTGGGAAGTAATGCAACTCAGTTCTTCGTAAGTCATGAAATACAAGCTCACTACCTTTGTAACTGCAAAACAAAAATGTAATACTCTGTGAAGATAGAAAAGCTCTCCATATTCTTTATCTTCACTTTCAATACTTTCAAATCTTTCGCTACATCTGATCTGATTCTCTCTTTTCCTCTCTTGCTTCCAAAGGGAAGGCCTACTATCTATTCTTACTGAATTATTTGGATTACAATTCATTGTTCTTGTAATACTAACTAGTCATTTACATCAAGAACATTATTTTCATGATTTTTCTATGTGAAGGAGATCTTATGTATCATTTCTATATGTATATTTGGAGGTATGTTATTGTCATTAAGAAAATAGTCTCTAAGTAAGATGGTTCTGAGATCAAAACTTACTTTTGCCACATACAATGTGGACTTCAGCAAACTACAATTCTTTGAGTGAAAGGAGAGTGATAGAGATATTATCAAGGTTAATAACGAATCCTTGTAGATCTTTTATTACCAATCACTTCTCAACAGGTGTTAGTCATGAAATTTATTACTGGAGTCTCTGTAACAGTACAGAACCACTTAATCTATTTTTTTTTGCATCAGAAAGGATAATACATTGTTTCTTTGTACCTTCTGTGAAGTATAGTACTCTGAGCTCACTGGCCTTGTAAAATTCTGGGGGGGCTGGAATGCTTCCCAACATCCTTGGCTATTACTTTCCCATACTCTTCTATTTTTCTTATTTCTGTTGGCCTCATGCTTCCTAGACCTTGGGGCCGATCCATTTATGGGTATGATTTTTTTTTTTTTCTGACAAGTCTGACTTGAAGAGCCACAAAGTCATTGTTTTATGAACCTGAGGTCAGTATAGCGGGCAACCAGAATATGAACAGAATGAAGTGAGATATTTAATTAAGTGAGATATTTGTTAAGAGTAGATGGTATGGTAGGGTGGTGAGGGTAGACTCCGGAGTACATTTCCTGGGCGGAGTGTGACCTGGGAAAGTTATTTTACCTTCCAACGGTATTTTTTTTTTCTGTAAAAAATGGAAAGAATAACACCCATTTCATAATGTTTTGGGGTCTTCTAAGTGGGATTATATATGTTAAGTGCTTATGAAAGTTCATGGCACATAGGAAACATTATAAAAGTATACTGCAAAGAAAAAAATTGGTGATGACCCAATTTTTAATACAGATAGAATTTTGCTTCTCTCTCTTCCTGAACTAGCAAGGCCCTTGTTATGTCTGGGACAGGACCTCTATCTCCTTCGTGAAAAAGACATCTCCTTGTGTTATCTATGTTAACTATGTCAGTTAACTTTTCCCTTGAACTTTAGCTAAGAGTGTTATTGGCTTTTAAGTTATTATTCAGCCGCTGGAAGTCACTAACACTTTAGTGGCAGTTTTGGGTGATGTGGGAAGGTTTGGGTTATGGAATAGACAGAATTAGTATTGAATTCTATCTTGTTAATTTATGTAACATCGTGTGAATTTCACAGCTCTCAGAATCTTATTTTAATCTTTGTTCACATGTACAGTGAAATGGTAACATTTTTCAAAGGGTAGTTTTAATCATTAGTTGAGATACTGTATGCCAAGTATCTAGTGGGTACTTGTCACTCAGTGGGTACTTAATAAATGTCGCTGTCTTTGATGCTCCCTCACTTCTTTGTTTGGGTCCTATTTCTGCCTGATTTAAAAAAGCCCTCTGATTTATACATATTATTGAACTCTAGGTATTTCTATTAGGTCATGAGGCACTTTGAAAATTCTAAGAATAAAGCCCTCAAAATTAATGCAAGATGGATGAGATTAACTCTCTAAAAAAAATTCACCTTAAAAATGTGAATGTCTCCAAAGGCACAGTTAGGTTAAGGAAGACTCCCAAATTTAATAAACTTTTTATGACCAACAAAAAAATCTGTAGGACAATAATTAGTAATTGTAGTAAAAGTGATTGCTACTTATTACGATATGGCTGGGGCTACAAAGACAAGTTACTGTTTACTCCCCTAAGATCCCTATGAAATAGATAATGTTATTCCTGCTTTCCAGGAGAACTGAAGTGTGGAAAACCGAAATAATTTACTGTAGGTCGCAGAACTAGAAAATGCCTGAGGTGGGATTTGAGCCTGTGTAGTTTAGCTTTAGAATTTGCACTCTTAAACACTGTGGTATACATCATAATAATGACACGGATCACATAACACTTTCTAGTGGAGGGAGATAGGCGATAAGTAAGTTAATGTATATATAAAAAGTTTCGTTCAGGAGACAAGTGCTTAAAAATGAAAGGATGTGAGGTGATAGTGCCTCAGAAGGCAAGGGACCTCTTTAGGTTTCGCATTCAAGGAAGACCCAAAAGCAAAATTTTACAGCATTTATCTATGTCCAAGAGTGAGAGACAGTGAGCTGAAGATCATGAGTAAAACCACCAGAGAGGAATTTCTGTACACGGGAAGGAGATTTTTATCTGACACGGATGAATGTCCTTAACAGCTCTCTTCTGACTCAGAGATCACCAAGCGACCTTAACCTTACAATTAGTTCAGCTCTAATTAAAATCAGGATGAAGTGAAATAAAATATCGGTGCTCGAGCAACCATCTTTTCCCAGAACTTGCATGTGCTCCCTGGAAGGTGTCTACTTTGGTGGACTCTTTGGTATAGCCAACAGCATGGATCTCCACTTTTTCTCCTCCTTGTTTCTTTAACATCTACAATTTTTTTCCCATGTGAAAGCATTTGCTTAAGTTGTACAGCTCTGTACAATCGTCCAGCCCAAACACCTCTCTGTGACCCTATCCTGTATCGATCGTTCTTTCCCTTGTCACCAGCTTCAGCTGCAGTGGCCTCATTTTTGCCTATGGGCCTTTGAACTAGTTCTTTATACCCCAAGGGCTCACTCTCTGGACCTTCCTCTGCCTGGATTGTTGTCCCCACTCAGTCTGCAACTCAACTGCCACCTCCTTAGAGGTCTTCTTTAACCACCACGTAAAGATACCATCTCCCTGAGTTGTTCTATGACGGCACTCACAATTTCTCTACAGCATCTTCGCCATCCAATTATCCGATTCACCTGTTGATTCTCTTTTCCAATTAGAACATAAACTCAAAGTAGACGTGTATTTCCAGCACCCGGAATAGAAGTGGCACACAGTAAATGCTTCATGCATACTGAATAAAAGGCCATCATCTCCACTTAACCCATCTAAGAATAAGTGCGTTCTTAAAAGGAACCCTTGTCAACTGGAAGCTCCTGGAATTGATGACTTTTCATTCTTGGTGATAAATTGAAATGGAGAACTTTAGGTCAGTTTAGTATATCAGCCGGGGGTTCTTAGCTGATGATGCAGAACCTCTGTAGCTGGCTTAAGTAGAAGGGATCTATGATACGTACTTAAATAGCTTAAGGATATTTGGAGGAGTGGGAATCACAGATTCTAGGTTGAGTTATCAGGAATAGCTTCCGGAAGCACACCTGACTGGACTGGCATGCCAGGGGAGCTGCTGCTTGTGCTGTAACCAAGGTTGCCCTGCCCTGGCTAGACTGCAGTGTGGTACTTCATTCCTGACCTCAGAGCCACTCTGATGCCTGGAACCACTTGTCCCCAGATAACTGACTTCCACTCAAAGACTTGCACAGATGCACCTGGTTGGCAGAACCCATGACATGTCTGCACCCAAGTGCAGAGGGACAGGGAAATGGAGTTCTTTGGATTCTATCTTGGGAACGTGGATACATACTTTGGAACCTAACACGTGCAGGATGCTTTTAAGAGATTTTGGGCCACACACTCTGGGTGTTTACAGTTGGGGTTGGGAGATCACAAAATGGGTTTCATTCCTCCCATAGATAGTTTTAAATGTCCACAAAATTAAAGGGTGTCCTAGTCTCTGTCCTACACAGAGGAGCAGCAGAGATAAAGGACCGCAAGGAAGTTGAGAGCAGGAAAATTGTTGGTACCATAGAGTTATTCATATGACTTATTTTTACTGAACACCTGCTCTGCTAATAACTGTGGTTGCTGCTGAAGTAGAAACACAAATGGGTAGAATTGTCCTTAACCTTGTGGCATTAGCATAGCACAGCATGTGGCTCAGTAGCACTTCTCAAATACCTCTTCTACCTTAATTTTGAAGGAAGCTCTCCTCAATAATAAACAAAAACGCTTGTCTTGCTTTAGTGACTCTCATCCTTTTAAAAACCCGCCTGAAAATGTATTGTGGACTATCGTGTATCTGGCACCATGTGAAGCACTTTGCATACATTATATCATCCAATCATCATAATTTCTTGAAGTTCATATTATTCTTTTTATGTGAGAGGGAAAAATAAAGCTTAGAGATGTTTAATGTCCTCAAAAGTCATGCTACTGTTAAGTAAGAAGACTAATCCTTGTCACCTCTGTCCAACATATTGGGAATTCTGTTGAAAATTGCACAGTTGGCCAGGTTTAAAATGGTGAGCTCATTCCATTGTACCTCATATCTCTGTTTGGATCTTGGCTCCAAATGCAGGCCCCCAGGTCATCCAGCTTATCCACATGCATTTGCGTGCTTCCTCTTCCTGGACAAAGGTCACGTTGAAACAAACTTTATTTTTAGAAAAGTTTTCAGTTTACAGTTTACAGCTATGTGAGCGGAAAGTACGGTGAATTCCCGTATAACCCTTGTCCCCACATATGCAAATTCCCCCCACTATGGACATCTCACCTGAGAGCGGTACATGTGTTACAACTGATGAACCTTTATTGAAACATTAGTATCACACAAAGTCCATACTTCACGCTAGGGTTCCCTCCTGGTGCTATTCATTCTATGGGTCTCAACAAATGTATAATGACCTGTATCCACCATTACGGTATCGTACAGAGTAGTTTCACTGTCCTAAAAATTCTTTGTGCTCTGCCTATTCACCCCACCCTCTCCCCCAACTTCTGGCAGTCATTGGTCTTTTCACTAAGTTTATAGTTTGCCTTTTCCACAGTTTTGCATAATTGGAATCATACAATATGTAGCCTTTCGAGAGTCTTTCATTTAGTAATCTACATTTGAGTTTCTTCTTCCATGTCTTCTCCTGACTTGATAGCTCATCGTTTTAGTGCTGAATAATATTTACTGTCTGGTTGTGCCACAGTTTACTTTTTTCTTCCAAGATTGTATTCAAATTCAAGTTAGTTCACATATAGTGTAGTATTGGTTTCAGGCGTAGAAATGACATATTTATCCACGCACCTACCGAAGGGTATCTTGGTTGCTTTCACGTTTTGGCAATTATGAATAAAGTTGCTAGAAACATGTGTAGGTTTTGTTTCTTCTCAGCTTTATTAAGATATAATTGACATATAATATTTTATAAGCTTCACATGTACAATGTGATGATTTGGTAAATGTATATATTGTGAAATTATTACCACAATGAGGTAAGTGAAAACATTCACCACCTCATGAGTTACTTTTTTTTTTTTTTTTTTGTGAGAACATTTAAGATCTACTCTCAAGTATATAACACGGTATTGTTAACTCTAGTGCCAAACTGATTATTAGATACTGAGAATTTATTCATCTTAAACTGAAAGTTTATGCTTTTTGACCAACACTCCTCCCTTTCACTACCCCTAGCTCCCACCAACCACTGTTCTACTCTCTGATTCTGTGAGTTCAACTTCCCTTCTTCCCTTTTGAAGGATAATTTCACAGAGCACAGAATTTTAAGTTGGTGTTTTTTTCTCGCTCTCAACTCTTTAAATAGTTGACTCCATTCACTTCTTTCTTGCGTGGCCTCTGAGGAGAAGAAGTTGGATGTAGTTCATTCCTCTTCTCCTTGGGGTGGTGGTCCCAGCCTATTGACAGAAATGTTATTGCCTAGGAATGCCTGTGGCACACATCTGGGCCTGTATTGCTTATAGCAAGTCCCCACAGACATTTCCCCCGCTGAGGCCAGAGTTGTGGCTGGATTGGCCCTTGTGGTTCTTATTATGATTTCAGGACACACTTCACTGCGGCAAAGATGATCAGGGAACTTTGAGGAACAAGATTTTTTATGCACTGGTCCTGGAGCCTCCAGGGCATATCGAGGGCCACACCTGAGGAGGTTGTAGGTAGAGGGCAAAAGAACACAGACCTGGGGCTCTGCATTTATTAGGGTCTGGTGGAATGGGGTGGGTATCTAGGGTTTCGTGGGTTCACTATTTATTGACTGCTTTAGAGCATGAGAGTGGGAATTAGAGGATGGAAAGGGAGGAGCAGGGCTACTCAAGTGGTCAGTTATTGAAGTTACCCAGAGCTTCCTGAAAGAGGGAACTTCATGAGTAGGGGTGACTTAATTCCTTGTCTGGTAGCTTTGTCATATAGCTGGCAATATGTTTACTCACGAGGGATGCCTTTTGAAATATGTCTTCGGCAATCAAAAACTTAATGTCAAGCACTTACACTATAATCAAAGGGCTTAATCTCTGGGATACTCACTCCTCTGTAGGTAAGATGTTTTTTCCTCTGGGCTCTGTCAAGATTTATAAGTTTATCTTTGATTTTCTGAAATTTGAATATGATACACCTCCATATGGTTTTTTTTTGTTTGGCATTTGTCTTATGAGGTATTCTCTGAGCTTCTGGAGGCTTGGTGTTTGACATTAATTTTGGGGGGAAATTCTCAGTCATTATTATTGCTTCAAATATTGCTTCTGTTCCCTTCACTTTTTCTTCTTATTCTGGTATTCCCATTACAAGGATGTCACCCCTTTGGTAGTTGTCACACCGTTCTTGCGTATTCTGTTCTGGTTTCTTTGTTTTCTGCTTTTTGTTTTTCAGCCTGTTTTCTCTTTGATTTTCAGTTTGGGGAATTTCTATTGCCATGTCCTGAGGCGATGTCTAGTCTATTAATGAGCCCTGTCAAAGGCATACTTGATTTCTGTTAGTCTTTTTGATCTCTAGCATTTCTTTTCGACCCTTCCTTAGAATTTATCTCTTCTTACGTTATCCACCTGTTCTTGGCTTTAGTGACATAGCGGGGCAAGTGTTCTGTGGTGTATCACAGAGTGTCAGTCTTTGGGTGAGCCTGTGCCCTGGGACTGTATAGTTCACCAGGGTTTCTTGTCCAACTTCCCCATAATGTGATAGGTCTAAAAGTATCTTTACATAGAGATGTCCTTTTCAAATTTTAAAATTTGATTGAAAACAGCAAGAATCAGTCTTGGACACAATGCAGTTGCACGACTCGATGATGTATCTGGTTAGAAGGCAAAAAGTGGCCAATGACTTTGCCTCTACTGGGGAGAAGATGCTACTTTCTTCAGAACTCTTACAACTCTTTTAGGAGGGCTGATAAATATTTCAAGAATGTCCTCTCAAGATCTTGGTACAATTAGTTTTGCCCTAGTACCAGAATAAGATGGGCAGAAAATTGGAATAGTGATTTTTCTTTTTTGAAGTCACTAGAAAAGAAGTTAGTTTCTAGAGAACAGCTTCCCTTTTAAAAAAACTTGTTGCTGACTTCTTATGTCAGATAGGTTTGTTTGCCATGATGAATTACCCTAATGTGGAAAATTTTTGTTTTTCTGTTTGCATCATGGAATTCCTTTTAAATAGGTCTACAATCAAGTAATAATAATTTTCTGAAGTGATTAGAAGACTGTGTAGAAAATGGATGGACATAGTCATGTGAAGTCAAATTAGTTCTTAAGAACGAATGCAGCTTTTTGTCCTCAGTGGTCGCACTGGATGGAAGAGGCATTTCCAGGACTTTATGAGTTAGTTAAAAAGTCCTCCCACTGATTGTGAACAAGCCTTCAAAAGGTAAGTCTGTAAGAGTTAATGGAGGAAGCCAGGCTTTTCAATTGTGTGACTTACTTTATTATATAGGAAATTCTTATAAACTTGAGTTTGTAAAAAATTGAAAAGTTGGAAACTTCTTCTGGAATCACAGATTTGAAGTCAGTCAAAGTTTATAATTACATTTCTGTCACTGAAGGTTGTATGACTTTGAGAAAATTAAGTATTCAAGCCTGTTTTTTCAACTATAAAGTGGGGATAACAGTGCTTGTAATTGTAAAGATAAAATGTTATACACTGAATGTGATTTTATATATATATATGCATATGTAGATATATATGTATGTGTGTATATGTACATATACATATATGTGTATATATACATATATATAAAATGTCTATGTAAATATGTAAATAGCATGTGATATATAGTTGTACATAACAAGTAATAGATGTTCTTCTTGCAGTGTTAACATTTCCTCTCATCAAAATATTTTGTGCCATGTAATGAGATGGAGGTCGTCTAGGAAGGAATAGGTTTATTGTGGAAAAGTAAAAATTTGTATTTTTTTAATGTTTATTTATTTTTGAGTGAAAGACAGCACAAGCATGGGAGGGACAGAGAGAGAGGGAGAGAAAGAGAATCCCAAGCAGGCTCCACACCATCAGCACAGAACCCAGTGTGGGGCTCGAACTCACGAACCATGAGATCATGACCTGAGTTGAAGTTAGATGCTTAACCTAATGAGCCACCCAGGTGCCCCCAAATTTATCTTAATACTTAATTGATACCCATTTGGAAATGTCATTTAGGTAGTTGTATACAGAGAACCATTCATAAATTTTTCTTCTACTTTGAATATGTAAATTACCTTAAGTGATTCTTCACTTAGGAAGCATACTTTATGCATGACTTTAGATGTGTGTGTCTTTCATGGAATTCTCGCTCCTCCTCTCTTGTTCTCTCCTTTGTCCTTTAAAACTCAGCTAAAGTACTGCTTTCTCTGGGAAGCCCTCCGAGATCCCATGTTGATTAATGTGTTCTGGCCCAGGGCACCCATAATCTATGTGACTATACTTACAGTGACACTTATTAAATTGATCTGTAATGGTCTAGCCACCTATATATGAAATCACTGAGAGTAACAAACTATGTCTTATTCAACTGGGTGATATCAATGTCTTTGACAGGTTTGACATCAATAGTTTTCCATGTGCATTTAAAAAATTTTTTTTACATTTATTTGTTTTTGAGAGACAGAGACAGAGCACAAGTGGGGGAAGGGCAGAGATAGGAGACACAGAATCCCAAGCAGGCTCCAGGCTGTGAGCTGTGAGCACAGAGCCTGACATGGGACTTGAACCCACAAACTGGGAGATCATGACCTGAGCCGAAGTCGGATGCTCAACCAACTGAGCCACCCAGGCGCCCTTCCATGTGCATTTTGAATGGGATAAATAAAAAAGATTAAGCTTATAATGCACTTAAAACTTTTCCCCTTTGTTTTAAAGACAAAACTGTTTCTAATAACTGAAGGCAGCACCTATTAGGAATAGAAGAACTAAGTAAATGGAACCAAAGAACAATGTGACTGACTTTGTCCTCTTGGGCCTCACACAGAATCCAAAGGAACAGAAAGTACTTTTTGTTATGTTCTTGCTCTTCTATATTTTGACCATGGTGGGCAACCTGCTCATTGTCTTGACTGTTTCTTTTAGTAAGACCCTGGACTCACCTATGTACTTTTTTCTTGCTAGCTTATCATTTATGGATGTCATTTATTCATCATCTATTTCTCCTGAACTGATTTCAAATTTGTTCTTTGGGGAAAATACCATATCCTTTCATGCTTGTATGACCCAGCTATTTACAGAGCACTTTTTTGGTGGATCAGAGGTCTTTCTTCTGCTGGTGATGGCCTATGACCGCTATGTGGCCATCTGTAAGCCCTTGCATTATTTGATTGTCATGAGGCAATGGGTGTGTGTTGTGCTCCTGGTAGGGTCCTGGGTTGGGGGTTTTATGCATTCAGTAATTCAACTTAGCACTATTTATGGGCTCCCATTCTGCGGTCCCAATGTCATTGATCATTTTTTCTGTGACATGTACCCATTACTGAAACTGGTCTGTACTGACACCCGTGTCATTGGTCTGTTAGTGGCGGCCAACGGAGGACTGATCTGCACAATTGTGTTTGTGCTCTTGCTCATCTCTTATGGTGTCATCTTGCACTCTCTAAAGAACCTTAGTCCGGAAGGGAGGCGGAAAGCCCTCCAGACCTGTGGTTCCCACATCAC
Organism: Prionailurus viverrinus; assembly: GCF_022837055.1. NCBI lineage: Eukaryota > Metazoa > Chordata > Mammalia > Carnivora > Felidae > Prionailurus > Prionailurus viverrinus. The sequence goes on from NC_062570.1 coordinate 100,603,548, forward strand.
TGTGGTGGTCTTCTTCTTTGTGCCCTGTATTTTCATGTACGTGAGACCTGCTAAGACCTTCCCTATTGACAAATCATTGAGTGTGTTTTATACAGTCATAACCCCCATGCTGAACCCCCTGATCTACACTCTGAGAAATTCTGAGATGACAAATGCTATGAAGAAACTCTGGAGGAGAAATGTCACATATTGTAGTAAATGAGCACATCATCCACCATGAAGAGAGTTATTTGACATCAGGGTTCATTTCTTTAGAATTCAGAAGTCTTCTAAAATATGATTCTGACTTTCCTTTCTTCAAAGAATTTATGATAATTAATGAATGAAGTAGATGACTATGCTGTAATAAGTGCCCCTCCCTGCTAGAATGTAAGGTCTATATCATATTGTAGATCTCTTCACTTAGGAATGAGTAATGGCTTTCCAGCAACAAATCCATAAGAGGTAATGAATTTGTGAGGAAATTTTTATACGATTACACTAAGTTTTAATCATTTATGCACTTATATTTTATATATTTTCTGAGACTTAGTATTATTTTTAATTAGATTCTTGTCATAGAATTGTTTTTGTTATACTATTTAAAATATTTAATGATGTATAAGATGTCTTCTTTATTAAATTTCAGTTGTCTTATATAAGAAAAGTTGAAGTGTAACAGGTTATAATAGCAAAAATGAAAACCTTACAGAATAGGATAAATTTCCTACTTATCTCTCAGCATGGTCTCTAGTCCTCCCCCTTAGAGGCATCACTTAATCAGTTTCTTCAAATTAATCAGGCAATAATCTTTACAAATGCATGTGCAAATGCAAATACACATATGTGTGTTTTTTCTGTATATGTAAATGATTGCTTTTACTATGCACAATTTTTAAAAAATAAGATTTTCATTTTGCAATAGTTTTTATTTTCTTATTTAATTGAAGTATAGTTGACATACTTTATTAGGTTTTGTGTACAACGTAGTGCTCTGACAGTTACAGGCATGACAGAAAGCTCACCATGATAAGTACAGTTACCATCTGTCACCACACAAAAGTTTTACAACAGTATTTACTGTATTTCCTATGTTGTACTGTACCCTTTGACTTATATATTTTATAAGTGGAAGTTTGTACTTCTTAATCACCTTTACCTATTTCGCCCATCCCCGCTGGTAATCATCACTTTGTTCTGTGTATTTGAGTCTGTTTCTGTTTATTTGATTTTTTGATTTTACATGTAAGTGAAATTATCTGCAACGTTGAAGATATTCCATACCAGTCCATGAAGATCTAATTCTTAGCTTTTTTTTTTGTACTAGGTAATACACCCTTATAAATATATACTAAAATTAATGTATGCATTTCCCTTCGGATTGTTCCTAACCTTTTTGTATGACAAAGAATTTTGCAATAAATGCATGTCTTTGAAGAGGTGAAAATATGAGTTGCTAGGAGAGGAATTATTGATATGTGTGTTTGAGTCAGTGATCAGGGAGTTAAATGTTGATATTTGTAGTTATTACCAAACTGAGGTTCTACTAACAGCCACACTGCTGCTCACAGTCCGTAAGTTCTTTCCACATTCTCAACCACCTGTACCTAATAAATATTTAAGGAATAGAACAATCTGATTAAAGGTATTTTATTTCATTTTGATAGTTTAACCAAAATCCTTTTTCTTTCAAAATCTTTTGGTATAATTGAATTGGAGCATTTTCTCATATTTAATATGGTATGTATTTAGTTTTCTGTGGATAGTCTACTAATATCTTTCTCTGGTATTTTCCTTGCTGATTTTTATGCACTAAAGATGTGATCCATTTTACTATTGTATAAGTAATTATTATTTTTCTGGCTTGTGATATTTTTAACTTTTTTATTCTATTTTTTTTAAGTTCATTTATTTTGAGAGAGATTGAGAGCAAACAGGGGAGGGTCAGTGAGAAAGAGGAAGAGAGAGAGAGTATCCCAAGCAGTGCAGAGACCAGTCCCAGGGCTCGAACCCACAAACTGAGATCATGACCTGAGCCAAAATCAAGAGTTGAACGCTTAACCAACTGAGCCATCCAGGCACCCCTTAACTTTTTTTATACTATGTAGAATACTTCTGTCATGTAAACAATTTTGTCTTACATTTTATATTTAATATATATATTTTTGTATCTTGCTTAAAAAGACTTTCCTCACTTCATTCATACCAAAGTATTCTTCAACTGTTTTTTTAGCACTTAATTTTTAAGCTCTTTTTTTGGTTCTATATTAAAACTGTTGATCCATTGGGAACTTATTTTGATATAGGAGTTAAATAAGGATTGAATTTTAGTTGTGTTTCTTAATTTTAGTAATTTTTTTTATAGTCACATAATTATCTTTTTACCATTGATTTGAAATCCTCTTATATTCTAACATCTCATTTGTGTACCCAATTCAGGATGATTCTGTTTCATTGATCTCTTTATTCATGTCCCAAATGACACACAATATAATTTTCATGATATATAACACATTTTGACATGTGATGAGACTAGTGGTGTCTCATTTCTGTTCTTTTTCAGATTTATGCCTTGTCTTGCATATTTATGTTTTGAATTCAAGTTTAAAATAAGTTTACATGTAAATAAGATAAATCATATAAGTTTAACATTAAAATAAGTTTAGAATGAAGTTAAACAGGTTTAAAATAGTTTGGTTACAAAACAAAAGTCAGTTATTAATTTAGGAAGTTTACTGCTTCCGAGTGCTGAGAACTGTTATCCCCGAGCAGGTCTTGACATTTAACAGGTCATCTCTCCTGCCCTTGGGTACTGCTTCCATTTTCCGCCTGTGTGACTTCTCCCTTCTAGAAGTCTGCTGTTCTTCCTCCATGACCCGTAAAATGTTGCCTGGCACTTTTGCTGTAAGAAAACCATCTCTCTGAGGAAGTACATGACTTAAGTCTTTGCTGAGCATCCATGTGGCCATCTGCAAACCCTGGCACCATGACATCATCACGAGTGACAGGGATATGACTTCCTCTTTCAGGTGACATGTAGTAGAGGCTTTGTCCTTACAACCATTTAGGTCCTCTTCACAGTGTGGCTGCGTGCAGGTGGCTCCAATGTCATAGACCATTCGTGTGTGGTATAAACCCTTTGTTGAAACTTGTCTGCATGGACACAATTATACCCTTGGTCTTTTTTGTTGCTGTCAACAGTGGGTTCATCTGCCTGTTAAAATTTTCCTCTTGAAAGTCTTCTTGGTGGTCATTATATGCTTCCTGAGGACTGGTAGCTTGGAGGAAAGACAGAACTGTGTCCATTTGTGTCTCTCATGTCACTGTGGTGGTCTTAGTATTGTGTTCTGCATATTTATATATTTGTACCCAATCACCATCTTTTCCACTGATTAAGTCGTGGCTGTGTTGTATACCATGGTGTCACCATGGTGACTCCCTTGTTAAACTTCTTAATGTGTGCACTCAGAAACTTGGAGGTGAAAAATGCCTTGAGGAAGTTCTCGTGGAAAAAAGTAACTTTCAAAGATATCCATAACTTCATAAAATATGTTTGTCTTTTTAATGGAAAAAGAGATAAAAAGATAATTTCTATGGTGCAGAGACACATGAACGCTATTCGTTATAAGTGCGTTTGTTGTAACATACAGACACTATGAATAAAGATCCAGGTAGGGAATTATATATCATTTAAAAAATATCCTATTTAGGTTTATGTATGTCTAATTGATTGTCAAAGTTCAATGTACTGTGAGAATTTAGAGTTCTTGGGGCGCATGGGTGGCTCCGTCGGTTAAGTGCCAACTTTGGCTCAGGTCGTGATCTTGCAGTTCATGATTTAGAGCCTCGCATCGGGCTCTGTGCTGATATCTCAGACCCTGGAGCCTGCTTCAGATTCTGTGTCTCCCTCTCTCTGCTCCTTCCTCACTTGTGCTCTCTCAAAAATAAATAAACATTAAAAAAATTAAAAAAAAAAGAGTTCTTGTAAAATGCAGATTATCAGGACACAACTCTGGAGATTTTAATTTAGTAGTTTTATTTTTGGATGACATATCTACTTTTGGACAAATTACCCAGGTGTATTTTTGCATACACCCTAGGTATTGTGCTATAATTTATGTGAACATCATGAACCTAGTTCTTTAAACAATTTTTATATATATAGCAATTTATATATATATAGCAATTTATATATATAGCAATTTATATATATATAGCAATTTATATATATATATATATATATATATATATATATATATATATATATATTTTAATTCCAGTGTTAAGACACAGTGTTATATTAGTTTCAGGTGTATAATGCTGTGGTTCAACAATTGTATACATTGCTCAATGCTTGTCACGATAAGTGTACTCTTGATCCCCTTCACCTGTTTCACCCCTTGTCCCACTCACCTCTCCTCTGGTAACCATCATTTCTCTGTATTAAAGAGTCCATCTTTTTTATCTCTTTTTTCCCAATTCTCATTTGTTTTCTTTCTCGAATTCCACATATAAGTGAAATCATATGGTTTTTGTCTTTCTCTGACTAACTTATATCACCTAGCATTATACCCTCTAACACACATACCATCTATGTGTTGCAAATGGCAAGATTTCATTCTTTTTTATGACTGAATAATATTCCATTGTATACACATACCACATGTGTATCCATTCATCTGTCAATGGACACTTCCATAATTTGGCTATTGTAATAATGCTGCAATAAACACAGGGGTAAATATATCATTGCAAATTAGTGTTTTTGTGTTCTTCATGTAAATAGCCAGTAGTGGAAATAGTACTGAGTCATATGGCAATTCTATTTTTAATTTTTTGAGGAGCCTCTATACTGTTTTCCAGAGTGGCTGCACCAGTTTGCATTCTCACCAACAGTGCACAGCATTCCCTTTTCTCCACATCCTTGCCAACACTTGTTTCTTTTGTTTTGATTTTAGCCATTCCGATAGGTGTGAGGTTATATCTCTTCGTGGTTTCGATTTGCATTGGCCTGATGATAAGTGATGTTTAGCATCTTTTCATGTGTCTATTGGCCATCTGGATGTCTTCTTTGGACAAATGTCTGTTCATGTCTTCTGCCTATTTTTATTTGGATTATTTGTTTTTTGGGTGTTGAGTTGTGTAAGCGCTTTATATATTTTGGATACTAACTTATTATTGGATATGTCATTTGCAAGTATCTTTTCTCATTCAGAGGTTGTCTTTTAGTTTTGTTGATTGTTTCTTTCCCTGTGCGGAAGATTTTTATTTTGATATCGTCCCACTAGTTGATTTTTGCTTGTCTCCCTTGCCTCAGGAGATATATCTAGAAAATGTTGCTACAGTCAATGCCAGAAAAATTACTGCCATTGCTCTCTTCTAGGGTGTTTTTTGGTTTCAGGTCTCACATTTAGATCTTTAACCCATTTTGAGTTTATTTTTGTGTATGGTGTAAGAAAGTGGTCCGGTTTCATTCTTTTGCATGTAGTTTCTGCCGAGTTTCTAGCACCATTGTGGAAGAGACTCTCTTTTTTTCCATTGCATATTCTTGCCTCCTTTCTTGTAGATTGATTGCCCAAATAATCATGGGTTTATTTCTGGGCTCTTTATTATGTTCTATTGATATATGGTTGTGTGTGTGTGTGTGTGTGTGTGTGCGCGCACGCGCCAGTATTAAACTGTTTTCATTGCTACAGCTTTGTAGTGTATCTGCATATGGGGGCTTGTGATACATCCAGTTTTGTCCCTTTTTTTTCAAGATTGCTTTTGCTAATGTGGGTCTCTTGTGGTTCTATACAAGACTTGTTCTAGTTCTATGAAAAGTGCTGTTGGTATTTTGATACCAATTGTATTAAATGTGTAGGTTGCTTTGGGTAGTATGGACATTTAAACAATATTTCTTCTCCCCATCCATGAGCATGAAATATCTTAACATTTCTTCAATTTTTTCATCAGTATTATATAGTTTTAAGAGTACAGGTATTTTACCTCCCGGGTTGAGTTTATTCCTAGGTATTTTATTATTTTTGATGCAGTTGTAAATGGGGCCGTTTCCTTAATTTCTATTTCTGCTACCTCATTATTAGTGTATAGAAATGCAACCGGTTCCTGTACATTGGTTTTGTATCCTGCAACTTCAGTGAATTAGTTTATTAGTTCTAGTAGTTTTTTTAGTGGAGTCTTTAGGGTTTTCATATGTATAATGACATATCATCTGCAAATAGTGAAAGTTTTACTTCTTCCTTACCAATTTGGATCCTTTTTTTTTTCTTTTTGTTTTTGATTTCTGTGGCTATGACTTTCAGTGCTATATTGAATACAAGTGGTGAGAGTGGACATCCTTGTCTTGTTCATGATCTTAGGGGATAAGCTCTCCACTTTTCACCATAGGGTATGATGTTAGCTGTGGATTTTTCAGGTAAGGCCTTTATTATGTTAAGGTATGCTCCCTTTAAATACACTTTGTAGAGGGTTTTTATCATGAATGAATGTGGCACTTTGTCAAATGCTTTTTCTGCATCTATTTAAATGATCACATAGTTTTTATCCTTTCTCCTGTTGTGATGTATTGTGGATTGATTTATGAATGTTGAACTACTTGATCATACAGAATGATTTTCCAAGTGATTTATTTATTTATTTAATTATTGTTAGATCAGGATTGCTAATATTTTGTTGAAGATTTTTGCATCTATGGTTATCAGGGATATTGACCTGCAGATATGTTTTTTATAGTGTCTTTATCTGGTTGTGGTATGAGGGTAATGCTGGCCTCATAGAATGAATTTGAAAGCTGTCGTTCTTTTTCTGTTTTTTGGAGTCGTTTGAGAAAAATAAGTATTAACTTATCTTTAAAAAAATTTTTTTAATGTTTATTCATTTTTGAGAGAAAGACAGAAGGCGAATGGGTGAGGGGCAGAGAGAGATCGGGAGAAACAGAATCTGAAACAGGCACCAGGCTGAGAACTGTCAGCACAGAGCCTGACCCAGCGTTCAAACTTAGGAAGTGGGAAACCCTGACCTGGGCCGAATCAGATGCCTAATGGACTGAGCCATCCGGGAGCCCCTGTATTAACTCTTCTTCTTCTTTTTTTTTTTTCAATGTTTATTTATTTTTTTTGGGACAGAGAGAGACAGAGCATGAACGGGGGAGGGGCAGAGAGAGAGGGAGACACAGAATCAGAAACAGGCTCCAGGCTCTGAGCCATCAGCCCAGAGCCCGACGCAGGGCTCGAACTCACGGACTACGAGATCGTGACCTGGCTGAAGTCGGACACTTAACCCACTGTGCCACCCAGGCGCCCCTTAACTCTTCTTTAAATGTTTGATAGAATTCACCTGTGAAGTCACCTGGTCCTGGACTTTTGTTTGTTGGGAGTGTTTTGATTACTGATTCAACTTCATTGCTTGTAATTAGTCTGTTCAAATTTTCTATTTCCTCCTGATTTGGTTGTGGGAGGTTTATATGTGTCTAGGGATTTATCCACTTTTTCTAGGTTGTCCAATTTGTTGGCATATAATTTTTCATAATATTCTCTTATAATCCTTTGTATTTCTGTGCTGTTGGTTATCATTTGTCCGCTTTCATTTCTGACAGTAGGTACTTATTGCCATTTTGTTACTTGTTTTGTGATTGTTTTTGTGATTCTTCTCTGTTCCTTTCTTCTGCTCTCTTCTGTCATGGTTTGTTGGCTTTCTTTAGCGATCTACTTGGATTTCCCTCTCTTTATTTTTTCCATCTTTATTACCAGTTTTAGATGTGTGTTTATCATTAGGTTTATATATAACATTTAGGCTTCTAGCTGTCTATATTAAGTTAATTTTTAGGGTTTAACCCTTTGTAGAAAACTAAATTTTTACTCCCCTCCCAGCCATGTTTTAGGTATATGCTGTCATATTTTCATCCTTTTTTTTTCTTTGTGTGTGAATCCCTTGGATGATTTTTACAGATATACTTAATTTACTGCTTATGGAAGTTACCTTAGTTTATAAATTTAGCTTTAAAACTGTGGCAGGTATACCTAACAGATTTACGATTTAACCATTTTTAAGTTCACGGTTTGGTGGCATTAATTCACTTTAATGAATGATGTAACAACATCAACACCATTCGACTCCAGTACCTCTTCATCTTCCCAAACTGAAACTGGACACCCATTAAATATTAATTTGCCATTACCCTTCCCGGAGTCCTAGGCATCCACCATTCTACATTCTGTTAATTTGATGCCGTAAGTAACACATGTAAGTGGAAGCATACAATATTTCTCCTTTTGTGACTGCCTTATTTCACTTAGAATAATGTATTGTAGGTTAATGAATGTTTTGGCATGTGTCAGAATTTCCCTCATATTTAAGGCTGAATAATATTTCACTGTGTCCATATGTCTCATTTTTTTGATACATGTATCTATCTGTGGATTCTTTGGTTGCTTCTCCTTACTGATTGTTGTGAATACCACCATGGAGATGAGTGTAGAAATATTTGTTTGAATTCCTGATTTCCATTATTTTGGGTATATACCTAAAAGTAAAATTGCTAGATCATATAATTAATCTTTAAGTTTTTGAGTAACTACAATAACATTTTCCATAGGAGCCACATCGTTTGCCATTCTCACCAGTAATGCACAATTATGCCATGTTCTCCATAGTCTCTCTTACATTTGTGTGGTGTGTGTGTGTGTGTGTGTGTGTGTGTGTGTGTGTGTGTATCTGTTAATAGTTACCTTAATGGGTCTGAAGTGGTATTTCATTATGGTTTTGAAATGCATTTCCTAATGATTAGTGAGGCTGAGATCTTTTCATGTGCTTACAGGTATATCTTTATATATCTTTTTCTGAGAAATGTCTATTCAAGTCCTTCATTTTTAATCAAGTTGTTTCTTTCATTGTGTTTTTAGATGTAGAAGTTCTTTTTTAAAAAAAATTTTTTTTCAACGTTTATTTATTTTTGGGACAGAGAGAGACAGAGCATGAACAGGGGAGGGGCAGAGAGAGAGGGAGACGCAGAATCGGAAACAGGCTCCAGGCTCTGAGCCATCAGCCCAGAGCCTGACGCGGGGCTCGAACTCACGGACTGCGAGATCGTGACCTGGCTGAAGTCGGACGCTTAACCGACTGCACCACCCAGGCGCCCCAGATGTAGAAGTTCTTTATGTACTCTGGATATTAGTATCTAATCAAATATATTATTTGCAAATATTTTCTCCAATTCTGTCAATTACCTTTTTACTCTGTTGGTGTTGCTTGATGCACAAAAGTGCCTAAAATTGATCAAGTATAATTTATCTATTCCTTTTTGGCCTGTGCCTTTGGTATCATACTCAAGAAATTACTGCCAAATCCAATGTCATGTTTATTATTCTATGTTTTTTAATAACAGTGGTATAGTCTTAGCTAGATCTTAAGTCTTTGGTCCATTTTGAGTTAAATTTTATATATGGTATATATTAGGATTCAAATTCATGACTATGTGGAGATGAAGTGTCACAGCACCATTTTTTGAACTGTCTTTAACCCACGAATACTCTTGACCCCCTTGTTGAAAATCATTTGAATATGTATGCAAAGCTTTATTTCTAGACTCTGTGTTTTATTCATTAGTTTATCTGTTTTTATGTCAACACCATATTGTTTTGATTATGATAACATTGTATTAAGTTTAGAGACAGGAGAATTTTCTGACTTTGTTCTTTTTGTTTCATTTTGCTTTGTTGTAAATATTAGCTTGGCTGTTTTATTCTCAGTTTATTCTTGGTTCTTAAGAGTCTCTCATGGTTTGCCTCCTTCCCCTCTGTAACTTTTTTTTGCCCCCTTCCCCTCCCCTATGGGTTTCTGTTAAGTTTCTCAGGATCCACATAAGAGTGAAAACATATGGTATCTGTCTCTCTCAGTATGACTTATTTCACTTAGCATAACACTCTCCAGTTCCATCCACATTGCTACAAAAGGCCATATTTTATTGTTTCTCATTACCAAGTAGTATTCCGTTGTATATATAAACCACATCTTCTTTATTCATTTGTCAGTTGATGGACATTTAGGCTCTTTCCATAATTTGGCTATTGTTGAAAGTGCTGCTATAAACATTGGGGTACAAGTGCCCCTATGCATCAGCACTCCTGTATCCTTGGGTAAATTCCTAGCAGTGCTATTGCTGGGTCATAGGGTAAGTCTATTTTTAATTTTTTGAGGAACTTCCATGCTGTTTTCCAGAGCAGCTGCACCAGTTTGCATTCCCACCAACAGTGCAAGAGGGTTCCCATTTCTCCACATCCTCTCCAGCATCTGTAGTCTCCTGATTTGTTCATTTTAGCCACTCTGACTGGCATGAGGTGATATCTCAGTGTGGTTTTGATTTGTATTTCCATGATGAGGAGCGATGTTGAGCATCTTTTCATGTGCCTGTTGGCCATCTGGATGTTTTCTTTAGAAAAGTGTGCATTCATGTTTTCTGCCCATTTCTTCACTGGGTTATTTGTTTTTCGGGTGTGGGGTTTGGTGAGTTCTTTATAGATTTTGGATACTAGGCCTTTATCCGATATGTCATTTGCAAATATCTTTTCCCATTCCGTTGGTTGCCTTTTAGTTTTGTTGATTGTTTCCTTTGCAGTGCAGAAGATTTTTATCTTCATGAGGTCCCAATAATTCCCGTGCCTTTGGAGATGTGTCAACTAAGAAATTGCTGCAGCTGTTATCAAAGAGGTTTTTTCCTGAATTCTCCTCTAGGGTTTTGATGGTTTCCTGTCTCACATTCAGGTCCTTCAGCAATTTTGAGTTTATTTTTGTGAATGGTGTAAGAAAGTGGTCTAGTTTCATCCTTCTGCATGTTGCTGTCCAGTTCTCCCAGCACCATTTGTTAAAGAGACTGTCTTTTTTCCATTGGATATTCTTTCCTGCTTTGTCAAAGATTAGTTGGCCATACTTTTGTGGGTCCAATTATGGAGTCTCTATTCTATTCCACTAGTCTGTGTGTGTCTGTTTTTGTGCCAATACCATGCTGTCTTGATGATTACAGCTTTGTAGTAGAGGCTAAAGTCTGGGATTGTGACGCTTCCCGCTTTGGTCTTCCTCTTCAATATTACTTGGCTATTTGGGGTCTTTTGTGGTTCCATATGAATTTTAGGATTGCTTGTTCTAGCTTCGAGAAGAATGCTGGTGCAATTTTGATTGGGATTGCATTGAATGTGTAGATAGCTTTGGGCAGTATTGACATTTTCACAATATTTATTCTTCTAATCCATGAGCACGGAATGTTTTTCCATTTCTTTGTATCTTCTTCAATTTCTTTCATAAGCTTTCTATAGTTTTCAGTATACAGATCTTTTACATCCTTGGTTAGGTTTATTCCTAGGTATTTTATGATTCTTGGTGCAATTGTGAATGGGATCAGTTTCTTTATTTGTCTTTCTGTTGCTTCATTATTAATGTATAAGAATGCAACTGATTTCTGTACATTAATCTTGTATCCTGCGACTTTGCTGAATTCATGTATCAGTTCTAGCAGACTTTTGGAGTCTGCTCCATGTATAATATCATGTTATCTGCAAAAAGTGAAAGCTTGATTTCATCTTTGCCAATTTTGATGCCTTTGATTTCCTTTTGTTGTCTGATTGCTGATGCTAGCACTTCCAACATTATGTTAAACAACAGCAGTGAGAGTGGACATCCCTCTTGTGTTCCTGTTCTCAGGGGGAAAGCTCTCAGTTTTTCCCCATTGAGGATGATATGAGCTGTGGCTCTTCTTAAATGGCTTTTATGATTTTAAGTATATTCCTTCTATCCTGACTTTCTTTAGGGTTTTTATAAGAAAGGATGCTGAATTTTGTCAAAAGCTTTTTCTGCATCGATTGACAGGATCATAGGGCTCTGTTCTTTTATTAATGTGATGTATCACATTGATTGATTTGCGAATATTGAACCAGCCCTGCAGCCAGGAATGAATCCCACTTGATCATGGTGAATAATTCTTTTTATACGCTGTTGAATTCGATTTGCTAGTATCTTGTTGAGAACTTTTGCATCCATATTCATCTTTTTTTGCATGCATCATATTTTGGTGGGGGGATTCAGGATTGTTTTTATTTTCAGAGCCTGCAACAGTTGGTCAGCAATGCTAGCTAAGCTGGTACAATCTGAAGACCATCCCACCTTCCTTTCTAGGCATTCAACCAACATAATCCCTATAAACAAGATTAGAGACCAACTGAGATGTGTTTCAATGTGTGGTGAGAGAGGGAAGAGGCCTTCCTCTTTCCTCCCGTTCCCCTCCTCCCCACTTACTTTTCTAACAAGATTATTTTTTGGCCAAATGCAACTCAAACCCAGAACAGCAACCAGCCATCTCCATTACGACTGCTTCCCTCCCCACTTCCAGAGCAGGAAGCGAGGAGAGGAGACTGGCACTTGTGTGTAAGAAAAACCTGGCTATGACCAACAGAGCAGAGATGGTGAGGAGGCTGGTGCCTGTGGGTGGGCATAAGCAGGAACCAAATAGGCCTGTCCAGCATCCACCAACTCAGCCCCAGCTCCTTGGATAGGAGGTGTTCCTTTGAGACCCCCATTTCCATGGGGTTAGATGAGGGGGCAACTAGTGATGAGCCATCACTCCCTGTCCCTCAAATTCCAACATGATAAACTCAAAGTTTTACCTTCAAAATCCACCACGCTGCCTCCTGAGAAACACATTCTATATGGTCATCTGTATGCCAGCACCCATATCCCTCTCCTAATGCCCAGGGCTTCCAACCCATCTTTTCATCCTTGGGTGGCCCAGCCAACACTGATTTGATATTCTTTGACTCATAAAATGACTATTTTTAGAAAATTAAAAGCTATACAAGAGTATCAGTAATAGAAGACACTCGGTGGTTTTTTTTTTGTTTTTTGTTTTTTGGTTTTTTGGTAGGTAGAAGTTTTAATAAGCAGTAGCACATGCAAAGTTTAGTTAGATTGGCTGCAAGAGGAGTAGATGAGTAGATCTCTGAATCCTCTCACCAAAATCTTAAAGTTTACATAGCACATGACTGGGCTCAGTCATGCACACCATCCAGATGACCTCAAATACACTTTATTCTCCAAGGCTATGGCCCTTGAACTAGCTCCCACCATAGGATTGGTGTAGAATGTACTTTCCAAAGACAAAAAGGGTGAGGAGTCTCTAAATGTCCAATTGTAGCTCACAGGTCAACCAATAGTCCTGTCCTCTTAATGACCTCCTCCAACAAGCACTATGATTTTTTTTAGCAGAACCTTTGCAGGCCAGAAGTCATGGTATGACATATTCAAAGTGCTGAGTCCTTCCAATCAGCTGGAATCAGCTGGAATTATAGTTTGGGGTTTTAAACATTGACAGACTTGGCTGGCATAAAGGCCCAACTCCTGGAGGGAAAACAGGCAAACAACTTGGGGAAGACATGTGGAAACAGCAATCATGATCGGAGGATCCAAGATGGCGGAACAGCATGGAAGTTTTTTTTTGTCTCTCGCATCCATGAAATACAGCCAGACCAACACTAAACCATCCTACACACCTAGAAAACTGATTTGTGGATTAACACAACAATCTGCACAACCTGAACCACAGAATTCAGCAGGCACCTGGTGTGGAGAAGTGAACTTGGGGAGAGAAAAGCCTGCGGTGGGCAGGGAGCCACTTTTGCAGGGGGAGAGAGGATATAACTCGATATTGGCCTGTAGTTCTCTTTTTTTGCTGGGTCTCTGTCTGGTTTGGGAATCAAAGTAATGCTGGATTCATAGAATGAGTCTGGAAGTTTTCCTTCCCTGTTTTTTGGAACAGCTTGAGAAGGATCGTTATTATCTCTGCCTTAAATGTCTGGTAGAATTCCCCAGGGAAGCCATCTGGTCCTGGACTCTTATTTGTTGGGAGATTTTTGATAACTGATTCAATTTCTTCACTGGTTATGGGTCTGTTCACGTTTGCTATTTCTTCCTGTTTTGTGTGGGTGGTTGGGACTTTGTCCATTTCTTCCAGGTTGTCCAGTTTGTTGGCATATAATTTTTCATAATATTTCCTGATAATTGCTTGTATTTCTGAGGGATTGGTTATAATAATTCCATTTTCATTCATGATTTTATCTATTTGGGTCATCTCCTTTTTCTTTTTGAGAAGCCTGGCTAGAGGTTTATCAACTTTGTTTATTTTTTCAAAAAACCAACTCTTGGTTTCACTGATCTGCTCTACAGTAGTTTTTAGATTCTATATTGTTTATTTCTGCTCTCATCATTATTATTTCTCTTCTTCTGCTGGGTTTGGGGTGCCTTTGATGTTCTCCTTCTAGTTCCTTTAGGTGTGCTGTTAGATTTTGTATTTGGGATTTTTCTTGTTTCTTGAGATAGGCCTGGATTGCAATGTATTTTCCTCTCAGGACTGCCTTCACTGCATCCCAAAGCATTTGGATTGTTGTATTTTCATTTTCATTTGTTTCTGTATATTTTTAAATTTCTTCTCTAATTGCCTGGTTGACCCACTCATTCTTTAGTAGGGTGTTCTTTAATCTCCATGCTTTTGGAGGTTTTCCAGACTTTTTCCCGTGGTTGATTTCAAGTTTCATAGCATTGTGGTCTGAAAGTGTGCATGGTATGATCTCAGTTCTTTTATACTTATGAAGGGCTGCTTTGTGACCCAGTATGTGATCTATTTGGAGAATGTTCCATGTGCACTCGAGAAGAAAGTATATTCTGTTGCTTTGGGATGCAGAGTTCTAAATATATCTGTCAAGTCCATCTGATCCAATGTATCATTCAGGGCCCTGGTTTCTTTACTGAACCTGTGTCTAGATGATCTATCCATTGTTGTAAGTGGAGTATTAAAGTCCCCTGCAACTACCACATTCTCATCAATAAGGTTGCTTATGTTTGTGATTGTTTTATATATTTGGGGGCTCCCGTATTTGGCGCATAGACATTTATAATTGTTAGCTCTTCCTGATGGATAGACCCTGTGATTATTATATAATGCCCTTCTTCATCTCTTGTTACAACCTTTAATGTCTAGTTTGCCTGATGTAAGTATGGCTACTCCAGCTTTCTTTTGACTTCCAGTAGCATGATAGATAGTTCTCCATCCCCTCACTTTCCATCTGAAGGTGTCCTCAGGTCTAAAATGAGTCTCTTGTAGACAGCAAATAGATGGGTCTTGTTTTTTTATCCATTCTGATACCTTATGTCTTTTGGTTGGAGCATTTAGTCCATTTACATTCAGTGTTACTATTGAAAGATGTGGGTTTAGAGTCATTGTGATGTCTGTAGGTTTCATGCTTGTAGTGATGTCTCTGGTACTTTGTAGTCCTTGCAACATTTCACTCACAGAGTTCCCCTTAGGATCTCTTGTAGGGCTGGTTTAGTGGTGAGGAATTCCTTCAGTTTTTGTCTGTTTGGGAAAACCTTTATCTCTCCTTCTATTCTGAATGACAGACTTGCTGGATAAAGGATTCTTGGCTGCATATTTTTTCTGTTCATCACATTGAAGATTTCCTGCCATTGTTTTCTGGCCTGCCAAGTTTCAGTAGATAGGTCTGCCACTAGTCTTATGGGTCTCCCTTTATAAGTTAGAGCCTGTTTATCTTCAGAACTTTCTCTTTATCCTTGTATTTTGCCAGTTTCACTATGATATGTCGTGCAGAAGATTGATTCAAGTTATGTTTGAAGGGAGTTCTCTGTGCCTCTTGGATTTCAATGCCTTTTCCTTCCCCAGATCAGGGAAGATCTCAGCTCTGATTTGTTCAAGTACACCTTCAGCCCTTTTCTCTCTCTCTTCCTCTTCTGGAATTCCTATTATATGGATATTTTTCCGTTTGATTGCATCACTTAGTTCTCTAATTCTCCCCTCATACTCCTCGACTTTATTATCTCTGTTTTTCTCAGATTCCTCTTTTTCCATAATTTTATCTTCTAATTCACCGATTCTCTCCTCTGCCTCTTCACTCCGAGCTGTGGTCGCCTCCATTTTATTTTGCACCTGATTTACAACATTTTTCAGCTCCTCATGACTATTTCTTAGTCACTTGATCTCTGTAGCAATAGATTCTCTGCTGTCCTCTATACTTTTTTCAAGTTCAGCGATTAATTTTATGACTATTATTTTATATTCATTTTCTGCTATATTGCTTAAATCGTTTTTGATCAATTCGTTAGCTATCGTTACTTCCTGGAGTTTCTTTTGAGGAGAATTCCTCCATTTCATCATTTTGGATAGTCCTTGGAGTGGCAGGGAACTGCAGGGCTCTTTTCCTGTGCTGTCCTGTGCATTGGTGGGCGGGGCTGCAGTCATACCCGATATCTGCCCCCAGCCCACCGCTGGGGCCACAGTCAGACTGGTGGGTACCTTATCTTCCGCTCTCCCAGGGGCAGGACTCATTGTGGAGTGGTGTGGCCCCTGTCTGGGTTACTTGCACACTGCCAGGCTTGTGGTGCTGCTGTGATGGGATCTGACCAAGGGCATATTAGCTGGGGTGGATCCGCAAGGTGCAAAGGGGTGGGAGGGGTAGGCTCAGCTTGCTTTGTGATTGGTGGTTCCCTGTGGGAGGGGCCCTACAGCACTGGGAGGGAGGCAGACCCATCGGAGGGATGGATCCACAGAAGCACAGCATTGGGCATTTGCACGGTGCAAGTAAGTTCCATGATGGGAACTGGTTCCCTTTGGGATTTTGACTGGGGGATGGGAGAGGGAGCTGGTGCTGGCCACTGCCTTTGTTCCCCGCCGAGCTGAGCTCTGTCTTCCGGGGCTCAACAACTCTCCCTCCTGGTGTTCTCTTGCCCTCCCACTCTCTGAGCAGAGCTGTTGACTTTTAACATTCCCGATGTTAAGTCCCGCTGGCTGTCAGAACTCATGCAGTCTGGCCCTAATGCTTTTGCAAGCCAGACTTGGGGGCTCTGCCTTGCCCAGCGGGCTGCCCCTCCACTGCCCTGGCTCCCCTCTGCCAGTCCATGAAGGACGCACCGCTCTCCACCCTTCCTACCCTCTTCCATGGCCCTCTTGTCTGCGCTTGGCTCTGGAGAGTCCATTCTGGTAGTCTTCTGGCCATTTTCTGGATTATTTAGGTTGATGTGGGTGGAATCTAAGCGATCAGCAGGACGAGGTGAGCCCAGCATCCTCCTATGCCTCCATCTTTCTCTCTCTTCAGCATTTTATAGTTTTTAAGTGTACAAAAGTTTTTGCCTCCTTATGTAAGTTTATTCTTAAATATTCTTTTTGATGCTGTTGTAAAAGGAATTGTATTTCCTCTCTGAGTTGTTCTTTGGTAGGATAGAATTTCAATGTATTTTCATGATACAAGTAACCTCGCAAGAAATTGGGTATAGAAGGCATGTACCTCAACATAATAAAGGCCATATGTGACAGATCCATAGCTAACAGGACACTCAACAGTGAAGTTTGAAAGCTTTCCCACTACAATCAGGAAGTTGATGAGAGTGCCCACACTTACCATTCCTTTTCAAAGGGCCTGGAATAAAAATCTGTGTGAAGTTTTTACCATTTTCTATACATAGGTCATGCCATCAATGAAGTGAGAACAAATTGCTTATAATTAATGTTTACTTAATTTTACTACCTGTAGGTGTTTCCAATGGTAGCTGCCTTCTGTCCTGTGGATCTCAGTAAGCATCATCTTTGAAGAAAGACCTTCCCTGGTCACCTTCTCCATAGTAGAATTCTCCCTGAGTACCCTGTTTGCTGTCTTATTAGCACTGATGAAGACTGTAATTAGTTTCCTAAATTGTCCTATTACGTACTGCCTGATTCTGTTATGAGAATAGAAGGTCCATGTAGGAAGGACCTGTTGCATAATTTGGCCCCGTTTTCATTAATTGCTGTGTCCACTCTCATAGCATGGTTTCTGGAAGTAACCAGGAGCCCCAAATTAAGGAAAATAATAATTGGATAAATAGTTTTTCTGTCTAAATCTGTGAATAAATATCTACAATATCTACCACAGTTCAAGGTAGAATAAATTGAATATTAAATACAAGGAAAGAAAAACTTGCAATGGCAAGTGGGGAAATACATGATAAATTAATCTTCCCTAAAACAAAATGGGCTGAAATTTTATTTTTGACTGGCAGTAGTTTTACAATGGTTCTAAAGCTATTTTTTTTGTTATTGTTACATCTTCCTAATTATCTGATTTCACAAAATAGGATCTTTATATAGATATTTTTGAAAGTTTTTGCAAAAATTCCCAGTGAATTTAATTAAGCAAGAATCAGTCTTGGACACTTCCCAACTCTAGGACTTAATGAAGAATGCGGTTAGAAAGGATAAAATGTCCAGTGATCTTTGCCCTACTGGGAAGAAGATACTATACTCTTAAATTGATACACATTTTTAAAGAAGGTTTTTGTTAGGCTTAAAGAATTGCCTACAGAGAAGCACAAGAATGCCTCTTAAAATATCAAGTCAGCTAATGTGACCAAAGCAACAGTATAGAATGAGGATACCTAAGCCTTTGAATGGTATTTTTCTGTTTAGAAATCAGAGGGAAAGAAGTTACTGGAGAAAAATCTGCCTGGGAAATGACTGGTAGCTATTTTTCTTATGTAAGGATAGGAATTTCTTGTCTTTTTAATAAATTATCCTAATGTGATAAATTTTTGCTTTTCTATATGGCCCTGGGAATTCCCAGGAAACGATCTGCAGTGCAAATAAAATCAACCTTCTGAATATTCAGGAACTCCATGGAGAAAATGGATAGACAGTCAAATGAAATAAAATATGTCCTCAAGTAATAATGCAGCTTTTTTGCTTTCTCTTGTCAGATTGGATGACAGATGAAATCCAGGTTGCTGTGAATGAGTAAAGGGTGTTCCTTCAGATTGCAGACTTGCCTTCCCAAGGTAAGACTAATAGTAAATAGTGGAAACCAGCCTTGCGATTGTGTGACTATCTTTAATAAGAAAAAGTGAGAACACTTTGAGTGCAAGCAAACTTTGATTCTAATTCTAGTTTTATCACTTAAAAATGGGTGACCCTGAGAAAATTATTAGATGACCTGAGCCTTAGTCTTTTCACCTATGAAATGGAGATTATAGTTCCTGTTACTGTAAAATGAACTGTGATTCATTAAGTTGTGACTATGTGATTAGAATCCACTGTAGGTGTTGTGAGCAGTGGAGTGATAGATCAGATTCAGATTTAAAAAGGATCATTTGGTCTGAGTGAGGAGAATAAATTGATGGAGGCCAGAATGAAAGGGGAAGGACCTGGCAGGAGGTTAATGTAGTAGGGTAGAAGTTGTGGGGAGTGGGGGTGGGGGGAAGGAAATGATCTTATTTGTGATATGTGTGTGTGTGTGTGTGTGTGTGTGTGTGTGTGTGTGTACACACACATTTTGTGTTTTGGTTTTAGCGAGAGAGCATAAGTGGAGGAGAGGGGCAGAGGGAGAGAGAGGGAATCTCTATCAGACCCCATGCTCAGTGCTGAGCCCAACTGGTGGCTTGATATCGTGATCCTGGGATCATGACCTGAGCCAAAATCAAGAGTCACAATGCTCAACTGACTGAGCCTCTCAGGTGCCCATAATGTGATATGTTTTAAAGGGCTTCATAAGACTTGTTAAAGGTATCAGTATGTGATACGAGAGCAAGAAAAAGAATTGTGATATTTCTTGTCTGAGCAATGACACGGAAGGTGGTACTATTTAATGAGGTGGGGTACGCCTATATTTATTGCTGAAAATTAAAAATTTAGTTTCATAAGCACTGAACTGATATTAACTTGGAGCTGTCCAAATTTGCAGATGTTACATACATGAAGTTTAAAAATTAAGGGAGAGACACAACACTGAAGTGTTTCCTCATTTATTGGTCAGGAAAAGGAGGCATATCCAAGCAAAAATGCTAAGAAAGAGGTCTCAGTGAAGGAAGAAACAACCCAGGGCAGTGACCTTCCATTCCTAATTTGAATTACTCATTTTGAATATGTCAGTTACCTTAAATGGGTCTCAAGTATTTCACTTTTGGGACTTTATAAACTGTGTGCCTTTTCATGGAATTCCCTTGGCTTGTTTTTGTTGTTCTCCCACTTTTCCTTTAAAACTCAGCTAAAGTATTGCTTCCTCTGGGAAGCCTTCTATGATTCCTGTTTGGTTGATAAATTTTTACTCCAGGATCTTCCCATTGTGCAGCCATTTTTATTTTTATTTCTTTAATTTTTAAATGTATGTTTATTTTTGAGAGAGAGAGAGAGAGAGAGAGAGAGAGAGAGAGAGAGAGAGAGAGAAACAGGGGAAGGGCAGAGAGAGAGAGGGAGAGACAGAATCTGAAGCAGGATCCAGGCTCTGAGCCATCAGCACAGGGCCCAGTGCAGGGCTAAAACCCACAAACCGTGAGAACATGACCTGAGCTGAAGTTGGACACTTAGCCAACTGAGCCACCCAGACACCCCTATTCAGCTATTTTTATAATGGCACTTATTACCTTGGTGATTATTATGTATGATATCACTGAGTATAGGAAACCATAGCTTATTCAACTTGGAAATCACAACATTGGTGAAGCATGTGACACAAACAACTATTTCCACATTCTTTTAATTGTTTGAATGAATAAAAGATTGATCTTCTAATGCATTTAAAAGTTTCCCCCCCTTGTTTTGTAGATCACCTGCTTCTAATATGAGAAGTCAGCTCCTATGCAGACTAGATGGAAACAAGGAGCAATGTCACTTACTTTGTCCTCTTGGGTCTCACACAGGATCCAAAGGGACAGAAGGTCCTTTTGGTTATGTTCTTACACTTCTATATTTTGACCATGGTGGGCAATTTGCTCATTGTCATGACTATAACTGTCAGTAGGACCCTGGACTCACCTATGTACTTTTTTCTTGCTAGCTTATCGTTTATGGATGTCATTTATTCCTCTACTATTTCCCCTAGATTGATTTCAGACTTGTTGTTTGGGAAAAACACCATATCCTTTCAATCTTGTATGACCCAGCTGTTTACAGAGCACTTTTTTGGTGGATCAGAGGTCTTTCTTCTGCTGGTGATGGCCTATGACCGCTATGTGGCCATCTGTAAGCCCTTGCATTATTTGGTTATCATGAGACAGTGGGTGTGTGTTGTGCTCCTGGTAGGGTCCTGGGTTGGAGGTTTTCTGCATTCAGCCATTCAAGTTAGCACTATTTATAGACTCCCATTCTGTGGTCCCAATGTCATTGATCATTTTTTGTGTGACATGTACCCCTTACTGAAACTGGTCTGTACTGACACCCATGTTATTGGCCTATTAGTGGTGGCCAATGGAGGACTGATCTGCACAATTGTGTTTGTGCTCTTGCTCATCTCTTATGGTGTCATCTTGCACTCTCTAAAGAACCTTAGTCCGGAAGGGAGGCGGAAAGCCCTCCAGACCTGTGGTTCCCACATCACTGTGGTGGTCTTCTTCTTTGTGCCCTGTATTTTCATGTACGTGAGACCTGCTAAGACCTTCCCTATTGACAAATCATTGAGTGTGTTTTATACAGTCATAACCCCCATGCTGAACCCCCTGATCTACACTCTGAGAAATTCTGAGATGACAAATGCTATGAGGAAGCTCTGGAAGAGAAATATATCTCTTAGTAGATAAGTATATAACCCACCATGAAGAGACTTATTTTTCATTGGACCCCCTTTTTGAAGAATGCAGAAGTCTTAAAATGATTCTGATTTCCCTTTTTTCAAAAAACTTAAGTTAATTATAATTAAAGAAAGAACTGGATTTTTGTGCTATAATAACAGTTTCCCTTGTTGCTAGAATGTAAGGTCCATAAAATCTTGTAGATCTCTTCACTTAGAAATGTGTAATGCCTTTCTAGTAAAGAATCAATAATAGGTAATGAATAGTGAGGGATTATTTATATGATTACACTAATTCTTAATTAAAAAAATTTAAAAACACTTTTGTCTGAGACAGTATTATTTTTAGTAAGACTCTGTTAGTTAACTTCATTCTTTTTATATTATTTAAAACATTAATGCCGTATAGACTTTTCTTTATTAATTTTTGGTTGCCTTATATAAAATATTGGTTAATACTTTTAGTTTACATAAGAAAAATTGAAGTGTAATAGGTAGTAAATAGTAGTAATGAAAACCTTACAAAATGAGATAAAGTGTAGAATAAATTTCCTATTTATCTCTCGAATAGTTTCCAATCCTTTTCCCCAGAGGCAGTTTCTTTAGACTCATTAGGTAATAATCTTTACAAATGCACGTGTATTTAAATGTTTATATGTGAGTTTTTCTCTGTGTATGTAAATATTTCCTTTACTGTAGAATTTCTTTTTATAAATAAACTGTTAAGTTTGTAATAGTTTTATTGATTTATTTTTAGTGTTGTAATTGAAGTATAGTTGACATAGAATATTACACTAGTTTCAGGCGTATAACATTATGATTCAAGAATTAGGTACAGTATGCCAGTGGGTGGGTTTGGGGAGGAAGGGAGGTGTTGAGCATTCCCTTGGAGAGCCCTCATTTTTGCAGGCCCCAAGGCTTGGGACGCCTCTCTTTCCCATGGCAGGGCGCCTGGCTTTCACTTGGCATTGTTGCACCCACACGGTAGGGGTGGTGTGGAGATGATGGGCCACAGACCCGCTGGATTGACCCTGGGACCTTGACTGAGCTTCCAAGGCCCTCCTGGATGGGTCAGGAATTGGGCCAGGTGTTGGGCCGGGCGCTAGTGTGTGGGGGATGCCCCGGTACCTCCTACTGTGTGAGTTCTATCGGGGGATGGAGTACTGTGGATCTCAAGTAGGTGTATGGCTGGTGCCCCAAGGCAGCTTGGAGACCTCCCTTGGAGCCGGTCGCAAGCAGGGAGCCCAGGTGGAGAGCCAACTCTGAGGGCGTCTTTCCAGAGCAGTGCGCTACCCCGCCTGGGGCCCTGAAGCCTGACCAGGAAAAGCGGGAGCAAAACCCCGAGGAATCCCAGGAGGAAAGACCTGGAACAGTTCGCCAAGCTCCTGAAGCGGAAGAGGATCACTCTGGGATATACTCAGGCCGCAAAAGACCCTCTTCCATTTCTAGGCTCTGCCGCTCAGTTTCCAGAATGTGTATACGCCGTGGCGCTGCTGCAG
Source organism: Prionailurus viverrinus (assembly GCF_022837055.1). Lineage (NCBI taxonomy): Eukaryota > Metazoa > Chordata > Mammalia > Carnivora > Felidae > Prionailurus > Prionailurus viverrinus. The sequence continues at coordinate 100,626,607 of NC_062570.1, forward strand.
AATTGGGTGGAGGAAGCTGACAACCAGGAAATCTACAGCAGACTTGCAAAGCAGGGACCCTGCGCACGCCCCAGAGAGCAGGCGAGCAAGTATGGAGGAGAGAGTAAGAGGCAGCCTGGAGGACACGTTCCTGCAGTGCTGGAAACCCAGCCAGCAGCACAGCGGCCACAGGGCCCAGCAGCTCGGGCTACAGCAGGATGTGGTCCCCGTGTGGTTCTGCAACCATGGCCAGAAAGGCAACAGATCAAGCAGTGACTGTTTCCAACGAGAGACCGCTGAGGCTGCTGGGTCCCCTTCTCAGGAGCACCAGTATCCTTTCTTCTGGCACCAGGACCCCATTTTGGTACTCCAGGCTCTGGGGACCCCCCTTCACTACACTGTACTCCCTGGTCTCTTTCCCTGAAGGTGAAGCCTTTCCCTGGGGTCTGTCACCACTCTGGGCTCTCCCATGCATTCAAACTGATGCTGGCCCTTCCCAGGAATGGGGAGCAGAGGAAGGGGGAGAGCTATGGAAAGAGAGCCAGAGCCTTGGGATAAAGTTCTTCACAAAGAACAGATTTGGGAACACAAAGGGTGTGGGGGCAGGGAGTTGGGGGAGACTAGCTGGAGTGAAGGGGAAGATCAAGGATACTCTTGTTTTTAATCCCCACATCACTCATCACTTTGTTCTTAAAGAAGCCTGGGACACTGGGGCGCCTGGGTGGCGCAGTCGGTTAAGCGTCCGACTTCAGCCAGGTCACGATCTCGCAGTCCGGGAGTTCGAGCCCCGCGTCAGGCTCTGGGCTGATGGCTCGGAGCCTGGAGCCTGTTTCCGATTCTGTGTCTCCCTCTCTCTCAGCCCCTCCCCCGTTCATGCTCTGTCTCTCTCTGTCCCAAAAATAAATAAACGTTGAAAAAAATTAAAAAAAAAAAAAAAAAGAAGCCTGGGACACAGTGGAAGAAAAGTGGATGTTATGAAATGCCCATGTAAAAGTGTAACTTTCATCTCTTACCCTACGGTGCTACGACAGTATTATTGACTGTACTTCCTACGCTGTACTGTTCATTCTTGTGAGTTATTTATTTTATTATGGCCTCTTTGTACCTTTTATCCCCTTCACCCATTGTGCCTATCCCTCCACCCTTCTCAGATCTGGCAATCACCAGTTTTTTCTCTGTATTTATGAGTCTGTTTTTGTTTTTTGTGTTTGTTTTGTTGATTAAATTCTACACGTAAGTGAAATCAAATCATATGCAACATCTTGAAGATGTTCCACACCAGTCCATATAAATCCCTTAGTTTTTCTTGTACTCCATATTACTCACTTATAAGTATATATGAAAATAAACGTATTCATTCCTGTTCATGTCATTACCAACCTTTGTCTATGACACAGACATAGACATTATTTTTTTGTTTATTTATTTTGAGAGAGAGACAGAAAGCATGAGCAGAGGAGGGTCAGAGAGAGAGACACAGAATCCGAAGCAGGCTTCAGGCTCTGAACTGTCAGCAGAGAGCCCGGTGCGGGACTCAAACCCATGACCTGTGAGATCATGACCTGAGCCGAAGTCAGACGCTTAACCAACTGAGCCACTCAGTTGCCCCCAGAGAATTTTATAATAGTTATTTTTTGGTAAATCTATGCAGGTATGAGGTTGTATGAGAGGAATTGTTAGTATACATCTTTGAATCAATGGTCATATAGTTAATTGTCAACATTCATAGTTATTGCCCAGCTGTCATCCTTGAGAGGGTACAAACAGCCTGCTGCTCCCAGTCTATGAGCATTCTTCTGTCCACTTCTCAACAACCAGTCCCTGGTAAGTATTCATGGCATAAGGCAACCTGAATACATTGCAGTCATTCTCATATCATTGAGTTTGACTATCTTTCCCTTTGCTTAATATGATTTCTCTCTTTTTCTGTGAATCCTCTTAATGTCTTTTATCTATTTCTTATAATCGCTGATCTTCTCCATACTGATGTTAGTGTGTACACTGAGGAAATGCTCTCTCTTACTGTTGTTTACGTAATTGTTATTTTTCTGACTTGTGATATGGTTTCGACACTTGTATACTATGTAGGATGCCTTTGGCTGTAAGAAATGTTTTTATTCATTTAATACTTATTTTTAATTTTTATATCTTAAAAAGACTTTCCTTACTTCGATCATATCAAAATATTCTCCAACAAATTTTTGGCACTTAATTAAGTATTTTTGAGGCTGTATATCTTACATTAAGGCTTTTGCTCCTTCTTGAATTTATTTAGATGTGGTCATTAAAGAGGTATGGATTTAATTGGTTTTGTAAATTGCAGGGTTTTAAAAATAGTTATGTCATTTCCTTTTTGCCATTGACTTGAAATACTATCATGTGCTAAAGTCCCATATACACTTGGATTGCACTTAAGACTCCGAGTGCTGAGAACTGTTATCCCCGAGCAGGCCTTGACATTTAACAGGTCATCTCTCCTGCCCTTGGGTACTGCTTCCGTTTTCTACCTGTGTGACTTATCCCTTCTAGAAGTCTGCTGTTCTTCCTCCATGACCCATAAAATGCTGCCTGGCACTTTTGCTGTAAGAAAACCATCTCTCTGAGGAAGTACATGACTTAAGTCTTTGCTGAGCATCCATGTGGCCATCTGCAAACCCCAGTACCATGACATCATGAAGAGTGACAGGGTTATGGCTTCCTCTTTCAGGTGGCATGTGCTAGAGACTTTGTCCCAGCAGCCATTCAGGTCCTCTTCACAGCGTGGCTGTGTGTGTGTGGCCCCAATGTCATAGACCATTTGTGTGTGATGTAAACCCGTTTTTGAAAGTTGTCTGCATGGACCCAATTGTACCCTTGGTCTCTTTGTTGCTGTCGACAGTGGGTTCATTGACCTCTTAACATTTTCTTCTTGATGGTCTCATAGGTGGTCATCTTCTACTATTCTCTGAGGACCTATATCTTTGAGGGGAGACACAAAGCTGTGTCCAACTGTGTCTCTCACACCACTGTGGTGTTCTTAGTATTGTGTCTGCATGTGTATATATTTGTAACCAGTCACCACCTTCTCCACTGATCAAGTTGTGGCTATGTTGTATACTACGGTAACTCCATTGTTAACTTCTTAAACCTGAGCACTCAGGAATCTGGAGGTAAAAAAATGCCATGAGGAAGTTCTGGGGGAAAAAAGTAACTTTGAGGGATATCCCTACCTTAATAAAATAAATTTGTCTTTTAAATGGAAAAGGGAAAAGAAGATAATTTCTGTGGTGCAGAGGCACATGAGCACTATTTGTCCCAAGTATGTTTATTTTGTTATATAGGTACTGTGAGGAAAGGTCCAGGCAGGAAATTATTTGTCACTGTAAAAATATCCTATTTAGATTTATGAATTGTCCAATGGATTGTAGAAGTTCAATGTACTGTCAGAATTAGAGTTCTTACAAAATGCAGATTATCAGGACAGAGCTCTGGAGATTTAAATGTATTAGCTTTGTTGTTGAGTGACATACAGACTTTCTAAAGAAGTGTATGTAAAGCCAATGAGTTCTGCATGTATTCTTGCTATTGTGCTGTACTTTGTGTTGACATCATACACCTTTTAATGAAGTCAACTTAGTTTTTACATTTAGTTTTTAAAAAATTTTTTAGATGTTTATTTATTTTGAAGGAGAGAGAGAAAGTGAGCAGCAGAGAGGCAGAGAGAGAGGGAGACAGAATCTGAAGCAGGCTCCAGGCTCTGAGCTGTCAGCACAGATTCCGACGCGGGGCTTGAACTCAACGAGCTGCGAGATCATGACCTGAGCTGAAGTCAGACACTTAACTGACTGAGCCACCCAGGTGCCCCTTTACATTTAGTTTTTAACTGTAGTAAAATACAAATAACAGAACTTGCAGTTTTAGCCATTTGTAAGTGCATAGTTCAGTGACATTGAGTTAATTCACATTGTCATGATGGTTAATTAAGTGAATTCATGTTTGTTATGCTAATACCAGCACTATTCATCTCCAAAGCTTTTTCATGTTCCCAAATGCAAATTCCACTCATTAAACTTGAATTCCCCATTCCCTCTCTCTGGGAATTAGGCAAATACCATTTTATTTTTGTCCTGTATGAGTTTGGCTACTTTAAGTACCCTTCCTATGTGGGATCATATAATATTTGTCTCTTTGTGATAGTCTTATTTCACTTAGTGAAATGTATGTTGATGTATGTTGAGGTAGTTGATGTATGTTTTAGCATGTGTCAGAATTTCCTTCATTTTTAAGAGTGAATAATCTGTTGGGTGCATATACTTCCTTCTATTCGTACTTTTACCTGTCAGTAGACACCTTGGTTATTTGTTTCTGGTTACTGTGAATTATACTTCCATGAATATGGTTATAGAAATATCTTTCTGAGACTGTGATTTCCATGACTTTGACAAAGTCGAATTATGGATTATTTTTTGCTTAATTTTTTAGGAACTACCATAACCTTTTATATAGCAGCTACATCAGTTTACATTCCCACCAGAACGCACGGTTGTTCCCATGTCTCCACTTTCTTACACGTGTTGTTATCATTACATTTTGTGGTAATAGCTCTCTTGTTAGATGTGAAATGGTATTGCACTATGGTTTTTAAGTGCATTTCCTAGGGAAAATGATTAGTATATTGAATATCTTTTCATTCGCTTATAGGGCACACATGCATTTTCTTTGGAGAAATGTCTATTGAAGTCCTTTGCTCATTTTTAATCAGGTTAGTGTTTTGTGTGTGTGTGTGTGTGTGTGTGTGTGTGTGTGTGTGTGTTTGAGATGTAGAGTTTCTTTATGTATTCTTGACATTAATACCTTATTAAATATATCGTTTGCAAATATTTTCTTTCATTTGTTGCATGCCTTTTCTCTTTGTTGATAGTGTCCTTTGGTGTACAAAAGTTCTTAAATTTGATAAAATAATTTATTTAGTTTTTCCTTTTCTTACCTGTGGTTTTGGGGTCATACCCAAAAAATCATTGTCAAACCCAAGGTTGTGAACATTTCTTTTGTGTTTTCTTCTAAGAGTTTAGTAGTTCTAGTGATAGTTGAGGTATTTGATCCATTTTGAGTTAATTTTTGTACATGCTGTATGTTAAGGATTCAGTTTCATCCCTTTGTGTGGATATCCAGTTTCACAGCAACATTTTTTGAACTACCTGCCTTTTCCTCATGAATGTTACCTGTTGACAATCATTTGGACATGTATGCAAAGGTTTATTTCTAGGTTCTGTATTGTGTGCCATTGTTATGTCCATCTTTATGCTAATATCACACAGTTTTTATTTGATTATGTAGCTATATAGTAACTTTTAGAACCAGGAAGTCCTCCAACTGTTTGTTTGCTTGTTTCCCAAGATTGTTTTGGCTGCTTGGAGTACATTGAGTTTCCACCAGAATCTTAGGATGGATTTATCTATTTCAGCAGCAAACATTTTTGTTTTTTGGATTTTGATAGGGATTGCATTGAATCTGTAGATCACTTTAGGTAGCATTGACATGTTTTTTTTTTAATGTTTATTTATTTTGAGAAAAAGAATCAGGGGAGTGGCAGAAAGAGAGGGAGAGAAAGAATACCAAGCAGGCTCTGCATCGACAGCCCTGATGTGAGGTTTGATCCCATAAAGCATGAGCTTATGACTTGAGCTGAAACCAAGAGTTGGACACTGAACTGACTGAGCCACCCAGGTGCTCAAGGCAGCATTGACATCTTAATAACATGAATTACATGATTTCAGGAATGTCTTCCCTTTTATTTGTGTTTTTTAGTAGATTGTTCAGCAACACTTTGTTGTTTTTCAGTGAAGAAGACTTTCTCCTCCTTGTTTAAGTTTATCCTAAGTATTTTGTTCGTTTGGTGCTGTTGTAAATGGAATTGTTTTCTTCATCCTCTCTGGCTTGTTCATTGGTAGCACAGACATTCAATATCTTTTCATGATTAAAAAAAAACCTCTCAGGGAGTTAAGATGGTGGAGTAGGAGGAGGATCCTACACTTGCCTTGTCCCTCAAACACAGGTAGATAAATATCAAATCGTTCTGAACACCCAGGAAATCAATGTGAGGCCTGAGAGGACAAACTGTGCAAATAGAGGGAGTCAAGAGGCCACATTGAGGAAGGTAGGAAGAGTGGAGATGTGATTTGAGGTAGAAAAGAATGGCCAGTGCTACAGGGTGGAGGGAGCCCTGATCAGGAAGAGAGGGGAGAGAGAGAGAGGGAGGGAGAGAATGAGAGACAGAATGGCATGCAGGGCATTTCACAAGGAAAACACTTCCCCAAAACCACTGTTGGGGAAAATGAGAGGGACTGTTTATCAGAAGTTTTTACAAGCAGTGGAGCTCAATGTTTTAGAAGTCTGTGCTATCGCTCCACTAGGGTGGAGCTGGGTGGGCATATAGGTGCTCCAATGGGTAAGGAGGACAGAGGCCCAGGAGTGGACAGCATGGTATGAGGATCCCCTGGGTCACATTGGGAGAGATAGTTCCTCTTATTGGAGTGTATTTGGGAGAGGTGGCACTGCCTCTCCTGGGACAAAAGAGCCAGTGGGCACCACTGAGCTGCCCTGTTCATTGGCCTACAAAGAGAGATGCCTACTGAGGGAAGCTAACCTGGATGCTAGTTTTTTTTTTTTCTGAGCTTTACCATAAAGCCCACCTCCTGCACATTTGGTGCAACTGCCCTTCTGGGACAAAGTGTCACCAGCCCCAGCCTGGCGTGATCCTCTTCCAGAGGAGCACTGCACAACAGGCTGGGTAGATAGCTCAGACATAGGGGGAAGGCAGGCATCTGAGGGAAGCCTGGGACAAACAAGAAGAGATTGTTTGCTCATCTGTTAGGGCTTCCTGTACAGCAAGGGGTAGGAACTCCCCTCTCCCTCAGCACAGAGAGACTTCAGTGAACAGCACAGTACCCACAGTGGAGGCTTAAGCTGCCTACACCAAGCCTCGAAACCTGTGTCCTGCAGGTGCTTCTGAACTAGGAAAAGTGTGCCTGAGAGTCAGAGCAGTAGCAGGCCCTTCCCTGAGAAGACCAACCCAAACCCCCTGCATGCACCAAGTTTACAGACCACAGAGTGCTGCAAAGCTTCAGTTCTAGGGGAAATAGGATCTAGCCTCTTTTAACAAGCAGACCAAAACAAACCTTGTTAAAACTCACCACACAGTGGATACATCCAAACATATGCCACTGCAGGCAAGAAGAAAGTCTTCAGAGGACTAGCCTGAGGGAAAGAGCAGCCAAAACACAACAGTAGAATGCACACAGCGTATGCCAGAAACACTTCCTGAAGTCCTGGGCTCTGGACAGTATATGACCTATTCTTAATATAGCCATTATCCTCAGGAGCAGGAAACAGAACAGGCTTTCCTAGCACACAGAAGACAGAGACATAAACAAAATGCCAAAATTGAGGACTCCATCCTGACAGAACAAGAGGAGGTCATGGACAGGGATCTAATTAAAACAGATATAATATATGCCTGATCCAGAATTTAAAACAACAATCATAAGGTTACTAGCTGGGCTTGAGGAAAGCATAGAAGACACCAGGGAGACCATTACCACAGAGCTAGAAGTCTTAAAATTAGTCAGGCTGATAGTAAAAAAATGCTATAACTGAGATGCAAAACTAGCTGGAGGCAATGATGACGAGGATGGAAGAAGCAGAGGAATGAATTAGTGATATAGAAGATAGAATTATGGAAAATAATGAAGCTGAAAAGAAAGGGGAGGAAAAACATTGGATCATCAATGTAGACTTAGGAAACTCAGTGACTCTATAAATCATAATAATGTTTGTGTCATAGTAGTCTCCAAAGAAGAGAAGAAAAAGGTACAGAAGGTTTTTTTGAGCAAAGTATAGCTGAAAACTTATCTAATCTGGGGAAGGAAACAGACATTCAAATCCAGGAGGCACAGAAAACTCCCTTCAAGATCAACAAAAACAGGCCAATACCAAGACATATTGTAGTAAAATTTGCAAAATACAAAGATAAGGAAACAATTCTGAAAGCAGCAAGGCTAAAAAGTCCTTAACCTACAAAGGAAGATAAATAAGGTTAGCAGCAAATCTCTCTACAGAAACTTGGCAGGACAGAAATGAGTGGCATGATACATTCAACATGCTGAATGGGAACCATATAGAGCCAAGAATACTTTATCTAGCAACACTCTCATTCAGAATAGAGAGCTAAAGAGTTTCCCAAACAAAAACTAAAGGATTTTGTGACCACTAAACTAGTCCTGCAGAAATATTAAAGGGGACCCTTTGAGTGGGAGAGAAAGATCAATAGGAACAAAGACTAGAAGGAACAGAGAAAATCTCCAGAAACACTAACTTTACAGGTAATACAATGGCACTAAGTTCATATCTATCAAAAATCACTCTAAATGTAAATGGACTAAATGTTCCAATCAAAAGATATAGGGTATAAGAATGGATAAAAAACCGTCTACATGCTGCCTACAAAGGTGCATTTTAGACCTAAACACACTTGCAGATTGAAAGTGAGGAGTTGGAGAACAATTTATTATGCTAATGTACATCAAAAGAAAGCCAGAGCAGCCTTACTTATATCAGACAAACTAGATTTAAAAAAAATTTTTTTTAATGTTTATTTATTTTTGAGACAGAGAGAGACAGAGCATGAACAGGGGAGGGTCAGAGAGAGAGGGAGACACAGAATCCGAAACAGGCTCCAGGCTCTGAGCTGTCAGCACAGAGCCCGACGCGGGACTCGAACCCACGGACCGTGAGATCATGACCTGAGCCGAAGTCGGACGCTTAACCGACTGAGCCACCCAGGTGCCCCCAGACAAACTAGATTTTAAGTCAAAGATTGTAACAATAAATGAAGAAGGGCACTTTTTCAAGATAAAAGGAACTGTCTGACAATAAGATCTAACAATTGTAAATATTTATGCACCCACATGGAAGAAGATAAATATATAAAAAAATTTAAGAACATATATAAAGAAACTAATTGATAATAAAACAGTAAGAGTAGGGACTTGAACACCCCACTGATAACAATGGACAGATTAAGCAGAAAATCAAGGAAACAATGGCTTTGAGTGACCACATGGACTTAACAGATATATTTAGAACATTTCATCCTAAAGCAGTAGAATACACATTTTTTTTCAAGTGCAAATGGAACATTCTCCAGAATAGATCACATACTGGTTCACAAATCAGGCCTCAACAAGTACAAATAATTGAGATAATACCATGCATATTTTCAGACCACAATGAAATGAAACTTGAAGTCAACCAAAAGACAAAGTTGGAAAGACCTCAAATACATGAAGGTTAAAGACATTCTACTAAACAATGAATGGGTTAACCAGGAAATTAAAGAAGTAAATACATGTAAGAAAATGAAAATGAAAATGAAACATGATAGTCCAAAACTGTTAGGATGCAGTGAACATGGTCATAGGAGGGCAGTATATAGCTATACAGGCCTACCTCAAGATGCAAGAAAGATCTCAAAAACACAACCTAACCTTACACCTGAAAGAGACAGAAAAGGAACAGCAAATAAAGCCCAAGGCCAGCAGAGGTAGGGAAATAATAAAGATTAGAGCAGAAATAAATGATATACTAACAACCCCCCCCCCCCAGTAGAACAGATCAATGAAAATAGGATATAACAAAAACAAACAAAACAGTATCACACATCAACAAAACTAAGAACTGGTTCCTAGAAAGAGTTAACAAAATTGGTAAACCCCTAGCCAGACTTCTCAGAAATAAAAGAAAAAGGTCCCAAGGAGATAAAATCATGAATGAACAAGGAGGGATCACAACCAAGATCACAGAAATACAAACAATTGGGAAAGAAAACTATGCCAAAAAACTGGGCAATCTGGAAGAAACGGACAAATTCAGAAACTCATAAACTACCAAAACTGAAACAGGAAGAAATAGAAAATTTGAACAAAACCCTAACCAGCAAAGAAATGGAATCAGCAATCAAAAATCTCCCAACAAAAAAAGTCCAGGGCTTTTTGTGCCAGCAAAATTCTACCAGACATTTAAAAAGAGTTAATACCTATTCTTCTCAAACTTTTCCAAAACAGAAATAGAAGGAAAACTTCCAAATTCATTTTACAAGGCCAGCATTACTTTGATTCCAAAATCAGACAAAGACCCTACTAAAAAGGAGAATGACAAGCCAATATCCCTGGTGAACATGGATACAAAAATTCTCAACAAGGTATTAGCAAATTGAATACAACAGTACATTAAAGGAATTATCTATCACTCACCACAATCAAGTGGGATTTATTCCTGGACTACAACACAAATCAGTGTGATCCACCATATTAATAAAAGAAAGGATAGGAACCATATGATCCTGTCAATAGATGCAGAAAAAGTATGTGACAAAATATGGCATCCATTCTTGATAGAAGTTCTCAACAAAGTAGGGATCGATGGGACATATCTTAACATCATAAAGGCCACATACGAAAGACCCACAGCTAATATCATCCTCAATGGGGAAAAACTGAGAGCCTTTCCCCCATGGTCACGAATAAGACAAAAATATCCACTCTCAACATTGGTATTTAACATAGTACTGGAAGTCTTAGCCTCAGCAATCAGACAACAGCAGCAGCAATAGAAGCAGCAGCAGCAGCAGCAGCAAGGACAACAACAAAAGGTATCCGATCAGCAAGGAAGAAGTCAAAATTTCATTATTTGCAGACAACATGCAGATGACACTATTTTCTACACAGCTTTTCTACGTAGAAAACCCAAAAGACTGCGCCAAAAAATTGCTAGAACTAATACATGAATTCATCAAAGTCACAGGATATAAAATCAACATGCAGAAATCTGTTGCACCTCTATACACCAATAAGGAAGCAGCAGAAAAGGAAGTGAAGGAATCAATCCCATTTACAAGGGTACCAAAAACAATATGATACCTACTAATAAACCTAAGTAATGAAGTGAAAGATCTCTACTCTGGGGGCACCTGGGTGGCTCAACTGCTCTGACTCTTGATTTGGGCTTAGATCATCATCAAACAGTTTGTGTAATCAAGAACCCTGTTGGGTTCTGCACTGATAACATGGACCCTGCTTGGGATTCTCTTTCTCTGCCCCTCGCCAGTGTTTGTACTTTCTCTCTCTCTCTCTCTCTCTCTCTCTCTCTCTCTCTCTCTCTCTCTCTCCCTCTCTCTCTCTCTCTCTCTCTCTCTCTCTCTACCAAATAAATAACCATTAATAAATAGAAAGATCTATATTCTGAAAACTGTAGAACATTGATGAAAGACATTGAAGAGGACACAAAGAAATGGAAAAGCATTCCATGGTTATGGATGGGAAGAACAAGCATTGTTAAAATATACTACCCAAAGATGGGGCGCCTGGGTGGTGCAGTCGGTTAAGCGTCCGACTTCAGCCAGGTCACGATCTCGCGGTCCGGGAGTTCGAGCCCCACATCAGGCTCTGGGCTGATGGCTCAGAGCCTGGAGCCAGTTTCCGATTCTGTGTCTCCCTCTCTCTCTGCCCCTCCCCCGTTCATGCTCTGTCTCTCTCTGTCCCAAAAATAAATAAACGTTGAAAAAAAAATTTAAAAAAAAATATACTACCCAAAGAAATCTACACATTTAATGCAATCCCTATCAGTAACACCAGCATTTTTCAAAGAGCTATAACAAACAATCCTAAAATTTGTATGGAATCACAAAAGACCCCAAGTAGCCAAAGCAATCATGAAAAAGAGAAACAAAACTGGAGGCATCACCATTCCAGAATTCAAGCTATATTACAACACTATAGTCATCAAGACAGTTTAAAAAAAAAAGACAAATGTGATATAGAAACATTATCAATGGAACGAAAAAGAAAATGGAGAAATGGACCCACAACTATATGGTCAACTAGTCTTTGACAAAGCAGCAAAGAATATCCAATGGAAAAAAGACAGTCTCTTCAACAAATGGTGTTGGGAAAACTGGACAGTGATATACAGAAGAATGAAATTAGGCCACTTTCTTACATCATACACAAAACTAAATTTGAAATGGATGAAAGACCTAACTGTGAGACAGAAAACCATCAAAATCTTAGAGGAGAACAAGGCAACATCCTGTTTGACTTTGGCCACAATAGCTTGTTACTAGACACGTCATCGAAGGCAAGAAAACAAAAATAAACATGAACTACTGAGACTGTATCAATATATACATCTGCACAGTGAAGGAAACAACAAAACTAAAGGCAACCTACAGAATGGGAGAAGATATTTGCAAATGACATACCTGATAAAGGGTTGGTATCCAAAATCTATAAAGCAGTTCTCAAACTCAACACCCAACAAATAACCCAGTTAAGAAATGAGCAGAAGACATGAATAGATATTTCTCTAACGAAGACTTCTAGATGGCTAGCAGATGCATGAACAGATGCTTAACATCACTCATCATCAAAGAAATACAAATCAAAACCATGATGAGATATCACCTCACACCTGTCAGAATGGCTAAAATTAACAACACAAGAAACACCAGGTGTTGACAAGGATGTGGAGAAAGGAGAATCCTCTTATACTGTTGGTGGGAATGCAAACTGGTGCGCTCACCCTGGAGAAAAGTATGGAGGTTCTTCAAGAAAGCAAAAATAAAACTACATTATGACCAAGTAACCTAATATACTATTAGGTATCTACCCACAGGATACAAAATACAGATTCAAAGGGGTACAAGCATTGGGGTTATAGCAGCATTATCAACAATATTATATCCAATGTTATAGCAGCATTACCAACAATAACCAAACTATGGAGAGAGTCTAAATGTCCATCGACTGATGAATGGATAAAGATGTGGTATATGATGGAGTATTACTCAGCCATCAAAACAAATGAAATCTTGCCATTCAAATGATGTGGATGGAACTAGAATGTATTACGCTAAGCGACATAAGTCATTGTGAGAAAGACAAATACCATAGGATTTCACTTATATGTGAAATTTAAGAAACCAAACAGATGACCATATGGGAAGGGGGGAGAGATAAGAGAAGAGAGGGAAACAAATCACAAGAGACTCTTAATGATAGAGGGGAAAAAAAACTATGGGTTGACAAAGGGAGGCAGGTGGGAGATGGCTTACATGGGTGAGGGGACTAAGGAGGGCACTTGTTATGATGAACACTGCATGTTGTATGCAAGTGATGAATCACTGATTTCTACTCCTGAAACCAATATTGCACTGTATGTTAACTAAAATTTAAATTTAAAAAAGGGGGGGCGGGGACAAAAACTTCTTTTTTATTAAAAACCAAAGAGGAAGGAACTTTAAGAGACCTTGCTCCAAAGAATATATGTGATGCCATTTGCAGCAACGTGGATGGAACTGGAACATATTATGCTGAGTGAAATAGGTTAGTCAGAGAAGGACAGATATCATATGTTTTCACTCATACGTGGATCTTGGGAAACTTAACAGAAGACCATGGGGGAAGGGAAGGGGAATAAAGTAGTTACAAACAGAGAGGGAGGGAGGTATACCATAAAAGACTCTTAAATACAGAGAACAAACTGAGGGTGCTGAGGGGGTAAGTGAGAGGGGAAAATAGGTGATGGGCATTGAGGAGGGCACTTCTTGGGATGAGCTGGGTGTTGTAGGTAAGCGATAAGCCATGAGAATCTACCCCAAAAACCAGGAGCACACTTTACACACTGTGTGTTACCCAACTAGACAATAGATTATATTATAAATAAATAAATAGGGGCACCTGGGTGGCTCAGTCGGTTAAGCGTCCGACTTCAGCTCAGGTCACAGTCTCGCGGTCCACGAGTTTGAGCCCCGCATCGGGCTCTGGGCTGGTGGCTCGGAGCCCGGAGCCTGCTTCCGATTCTGTGTCTCCCTCTCTCTCTGCCCCTCCCCCGTTCATGCTGTGTCTCTCTCTGTCTCAAAAATAAATAAATGTTAAAAATAAATAAATAAACAAACAAACAAACAAATAAATAAATAAATAGCAAGGAACACCTGTGAATTCCCTATAAAAAATTACACACTAAATGAAAAAAAAATTTTTGCACACCGAAAGTGTTCCTTATAGTGTACAAAAGATAAAAAGACATCACAAGACAGAACAATAATAGTTACATACACAATACTAAAAGGATCGTTTCTTTAGGATGTAACGAATCATCAAAATATGTATGGAAAAGAGCAACGATTGAAGAAATAGGTAAAGGCATGAATAGACAATTCACAGAAAAAGAAATACAAATCATATCCAACGTGTGAATAGGTAAACTCAATAATATGAAAAAGATTGCAATTTAATCGGACTGTTTATGCCATAAACCCATATCAGGTATGGGTGGTTGAGAATGTGGACTGAAGTATTCTCACAGACGGGAGCATCAGTGTAGCTACTAGTACAAACTCTAGGTTGGCAGTTTGGTGATAACTATGAATATCGACATTAAACTATCTGATCACTGTTTCAAATACATACATCAACATTTCCACTCCGAGGAACTTGCACACATTCACAAGCATGTAATTATTATAAACTTCTTTGTCATAGAAAAAGGTTAGTAATAACATGAATAGAAATGGACACATTTATTTTATATACATTTTTATTGATTTTATAAGGGAGTAATATGGAGTACAAGAAAAACTAAGAGATCTCTCCGGACTGGTATGCGGTATCCTCAAGATGGTGCAAATGATTTCACTTATATGTGGAAGTAAAAAAAGAACACATGGACAAAAACAGAAAAGGACTCATCACACAGAGAACAAACTGGGGGTTGCCAGAGCTGCGGAGGTTGGAGGGATAGGTGACATGGGTGAAAGGGACGAAAGGTACAAAGTTTCAGTTACATCACAAGAATGAAAAGTACAGCATAGGGAACAGAGCGAACATGTTTATAGCAACTTTTTATGGTAACAGAAGTTACACATATCATGATATGAGCATTTCTTTTATTTATTTATTTATTTATTTATTTATTTATTTTTTATTATTTTTTTTTTATGAAATTTATTGACAAATTGGTTTCCATACAACACCCAGTGCTCATCCCAAAAGGTGCCCTCCTCAATACCCATCACCCACCCCCCCCTCCCTCCCACCCCCCATCAACCCTCAGTTCTCAGTTTTTAAGTCTCTTATGCTTTGGCTCTCTCCCATTCTAACCTCTTTTTTTTTTTTTTCCTTCCCCTCCCCCATGGGTTCCTGTGAAGTTTCTCAGGATCCACATAAGAGTGAAACCATATGGTATCTGTCTTTCTCTGTATGGCTTATTTCACTTAGCATCACACTCTCCAGTTCCATCCACGTTGCTACAAAAGGCCATATTTCATTTTTTCTCATTGCCACGTAATATTCCATTGTGTATATAAACCACAATTTCTTTATCCATTCATCAGTTGATGGACATTTAGGCTCTTTCCATAATTTGGCTATTGTTGAGAGTGCTGCTATGAACATTGGGGTACAAGTGGCCCTATGCATCAGTGCTCCTGTATCCCTTGGATAAATTCCTAGCAGTGCTATTGCTGGGTCATAGGGTAGGTCTATTTTTAATTTTCTGAGGAACCTCCACACTGCTTTCCAGAGCGGCTGCACCAATTTGCATTCCCACCAACAGTGCAAGAGGGTTCCCGTTTCTCCACATCCTCTCCAGCATCTATAGTCTCCGGATTTGTTCATTTTGGTCACTCTGACTGGCGTGAGGTGATACCTGAGTGTGGTTTTGATTTGTATTTCCCTGGTAAGGAGCGACGCTGAACATCTTTTCATGTGCCTGTTGGCCATCCGGATGTCTTCTTTAGAGAAGTGTCTATTCATGTTTTCTGCCCATTTCTTCACTGGGTTATTTGTTTTTCGGGTGTGGAGTTTGGTGAGCTCTTTATAGATTTTGGATACTAGCCCTTTGTCCGATATGTCATTTGCGAATATCTTTTCCCATTCCGTTGGTTGCCTTTTAGTTTTGTTGGTTGTTTCCTTGGCTGTGCAGAAGCTTTTTATCTTCATAAGGTCCCAGTAATTCACTTTTGCTTTTAATTCCCTTGCCTTTGGGGATGTGTCGAGTAAGAGATTGCTACGGCTGAGGTCAGAGAGGTCTTTTCCTGCTTTCTCCTCTAAGGTTTTGATGGTTTCCTGTCTCACATTTAGGTCCTTTATCCATTTTGAGTTTATTTTTGTGAATGGTGTGAGAAAGTGGTCTAGTTTCAACCTTCTGCATGTTGCTGTCCAGTTCTCCCAGCACCATTTGTTAAAGAGGCTGTCTTTTTTCCATTGGATGTTCTTTCCTGCTTTGTCAAAGATTAGTTGGCCATACGTTTGTGGGTCTAGTTCTGGGGTTTCTATTCTATTCCATTGGTCTATGTGTCTGTTTTGGTGCCAATACCATGCTGTCTTGATGATGACAGCTTTGTAGTAGAGGCTAAAGTCTGGGATTGTGATGCCTCCTGCTTTGGTCTTCTTCTTCAAAATTCCTTTGGCTATTCGGGGCCTTTTGTGGTTCCATATGAATTTTAGGATTGCTTGTTCTAGTTTCGAGAAGAATGCTGGTGCAATTTTGATTGGGATTGCATTGAATGTGTAGATAGCTTTGGGTAGTATTGACATTTTGACAATATTTATTTTTCCAATCCATGAGCAGGGAATGTCTTTCCATTTCTTTAAATCTTCTTCAATTTCCTTCATAAGCTTTCTATAGTTTTCAGCATACAGATCCTTTACATCTTTGGTTAGATTTATTCCTAGGTATTTTATGCTTCTTGGTGCAATTGTGAATGGGATCAGTTTCTTTATTTGTCTTTCTGTTGCTTCATTGTTAGTGTATAAGAATGCAACTGATTTCTGTACATTGATTTTGTATCCTGCAACTTTGCTGAATTCCTGTATCAGTTCTAGTAGACTTTTGGTGGAGTCTATCGGATTTTCCATGTATAATATCATGTCATCTGCAAAAAGCGAAAGCTTGACTTCATCTTTGCCAATTTGGATGCCTTTGATTTCCTTTTGTTGTCTGATTGCTGATGCTAGAACTTCCAGCACTATGTTAAACAGCAGCGGTGAGAGTGGGCATCCTTGTCGTGTTCCTGATCTCAGGGAAAAAGCTCTCAGTTTTTCCCCATTGAGGATGATGTTAGCTGTGGGCTTTTCATAAATGGCTTTTATGATCTTTAAGTATGTTCCTTCTATCCCGACTTTCTCAAGGGTTTTTATTAAGAAAGGTGCTGGATTTTGTCAAAGGCCTTTTCTGCATCGATTGACAGGATCATATGGTTCTTCTCTTTTTTTTTGTTAATGTGATGTATCACGTTGATTGATTTGCGAATGTTGAACCAGCCCTGCATCCCAGGAATGAATCCCACTTGATCTTGGTGAATAATTCTTTTTATATGCCGTTGAATTCGATTTGCTAGTACCTTATTGAGAATTTTTGCATCCATATTCATCAGGGATATTGGCCTGTAGTTCTCTTTTTTTACTGGGTCTCTGTCTGGTTTAGGAATCAAAGTAATACTGGCTTCATAGAATGAGTCTGGAAGTTTTCCTTCCCTTTCTATTTCTTGGAATAGCTTGAGAAGGATAGGTATTATCTCTGCTTTAAACGTCTGGTAGAACTCCCCTGGGAAGCCATCTGGTCCTGGACTCTTATTTGTTGGGAGATTTTTGATAACCGATTCAATTTCTTCACTGGTTATGGGTCTGTTCAAGCTTTCTATTTCCTCCTGATTGAGTTTTGGAAGAGTGTGGTTGTTCAGGAATTTGTCCATTTCTTCCAGGTTGTCCAGTTTGTTGGCATATAATTTTTCATAGTATTCCCTGATAATTGTTTGTATCTCTGAGGGATTGGTTGTAATAATTCCATTTTCATTCATGATTTTATCTATTTGGGTCATCTCCCTTTTCTTTTTGAGAAGCCTGGCTAGAGGTTTGTCAATTTTGTTTATTTTTTCAAAAAACCAACTCTTGGTTTCACTGATCTGCTCTACAGTTTTTTTAGTTTCTATATTGTTTATTTCTGCCCTGATCTTTATTATTTCTCTTCTTCTGCTGGGCTTAGGCTGCCTTTGCTGTTCTGCTTCTAGTTCCTTTAGGTGTGCTGTTAGATTTTGTATTTGGGATTTTTCTTGTTTCTTGAGATAGGCCTGGATTGCAATGTATTTTCCTCTCAGGACTGCCTTTGCTGCGTCCCAAAGCGTTTGGATTGTTGTATTTTCATTTTCATTTGTTTCCATATATTTTTTAATTTCTTCTCTAATTGCCTGGTTGACCCACTCATTCGTTAGTAGGGTGTTCTTTAACCTCCATGCTTTTGGAGGTTTTCCAGACTTTTTTCTGTGGTTGATTTCAAGCTTCATAGCATTGTGGTCTGAAAGTAAGCATGGTATAATTTCAATTCTTGTAAACTTATGAAGGGCTGTTTTGTGACCCAGTATATGATCTATCTTGGAGAATGTTCCATGTGCACTCGAGAAGAAAGTATATTCTGTTGCTTTGGGATGCAGAGTTCTAAATATATCTGTCAAGTCCATCTGATCCAATGTCTCATTCAGGGCCCTTGTTTCTTTATTGACCGTGTGTCTAGATGATCTATCCATTTCTGTAAGTGGTGTATTAAAGTCCCCTGCAATTACCACATTCTTATCAATAAGGTTGCTTATGTTTATGAGTAATTGTTTTATATATTTGGGGGCTCTGGTATTCGGTGCATAGACATTTATAATTGTTAGCTCTTCCTGATGGATAGACCCTGTAACTATTATATAATGTCCTTCTTCATCTCTTGTTACAGCCTTTAATTTAAAGTCTAGTTTGTCTGATATAAGTATGGCTACTCCAGCTTTCTTTTGGCTTCCAGTCGCATGATAAATAGTTCTCCATCCCCTCACTCTCAATCTAAAGGTGACCTCAGGTCTAAAATGAGTCTCTTGTAGACAGCAAATAGATGGGTCTTGTTTTTTTATCCATTCTGATACCCTATGTCTTTTGGTTGGCGCATTTAATCCATTTACACTCAGTGTTATTATAGAAAGATACGGGTTTAGAGTCATTGTGATGTCTGTATGTTTTATGCTTATAGTGATGTCTCTGGGACTTTGTCTCACAGGGTCCCCCTTAAGATCTCTTGTGGGCTGGTTTAGTGGTGACAAATTCCTTCAGTTTTTGTTTGTTTGGGAAGACCTTTATCTCTCCTATTCTAAATGACAGACTTGCTGGATAAAGGATTCTCGGCTGCATATTTTTTCTGTCTAGCACCCTGAAAATCTCGTGCCAATTCTTTCTGGCCTGCCAAGTTTCAAAAGAGAGATCAGTCACGAGTCTTATAGGTCTCCCTTTATATGTGAGGGCACGTTTACCCCTTGCTGCTTTCAGAATTTTCTCTTTATCCTTGTATTTTGCCAGTGTCACTATGATATGTTGTGCAGAAGATCGATTCAAGTTACGTCTGAAGGGAGTTCTCTGTGCCTCTTGGATTTCAATGCCTTTTTCCTTCCCCAGTTCAGGGAAGTTCTCAGCTATTATTTCTTCAAGTACCCCTTCAGCACCTTTCCCTCTCTCTTCCTCCTCTGGGATACCAATTATGCGTATATTATTTCTTTTTAGTGTATCACTTAATTCTCTAATTTTCCCCTCATACTCCTGGATTTTTTTATCTCTCTTTTTCTCAGCTTCCTCTTTTTCCATAACTTTATCTTCTAGTTCACCTATTCTCTCCTCTGCCTCTTCAAGCCGAGCTGTGGTGGTTTCCATTTTGTTATGCATTTCGTTTAAAGCGTTTTTCAGCTCCTCGTGACTGTTCCTTAGTCCCTTGATCTCTGTAGCAAGAGATTCTCTGCTGTCCTGTATACTGTTTTCAAGCCCAGCGATTAATTTTATGACTATTATTCTAAATTCACTTTCTGTTATGTTATTTAAGTCCTTTTTGATCAGCTCATTAGCTGTTGTTATTTCCTGGAGATTCTTCTGAGGGGAATTCTTCCGCTTGGTCATTTTGGATAGTCCCTGGCGTGGTGAGGACCTGCAGGGCACTTCCCCTGTGCTGTGGTGTATAACTGGAGTTGGTGGGCGGGGCCGCAGTCAGACCTGATGTCTGCCCCCAGCCCACCGCTGGGGCCACAGTCAGACTGGTGTGTGCCTTCTCTTCCCCTCTCCTAGGGGCGGGATTCACTGTGGGGTGGTGTGGCTCGTCTGGGCTACTTGCACCGTGCCAGGCTTGTGATGCTGGGGATCTGGCGTATTAGCTGGGGTGGGTAGGCAAGGTGCTCGGGGGCAGGAGGGGCAGGCTTAGATCGCTTCTCCTTAGGTGATCCACTTCAGGAGGGGCCCCTCTTCCGTGGGCCTCTCGTCTGCGTTTGGCTCCGGCGACTCCGTTCTGCTAATCCTCTGGCGGTTTTCTGGGTTATTTAGGCAGATGTAGATGGAATCTAAGTGATCAGCAGGACGTGCGGTGAGCCCAGCGTCCTCCTAAGCCGCCATCTTGCCGCCGAACTGAGCATTTCTTAATGTACATGATTGTTAAGTCGCTATGTTGTGTACCAGAAACTAGGATAATATTGTATGACAACAATTTTCAATTGAAATATCAAAAATAAACAAAACTATCCTAAACTTAAAAGTTTATTTTAAAGAAAGAAGTTGTATAATAGGAGCAAAAGTTAAATACACAGAGAAAAATTCACATTACATATACTTGAATACAAATGTCGTTATTATCACAGGAGTCTTAAGAAACAGATTAAATGACGCCCTCTGAGGAAGAGGACTAGAGACGATGCTGAGAGATGAGTAGGTAATTTATTCTCATTTTATTCCATTATATAAGGTTTTCTATATAATTATTTATTACTATCCATTACACATCAATTTTTCTTATAAAAACAAATGTCAAAATGTTTTACATAAATGGCCACAGATATTTACTTAGCAAGACCATCTATACATCATTAAATATTATAAATAGTAAAATAAAAAGAATTTCCTTAAATGGTAAGAATCTAACTAAAAATAATACTAAGTATCAGGAAAAAAACATGTTGATAAAAAAGTGTAATCATTTAAAAATTTCTTCATTAATTCATTACCTATTGTTGACTCCTTTTTTTAAATATGAAAGTTATTGTCAAATTGGTTTCCATACAACACCCAGTGCTCATCCCAACAGGTGCCCTCCTCAATGCCCATCACCCACTTTCCCCTCACCACCCCCCATCAACTCTCAGTTTGTTCGCAGTATTTAAGAGTCTCTTATGTTTTGCTTCCGTCTCTCTCTGTAACTTTTTTTCCCCCTTCTCCTCCCCCCGGTCTCCTGTTGAGTTTCTCAGGATCCACATATGAGTGAAAACATACGGTATCCATGTCTTTCTCTGCCTGACTTATTTCACTTAGCATAACACTCTCCAGTTCCATCCACTTTACTACAAAGGGTCATATTTCATTGTTTCTCATTGCCAAGTAGTATCCCATTGTATATATAAACCACATCTTCTTTATCCATTTGTCAGTTGATGGGCATTTAGGCTCTTTCCATAATTTGGCTATTGTTGAAAGTGCTGCTATAAACATTGGGGTACAAGTGCCCCTATGCATCAGCACTCCTGTATCCCTGGGTAAATTCCTAGCAGTGCTATTGCTGGGTCATAGGGTAGGTCTATTTTTAATTTTTTGAGGAACCTCCACACTGTTTTCCAGAGCGGCTGCACCAGTTTGCATTCCCATCAACAGTGCAAGAGGGTTCCCGGTTCTCCACATCCTTGCCACCATCTATAGTCTCCTGATTTGATCATTTTAGCCACTCTGACCGATGTGAGGTGGTATCTGAGTGTGGTTTGATTTGTATTTCCCTGATGAGGAGTGACGTTGAGCATCTTTTCATGTGCCTGTTGGCCATCTGAATGTCTTTAGAAAAGTATTTATTCATGTCTTCTGCCCATTTCTTCACTGGATTATTTGTTTTTCAGGTGTGGAGTTTGGTGAGCTCTTTATAGATTTTGGATACTAGCCCTTTATCCGATATGTCATTTGCAAATATCTTTTCCCATTCCATCAGTGGCCTATTTTTATTTTATTTTTTATTTTTTTAAATTTACATCCAAATGAGTTAGCATATAGTGCAACAATGATTTCAGGAGTAGGTTCCTTAATGCCCCTTACCCATTTAACCCCTCCCCCTCCCACGACCCCTCTAGCAATCCTCAATTTGTTTTCCATATTTATGAGTCTCTTCTGTTTTGTCCCACCTGTTTTTATATTATTTTTGTTTCCCTTCCCTTATGTTCATCTATTTTGTCTCTTCAAGTCCTCATATGAGTGAAGTCATACGATTTTTGTCTTTCTCTGACTGACTGATTTCACTTAGCATAATACCCTCCAGTTCCGTCCACGTAGTTGCAAATGGCAAGATTCAATCTTTTTGATTGCTGAGGAATACTCCATTGTATATATAAACACCACATCTTCTTTATCTGTTTATCCATTGATGGACATTTGGGCTCCTTCCATACTTTGGCTGTTGTTGACAGTGCTGCTGTAAACATGGGGGTGCATGTGTCCCTTCGAAACAGCACACCTATATCCTGTGGATAAATGCCTAGTAGTGTAATTGCTGGGTCAAAGGGTAGTTCTATTTTTAATTTTTTGAGGAACCTCCATACTGTTTTCCAGAGTGGCTGCACCAGCTGGCATTGCCACCAATAATGCATAAGAGATCCTCTTTCTCCGCATCCTGGCCAACATCTGTTGTTGCCTGAATTGTTAATGTTCGCCATTCTGACAGGTGTAAGGTGGTATCTCATTGTGGTTTTGATTTGTCTTTCCCTGATGATGAGTGATGTGGAGCATTTTTTCATGTGTCGGTTGGCCATCTGGATGTCTTCCTTGGAGAAGTGTCTATTCATGTCTTTTGCCCATTTCTTCACTGTATTATTTGTTTTTTGGGTGTTGAGTTTGATAAGTTCCTTATAGATTTTGGATACTAACACTTTATCTGATAAGTCATTTGCAAATATCCTCTCCCATTCTGTCAGTTGCCTTTAGGTTTGCTGATTGTTTCCTTCGCTGTGCAGAAACTTTATCTTGATGAGCTCCCAATACTTTATTTTTGCTTTTAATTCCCTTGCCTTTGGAATGTTGACTCCTTTTATGTAAAGGAATTACACTTTTCTAAATGAACTGATCCACAAGGTATTATTGACCTTACATTCTATTGGAAGGGAAGCTGTTATTAAAGCACAATCATCCAGTTCGTTCTTTATAATTAACTTAAAACTTGACACAAAGACAGTCAGGATCATTTTAAGGAGTCTTCTGCATTCTTAGAAAATGCAGGCCAATGTCCAGTAATTCTCTTCATGGTAGAAAATGCACTCCTTTACTACTTGATGTGACATTTTTCCTCCAGAGCTTCCTCATAGCATTCGTCATCTCAGAATTTCTCAGAGTGTAGATCAGGGGGTTCAGCATGGGGGTAAGACTGTATAAAACACACTCACTGATTTGTCAATGGGGAAGGTCTTAGCAGGTCTCACGTACATGAAAATACATGGCACAAAGAAGAAGACCACCACAGTGATGTGGGAACCACAGGTCTGGAGGGCTTTCCACCTCCCTTCCGGACTAAGGTTCTTTAGAGAGTGCAAGATGACACCATAAGAGATGAGCAAGAGCACAAACGCAATTGTGCAGATCAGTCCTTCATCGCCCACCACTAACAGGCCAATGATATGGGCGTCAGTACAGACCAGTTTCAGTAAGGGGTACATGTCACACAAAAAATGATCAGTGAATTGGGACCGCAGAATGGGAGCCCATAAATAGTGCTAACTTGAATTAATGAATGCAGAAAACCTCCAACCCAGGACCCTACCAGCAGCACAACACATGCCCTTTGCCTCATGATACACAAATAATGCAGGGGTTTACACATGGCCACATAGAGGTCATAAACCATCGCCAAGAGAAGAATGATCTCTGATCCACCAAAAAGCTGCTCTGTAAACAGCTGGGTCATACAGTGTTGAAATGACCTGGTATTTTCCCCACATATCAAATCTGAAATCAATCTGAGGGAAATAGAAGAGGAGTAAGTGACATCCATAAAAGGTAAGTTAGCAAGAAACAAGTACATAGGTGAGTTCAGGGTCTTACTGACAGTTACAGTCGCCAAAATGAGGAGGTTGCCCACCACAGTGAAAATATAGAAGAGTGAGAACACAACCAAAAGGACCTTCTGTTCCTTTGGATCCTGTGTGAGACCCAAGAGGATAAAATAAGTGACATTGCTCCTTGGTTCCATCTAGTCTGCATAGAAGCTGGCTTCTCATATTAGAAGCAGCTGATCTACAAAACAAGGAAGATAAATGCATTATAAGATTACTGATTCATTCAATTAAAAGAATGTAGAAGGAATACCTATTTGTCTCACATGTGTGGCATGTGTCATAGACATTAGGATTTCAAGTTGAATAAGCCACGGTTTCCTACACTCAGTGATATCATACATAATAATCACCAATATAATAGGTGCCATTATAAAAATACAGAACACGAAATGTCCAGGGTAGGAATATATCTACCAAACGGGAATCAAAAAAGTTTCCCAAAGGAAACAATGCTTCACCTGAGTTTTAAAGGAAGAGTGGAAGAACAAGAGAAGAGGGAAAGGGAATTTCATGGAAAGATGCACAGTTTATAAAGTCCCAAAGGTGAAATACTTGAGACCCATTTAAGGTAACTGACATATTCAAAGTGAGTAGATCAAATTAGGAACAGAAGGTCACTTCCCTAGGTTGTCTCTTCCCCCACTAAGACCTCTTTATTAGGATCTTTGGTTGGATATGCCTCCTTTCCCTGATCAATAAATGGGGAAGCATTCCACTATTGTGTCTCTCCCTTAATTGTTAAACTTCATATATGCAACATCTCCAACTTCAGAAATCTCCACTGGATATCAATTAGGACTTATAAAACTAATTTTTTTTTTTGCACAATAAACATAGATGCTTCCCACATCATTAAATGGTACCACCTTCCACATCATTGCTCAGACAAGAAATAATCACAGTGTCCTTCATGCCGTCTTGCGGTCATGTCACATTAATACCTTTAACAAATGATATTTATCCCCTTTAAAATTTATCACAAATTTAATCATTCCCCTCCCCTCCCCACTTCCCCTGGCCCACTGCACTAGCCTCCTACCACGTCTCCTCTTTCATTCTGGTCTCCATCAATTTGTTCTCCTGATGAAACTTAAAATGGATTCTTTTAAAATATGATTCTGATCTATCACTCCACTGCTCACAATGCCTACAGTTGCTTCCAATCACACACTCAGAACTTAATGAATCACAGTTCATCTTACAGTAAAGGGAATTATAATCCTCATTTCACAGCTGAACAAACTGAGGCTCAGAACATCTAATTAATTTTCCCAAGGTCAACCATTTTTAAGTGATAAAACTAGAATTGGAATCAAAGTTTGCTTTCTCTCAAAGTGATCTCACTTTTACATAATAAAGATAGTTACACAGTTGCAAAGGCTGGTTTCCACTATTTACTGTTAGTTTTACCTTATAGAGGCATGTCCACTATCTGAAGGAACACATTTGACTCTGTCATCCAGTTTGGCAAGAGGGCAAAAGCTGCATTATTGCTTGAGGACATATTTTTTTTTCATTCGACTGTCTATCCATTTTCGCCAGAGTTTCTCCTGGTTATTCAGAAGGTTGCTTTTATTAATACCGTAGATGACTTCCTAGCAATTCCATGGTCCACGCAGAAAACAAACATTTATCACATTAGGATAATATATCAAAAAGACAAGATTAACTCCTATCCTTACATAAGGAAAATAGCCACCAGCCATCTCCCAGGGAGATTTTTCTCAAGTAACTTCTTTCCTACTAATTTCTAAGTAGAAAAATACCATTCAATGGCTTAGGCATCCTCATTCTATTGGTTTGGTCAGATTAGCAGACTTGATACTTTAAGAGACATCATTGGGCTTCTCCTTAGGTAATGCTTTAAGCCTAACAAAAACGTCCTCAAAAATGTGTATCAGTTGTTAAGAGCATAGCCTCTTCTTCCCCATACGGGCAAATATCACTGGACATTTTATCCCTTCTAACCACATTCTTCATTAAGTCCTACAATTGGAAAATGTCCAGGACCAATTCTTGCTTATAAATTCACTGGGAATTTTCACAAAATTTTTCAAAAATATCTATGTAAAGATACTATTAGGCCAAATCACATAATTAGTGTCAGAAATATGTGACATAAAAAAAATAGCTTTAGAACCATTGTAAGGCTACTGCCAGTTAAGAATAAAATTTCAGCCCAGTCATTTTGTTTTAGGAAGATTATTTTTCATGTGTTTCTCCACTTCCCATAGCAAGTTTCTCTTCCCTTTTATTAATACTCAATTTATGCTGCCTTGAAGTAGGGTTGGGCATTTTATTTTTTTGCAGATTTCAACACAATAACTCTTTATTCAATTACAATTTTTTTTTAATTTGGAGGGCTTATTTACTGCCAGAAACTGTGCTGCGAGTGAGAACACAGCAATTTATGAAATAGGAAAAAATTATGCAAATAGTCCTTCCTGCATGGTCCTGCACGGACCTTATATTCTCATGGTAGAGAGAGGCAGTATATAAGGGAACAATTTAGTGCGTTAATTACAGTCTTCATCAGTGCTAATAAGACAGCAAACAGGGTACTCAGGGAGAATTCTCCTATGGAGAAGATAACCAGGGAAGGCTTTTCTTCCACAGGATAGAAAGTGGCTACCATCAGAAAAATTGTTACAGGTAGTAAAATTAAGCAATCTGTTCTCACTTCACTGATGGCATGCCCTATATGTAGAAAATGCTAAAAAGTTACACAGGAATTTTTATTTCAGTGCCCTTTTGAAAAGGAGTGGTAAGTGTGGGCACTCTCGTATTGTGCCAGATAGTAGTGGGAAAGCTTTCAACCTTGACTCGAGTGTCATATTAGCTGTGGATCTGTCATATATGGCCTTTATTATGTTGAGTTACATTCCTTCTATACCCAATTTGTTGAGATTTTTTTTAAAAATTCAGGTTAGTTAACATAGAGTGTAGTCTTCACTTCAGGAGTAGAACCCAGTGATTCATCTCTTACATATGACACCCAGTGTTCATCTGGAAAAGTGCCCTCCTTAATGCCCACCACCCATAACCTGTCCCCCACACATTTACCCTCCAACAACCCTCATTTTCTTCTCTGTATTTAAGAGTCTCTTATGGTTTGCCTCCCCAATAAGAGAGTTTTTTAAAATTTCATTCTAGTAAATGATTTTTATCTTACATTTTAGTATGTTTACTGAGCATCTAATTTATTGTGCTACTGGTGAAAGCTATGTGAGAATTCTATATTATGTTTGCAACTTCTTGGAAGTTTAAATTTATTTATTTTTTAATGATAAAACACTTCATTTTATTTAATTTGTTCCTTCTTCGGTGGACTGTTTTTCTTATGTAAATTCAACTTTCTTTTTTTTTCATTTTTTAATGTTTATTTATTTTTGAGAGAGAAAGAGAGCATGAGCAGGGGAGGGGCAGAGAGAGAGGGAGACACAAAATCTGAAGCAGGTTCCAGGCTCTGAGCTTTCAGCACAAAGTCCAATGTGGGGCTCAAACCTATAGACTGTGAGATCCTGACCAGAGCCGAAGTCGGACGCTCAACTGACTAAGCCACCCAAGTGCCCCTCAACTTTCTTATTTTTTTAATTTTTCATTTATTTATTTAAGTTTTTATTTAAATTTTAGTAAACATATAAGGTAATCTTAGTTTCAAGTGTAGAATTTAGTGATTCATCCTTTACATACAACACCCAATGCTCATCACAAGTGGCCGTCTTAATGCCCATCACCATTTAATCTATTCCCCGACCATCTCCCCACCAGCAACCTTCAGTCTGTTCTCTATAGTTAAGAGTTTCTTATGGTTTGCCTCCCTTACTTTTTTCCCCTTCCCCTATGTTCACCTGTTTTGCTTCTTAAATTCCACATCAGTGAAATCATATGGTATTGTCTTTCTGACTTATTTCACTTAGCATAATATACTCTCTCTCCAACCACATTGTTGTAAATGGCAAGATTTTATTATTTTTCATGGCTGAGTAATATTCCATTGTATATGCCAATCTTCTTTATCGATTCATCAGTCAATGGATGTTTGGGCTTTTCCCACAATTTGGCTATTGTTGGTAATGCTTCTATAAACATCAGGATGCACGTGCCCATTTGCATCACTATTTTTATATCCTTTGGGTAAACACCTAGTAGTGCAATTCCTGGGTCATAGGGTAGTTCTGCTTTTAATTTTTTGAGAAACCTCCATACTGTTTCCCAGAGTGGTTGCACCAGTTTGCATTCCCACCAGCAGTATATTTCTGCATCCTTACCAACATCTGTTGTTTCTTGTGTTGTTAATGTTAGCCATTCTGACAGGTGTGAGGTGGTATCTCATCATGGCTTTCATTTGTATTTCCCTGATGATGAGTGATGCTGAACACCTGTTCATGCATCTGCTAGCCATCTAGAAATCTTTGGAGAAATGTCTATTCACATCTCACTGCCCATTTCTTAACTGGATTATTCGGGGGATGTTGAGATTGATAATTTCCTTATAAATTTTAGATACTAACCCTTTATCAGATATGTCATTTCAAATACCTTCTCAATTCTTTAAGTTGGATTTTAGTTTTGTTGATGGTTTCTTTTGCTGTGCAGAAGCTTTTTATCTTGATGAAGACCCAATCGTTCATCTTGCTTTTGTTTCCCTTGCCAGCAGTGACATGTCAGTAAGAAAACATGGTATGGTCGAGGTCAAAGAGGTTACTGCCTGTGTTCCCCTCTAGGATTTTGATCGTTTCCTGTCTCACACTTAGGTCTTTCATCCATTTTGAATTTATTTTTGTACATGGTGTAAGAAAGTGGTCCAATTTCATCCTTCTGCATGTTGTTGTCCAGTTTCCCCAACACTCTTTTGAAGAGGACTTTTTCCATCTTTTCCATTTTCAATTTGTTTTGTTGAAGATTAGTTGACCATATAGTTGTGGGTCCATTTCTGGATTTTCTATTTTGTCCCATTGATCTACATGCCTGTTTTTGAACTAGTACCATACTGTCTTGATCACTACAGCTTTGTAATACAACTTGAAGTCTGGAATTGTGATGCCTCCAGCTTTCTTCATTTTCAAGATTGCTTTGGCTATTTGGTGTCTTTTGTGGTGCCATACAGATTTTAGGATTGTTTGTTCTAGCTTTGTGAAAAATGTTGGTGGTATTTGATAGGGATTGCATTAAATCCATATATTGCTTTGGGTAGTATGGACATTTTTTAATATATTTTTAAACGTTTCTTTATTTTTGCGAGAGAGGGAGAGAGAAAGAGAGAGAGAGAGAGTGCACACAAGTTGGGTGGAGGGGCAGAGAGAGGGAGGCACAGAATCTGAAGCAGGCTCCAGGCTCCAAGCTGTCAGCACAGAGCCTGACACAGGGCTCCAACTCACGAACTGTGAGATCATGATCTGAGCTGAAGTAGGACGCTTAACCCACTGAGCCACCCAGGTGCCCCTGGTAGTATGGACATTTTTAACAGTATTTGTTCTTCCAATCCATGAGCATGGAAAATTTTTTTCCATTTCTTTCTATTCAATTACTTGCATCAGTATTGGTATTGTTATAATTTTCAGAGTAGACATCTTTCTCCTCTTTGTTTACATTTATTCTTAGGTAAGTTGTGGGTTTTGGTGCAATTGTAAATGGGATGGATTCCTTAATTTCTCTCTTTCTGCTGCTTCATTATTAATAAA
This sequence comes from Prionailurus viverrinus, assembly GCF_022837055.1. Lineage (NCBI taxonomy): Eukaryota > Metazoa > Chordata > Mammalia > Carnivora > Felidae > Prionailurus > Prionailurus viverrinus. The sequence continues at coordinate 100,656,445 of NC_062570.1, forward strand.
TAGAAAAGCATCAGATTTCTACACGTTGATTTTGTATCCTGCAACTTTGCTGAATTCATGTATCAGTTCTGGCAATTGTTTGGTGGAGTCTTTCAGGTTTATAGAGAGTATCATGTCATCTGGGAATAGTGAAGGCTTGACTTCTTCCTTGTCAATTTGGATGCCTTTTATTTCCTTTTTGCTATCTGATTGCTGAGGCTAGGACTTCCATTACTATGCTAAATAACAGTGGTGAGGGTGGAAATCGCTTGTTCACGACCTTAGAGGCTCTCAGTTTTTCCCCATTAAGGATGATATAAGCTGTGGGTCTATTGTTTATGGCCTTTATTGGGAGCTTATTCCATCTATCCCTACATTGTTGAGGGTTTTTATCAAGAATGGATGCTGTATTTTGTCAAATTTTTTTTCTGCATCTATCGACAAGATCATATGGTTCTTACCATTTCTTTTATTAATATGGTGTATTGCATTCATTGATTTGCAAACCACCCTTGCAGCCCAGGAATAAATCCCACTTGATTGTGATGAATAATTCCTTTAATGTACTGTTGGTTTCTATTTGCTTGTTGAGAATTTTTGTATCCATGTTCATCAGGGATATTGCCCTATCATTCTCTTCAGTGGGGTCTTTGTCTGGTTTTAGATTCGAGGTAATGCTGGCCTTGTAAAATGAGTTTGTAAGTTTGCCTTCCATTTCTCTTTTAAGGAACAATTTGAGAATAGATATTAACTTCTTTAAATGTCTGGTAGAGGGCACTTGGGTGGCTCAGTAGTTTAAGCATCCAACTTCAGCTCAGGTGTGTAATGCCCCCAATTTCGAATCAAGAGACCACCAAGGAGCCGATACCAATGCAAACGCACAAGGGTTTATTTGCAAGCTCGAGCTTGGGCCCAAGTATACCTGACACAGCGGAGCAGGGACTTGGACGCCTAGGTTAAAAGTTGTAGCAGTTTTATAGGGGCCAGTGGCCAATGAGATTGTAACACACACAGAAAGTTGCATAGTCATGTCAGTCCACACGCAGGTAGCCAATTGAACTACAGTTTACCCTATAGTAACTGTTTGAACTAGCCTATCACTCTGGTCAGAATTGGTGCGCAAGTTTGGCGGGCAAAAGGTGGGGTTTACATTCTTTGGTGGTTAGGGGTTCCGCATTCCTATTTGAGCCGGTTTCCAGTAAGGGTGTGCTCAGCGGCTTGACTACGGTGGGGGAGCGTCTTAAGCAATAAGTAGGTCATGTGGGGGTTATACACAAGATGGTGGGTGTAGCACAAAATGGAGTTAGTCTTGCTCTGCTTGTCCAGGGGTAGGGGATTTTGGTTAAATTCCTTGGGTCCCACAAGGTCATGATCTCAGAGTTCATGAGTTCAAGTCCCACATCAGACTCTCTGCTGACAGCTCAGAGCCTGGAGCCTGCTTCAGATTCTGTGTCTCCCTCTCTTTCTGCCCCACCCCTGCTTATGCTCTGTCTCTGTCTTTCAACATTGAACAAACATTTTAAAAAAATTCAATGTCTGGTAGAATTTTTCTGGCAAGCTACCTAGCCCTGAATTTTTTTGTTGTTGTTGGGAGATTTGTTCAATACTGTTTCCATTTCTTTGCCAGTTATTGGTTTGTTCAATTTTTCTATTTCTTCCTGTTTCAGTTTTGGTAGTTTATATGTTTCTAGGAATTTATCCTTTTCGTCCAGATTGCTGACTTTGTTGGCATATGATTTTTCATAATATTCTTTTATAATTGTTTATATTTCTGAAGTGTTGGTTGTGATCTCTCCTCTTTCATTCATGACTTTATTTCTGGGGGTACTTTCTCTTTTCTTTTGAAAGTCTGGCTAAGGGCTTATCAGTTTTATTAATTCTTTCAAAGAACCAGGTCCTATTTTCATTGATCTGTTCTACCGCGGGGGGCGGGGGGGGTGTTGTTAGTATATCATTTATTTCTGCTCTGCTCTTTATTATTTCCCTTCTGCTGGCTTTAGGATTATCTGCTGTTCCCTTTTTAGCTCCTTTAGGTATAACATTAGGTTGTGTATTTGGGACCTCTCTTGCTTCTTGAGAAAGGACTAGATTGCAGTATACTTCCCTCTTAAGACTGCCTTTGCTAATCCCAAAGGTTTTGGGCTTTCATGTTTTCATTTTCACTTGCTTCCATATATTTTTTATTTCTTCTTTAATTTTCGAGGTAACCATTCATTCTTTAGTACGATTTTCTTTAACTTCCATGTGTTTGAGGGCTGACCAAATTTTTCTTGTGGTTGTCTTCTAATTTCATAGAGTCCTTTGCCCATTTTTTAGAGTCCTTTGCCCATTTTTTTTATCACAATGGTGTTTTTCTGTGTTAATGAGATGTAGAAATTTGTTATATATTCTGGATATTAACACATCATCAACTATATCCTTTGAAAATATTGTCTGTTGTTTGTGGGATGCCTTATCTCTCTGTTGATAGTGTCCTGTGATGTACAAAATTTCTTAAATTTGATCAAGTAATTTCTGTGTTTTTTCTTTTCTTGCCTGTGGTTTCATGTTGTACCCAAATAATCAATGCCAAATCCAAAGTTATGAATTTTTTGTCATGTTTTCTTATAAGAAAACATGAGTTTTCATAGTTCTAGCTGACAGTTGAGGTCTTTGATCCCTTTTGAGTCAATTTTTGTAAATGGTGTACATGAAAAGTTCTGTTTCATTCTTTTGCATGTGGATATCCAGTTTCACCACACCATGTTTTGAACCACCTGTCCTCTCCCCATGAATGTTCTTGTCACCCGTTGAAAATCATTTGATCACATATGCAAAGGTCTCTCTCCAGGTTCTGTATTTTCTTCCATTGTTATGTCCCTATTTATGCTAATATCATTCTGTTTTGTTTGTTGTAGCTTTGTGGTAAGTTTTAGAGCCAGGAAGTCCTCCAACCGTTTGTTTGTTTGTTTGTTTGTTCTCCAAGGTTATTCTGGCTGCTTGGAGTGCCTTGAGTTTCCACCTGAATTTTAGGATGGATTTATCTCTTTCATCAAAAAATATACTTTTTTGATTTTTATCGGGATTGCATTGAATCTGTAGATTATTTTAGGTAGCATTGACCTCTTAATATGAACTGTATCAGTTCATGAAACTCTTTCATTTATTTGTGTCTTCTAGAATAGCTTTCAGCAACATTTTTTAGTTTTCCGTATAAAGACTTTTACTTCCTTGTTTAAGTTATTCTTAAGTACTTTGTTCTTTTTGATGCTGCGCTAAAAGGAATTGTTTCCTTAATCCTCTGTGGGTTGCTCATTGGTAGCACAGATATTCATTATCTTTCATGATAAAATAAGCATCTCAACAAGTTGTATATGGAAGGGATGTACCTTGGGGCATCTGGGTGGCTCAGTCCATTAAGTGTCTGACTCTTGATCTTGGTTTAGGTTACGATCTCACAGTTTGTGGGCTCCAGACCCACGTCATGCTGTGCACTGACAGTGTGGAGCCTGTTTGGGCTTCTGTCTCTCCCTCTGTCTGACTCTCCCACCCCTCTGTCTCTCTCAAAATAAATAAATAAACTTAAAAAAAAAGAGAGAAGGAATGTACCTCAACATAATTGAGGCCATATATGAGCAATCCACGGTAACATCACACTCACCAGGGCAAGGTTGAAAGCTTTCCCACTACAATCAAGAAGATCAGGGGCGCCTGGGTGGCTCAGCCGGTTAAGCGTCTGACTTCAACTCAGGTCACGATCTCACGGTCCATGAGTTCGAGCCCCATGTCGGGCTCTGGGCTGATGGCTCAGAGCCTGGAGCCTGCTTCACATTCTGTGTCTCCCTCTGTCTCTGCCCCTCCCCCGTTCATGCTCTGTCTCTCTCTGTCTCAAAAATAAATAAACGCTAAAAAAAAAAAAAAAAGATCAGAGTGCCCACGCTCACCTCTCCTTTTCAAAATAGCACTGGAATAAAAATCCCTGTGAAATTGTCAGCATTTCTACTTATAGGTCATGCCATCAGTAAAGTGAGAACAGATTGCTTGTAATGTTTCTTAATTTTACTGCTTGTAACAATTTTTCTGATGGTAGCCATTTTCTATCCTGTGGATCTCAGATCAATCATTCAATTTGAACAAAGGCCTTCCCCTGGTCACCTTCTCCATAGTAGAATTCTCCCTGAGTACCCTGTTTGGTCTCTTATTAGCACTGATGAAGACTTTAATTAGCTTACTAAATTGTCCCCTTATTCACTTCCTGACTCTGCTATGAGAATGTAAGGTCCAAGCAGGAAGGACCTGTTGCATAATTCTTTCCTGTATTTCATTAATTGCTGTGTCCTCACTTACAGCATGGTTCCTAGCAATAAATAGGAGGTCCAACTTGAAAAAAAAATACTAATTGAATAAATAGTTGTTATGTCTAAATCTGTGAATAAATATCTACAGCATCTAACCACAATTCAAGGCAGCATAAGTTGAATATTAATGGAAAGAAAAACTTGCTATGGCAAGTGGGGAAATATATGATAAATTAATCTTTCCTAAAACAAAATGACTGGCTTGAAATTTTATTCTTGACTGGCAGTAGTCTTACAATGGTTCTAAAGCTGTTTTGTTTTGTTTTGTTTTGTTTTGTTTTGTTTGTGTCACATCTTTCTGACCCTCATTATGTGATTTGGCCTAATAGTATCTTTATATAGGTATTTTTTTAAGTTTTTGTCGAAATTCCCAGTGAATTTAATTAAGCAAGAATCAGTGTTGGCAGCTTTCCAATTGTAGGACTTAATGAGGAATGTGGTTAGAAGGAATAAAATGTCCAGTGATGGTTGCCTGCATGGGGAAGAAGAGGCTATGCTCTTAACAACTGATCCACATTTTTGAGGACGTTTTTGTTAGGCTTAAAGCATTACCTAAGGAGAAGCCCAAGCATGTCTCTTTAAAATATCAAGTCGGCCAATCTGACCAAACCAACACTATAGAGTGAGGATGACTAAGCTGTTGAATGGTATTTTTCTATTTAGAAATTAGAAGCAAAGAAGTTGCTTGAGAAAAATGGGAGATGGCTGGTGGCTATTTTTCTTACGTAAGGATAGTTAGTTCACTACCTTTTTGATATATTATCCTAATGTGATAAATTTTTGTTTTCTCTGTGGACCATGGAATTCCTAGGAAGTGATCTAAAATCTAAAAGCAACCTTCTGAATAACCAGGAGACCTTATGGAGAAAACGGATAGACAGCTGAATGAAATAAAATATATCCTCAAGTAATAAGGCAGCTTTTGCCCTCTCTTGTCAAACTGGATGACAGAAGAAATCCAGGTTGCTGGGAATGAGTAGAAAGCGTTCCTTCAGATTGTAGACCTGCTTTCACAAGTTAAGACTAAAAGTAAGTCCTGGAAACCAGCCTTTGCAATTGTGTGACTCTCTTTATTATGTAAAAGTGAGATCATCTCTAGATGAAGCAAACTTTGATTCCGATTCTGGTTTAATCATTTAAAAATGGCTGACCTTGGGAAAATTAACTAGGTGACCTGAGCTTCAGTTTGTTCACCTGTGAACTGGGAATTATAGCTCATCTTATGGTCACATGAACTGTGATTCATTGAGTTGTGAGTGTGTGATTGGTATCCACTGCAGACATTGTGAGCAGTGGAGTGATAGATCAGAATCTGATTTAAAAAGGATCAATTGGGCTGCATGAGCAGAATGTACTGATGGAGGCTAGAGTACAAGGGGAGGGATGTGGCAGGAAACCAATGGAGTGGGCCAGGAGAAGTGGGGAGGGAAGGGAAATGATCAAATTTGTGATATGTTTTAAAGGGCATTAATGGCATTTGTTAAAGGTATCAATACGTGACATGAAGATAAGGAAGACATAAAGGCACTGTGATATTTCTTGTCTGAGCAATGACATTTAATGAATTGTGGAACACTGGACTTATGGTGAAAAATGAAAAATTTAGTTTTATAAGTACAGAATTGATATCCTATTGGAGATGTCCAAAGTTAGAGATGTTGCATATGTGAAGTTTAAAAATTAAGGGGAGACATAAGAGTGGAATGCTTTCACATTTATTGGTCAGAAAAAGGGGGATATCCAACCAAAGACCCTAATAAAGAGGGATGAGACACTCTAGGGTGGTGACCTTCCATTCCAAATTTGATCCCCTCACTTTGAATATGCCAGTTATCTTACATGGTTCTCAAGTATTTCAGTCTTGTGACATGAACTGTGCACCTTTCCGTGGAATTCTCTTGTCCTCCTTTTTTGTCCTTCCACTTTTGCTTTAGATAACTCAGCTAAAGCATTGCTTCCTCTGACATGTCTTCATTGATTGCTCTTTGACTGATATATTCCTACACTGTGTGTCACTTATTACATTGGCGATCATTATGTATGCTCTTTCAGAGTGTAGGAAACCATGGCTTATTTAACTTGGGAATCACAGCATCAGTGAAATACTCCACACAAACAGGTAGTCTTCTACTTTTTTTAAATTGATGAATCAAAAAAGATTAATCTTATTATGCATTTAAGTTTCCCTCCTTGTTTTCTAGGAAACCTACATCTAATATGTGAATCAGGTCCTATACAGACTGGATGGAATCAAAGAACAACGTAACTTTCTTTGTCCTCCTGGGCCTCACACAGGATGGAAAGGAACAGAAGTTTCTGTTTGTTATATTCTTGCTCTTCTATATTTTGACGGTGGTGGGCAACCTGCTCATTGTGGTGACTATAGCTGTCAGTAAGACGCTGGGCTCTCCTATGTACTTGTTTCTTGCTAACTTATCTTTTATGGATGTCACTTATTCATCTTGCATTTCCCCCAGATTGATTTCGGACTTGTTCTTTGGGGAAAATACCATATCCTTCCAATCTTGTATGACCCAGCTATTTACAGAGCACCTTTTCGGTGGATCAGAGGTCATTCTTCTGCTGGTGATGGCTTATGACCGCTATGTGGCCATCTGTAAGCCCTTGCGTTATTTGGTTGTCATGAGGCAAGAGGTGTGTGTTGTGCTGCTGGTAGGGTCCTGGGTTGGAGGTTTTCTGCATTCAGCTATTCAAGTTAGCACGATTTATAGTCTCCCATTCTGTGGTCCCAATGTCATTGATCATTTCATCTGTGAAATGTACCCCTTACTGAGACTTGCCTGTACTGACACATATGTCATTGGCCTGTTAGTGGTGGCCAATGGAGGGATGATGTGCACAATTGTGTTTGTGCTCTTGCTCATCTCTTATGGTGTCATCTTGCACTCTCTAAAGAACCTTAGTCTGGAAGGGAGGCGGAAAGCCCTCCAGACCTGTGGTTCCCACATCACTGTGGTGGTCTTCTTCTTTGTGCCATGTATTTTCATGTACGTGAGACCTGCTAAGACCTTCCCCATTGACAAATCAGTGAGTGTGTTTTTTACAGTTATAACCCCTATGCTGAACCCCCTGATCTATACTCTGAGAAATTCTGAGATGACAAATGCGATGAAGAAGCTCTGGATGAGAAATGTCGTATCAGTTGGTGTATAAGTGCATTATCCACCATGAAGAGAATTATTTGACATTGGATGCCATTTTATAAGAATGCAGATGTCTTTTTAAAATGATTCTGAGTTCCCTTGTTCAAAGAACTTAATTATTTTTAAAGTATGAACTGGATAATTGTGCTTTAATAACAATTTCCCTCCCTGGTAGAATCTATAGTCCATTATCCCTTGGAGATTGCTTCATTTAGAAAGGTGCAATACCTTCATAGCAAGGTATCAACAATACGTGATTATTTAGTAAATTTTTATGGTTAATTTTCAATCAATTTATGTTTTTTAATTTTTTTGATACTTAGTAATATTTTAGTTATATTCTTGTTATTTCAGGTAATTCTTTTCATTATGCTAATTATAATGTTAATGATGCATAGACTGTCTTGTTCAGTAAATTTCTGTTGCCTTATCTGCAAAATATTTTGTGTAACACTTTTATTTTTACAAGAAAAATTGATGTGTAATGGATAATAATGAATAGTAAAAGAGAACACCTTACATAATGGGATAAAATGTGAATAAATTACCTACTCATCTCTCAACACGGTCTCTATTCCTCTTTCCCCAGAGGAAGTCACTTAATCTGTTTCTTAAGCCTCTTGAGGTATTAACATCATTTGTACTTATGTATGCAAATTTTTCTCTGTGTATTTAAATATTTGTTTTTACTATCAACTTACTTTTTTTAAAATAAACTTTTAAGTTTAGGATAGTTTATTTTTGATTTTTCAGTTGAAAAATTGTCCTACAATATTATCCTAGTTTCGGGTACACAACATAGCGACTGAACTATCATGTACACTAAGAAATGCTCATTATGATCATTGTAGCTTCCATCTGGTTAACATAACAAGTTGCTACAACATATTGGATGTGTTCCCTATGCTATACTTTTCATTCTTGTGATGTAATTATTTTATAAGTGAAACTCTGTACCCTTTATCTCCTTCACCCATTTTGCCTATCCCTCCATCCCCCTCAACTCTGGCAACTGCCAGTTTGTTCTCTGTATGCGTGAGTTTGTTCCTGGTTTTTGTTTTTGTTTTTGTTTTTTTTAAATTCCACGTATAAGTGAAATCATTTGCAACATCTTGAAGATATTGCATACTAGTCCATAGAGTTCTCTTAGTTTTTCTTGTACTGCACCTTACTTATTAACATTTACTAAAATAAATATATCCATTCCTGTTCATGTTTTTACTAACCTTGTTTTTTTGACAAAGAAGTTTGCTATAATTGTATGCTTGTGAATAAGTGCAAGTATGAGTTCTTAGGAGTGGAATTGTTGAGATATGTATTTGAAACAATGATCACATAGTTAAATGTCGATATTCATAGGTATCGCCAAAGTGCCGTCCTAGAGATTGCCCCAGTAGCTACACTGATGCTCACCGTCTGTGAGGGTACTTCAGTCCACATTCTTAACCACCTGTAGCTGACGAATATTTGTGGCATAGAACAATCTGACTAAATTGTAATCTTTCTTATTGTTTATCTTTCCAGATATTGAATATGGTTAGTATTTCTTTTTCTGGGAATCATCTATTAATACCGTTACCTATTTCATTCAATTGTTGCTCATTTCCATACTGATTCTTACTGATTACATTCTAAGAAAGGATCCCTTTTACTATTGTGAATGTAAGTATTATCTTTCTGACTACTGGTGTGTTTGTAGCTTCTGTATACTCTGTAGAACGCTTTTGGTGTGTAATGATGTTTTCTTTAAAAACATTTTTTTAATGTTTACTTATTTGTGAGAGAGAGAGACAGAGACAGAGCTTGAGCAGGGAAGGGGCAGAGAGAGAGGGAGACACAGAATCCGAAGCAGGCTCCAGGCTCTGAGCTGTCAGCACAGAGCACAGTGTGGGGCTCAAATTCACTAGCTGTGAGATCATGACCTGGGCCAAAGTTGGATGCTTAACTGACTGAGCCACTCAGGTGCCCAATGTTTTCTTTTAAATCCAATAAGGATTTTTTTTAAAGACTCTTTGTTCATACCAAAATATTCTTCAACTATATTTGAGCACTTAATTTTTAAAGTATTTTTGAGGTTATGTATCATGCATTAGAACTTTTGTTGCATTTGGAATTTATTTTGATCTATGAGTTGAAAAGAGAGAATTTTAGTGGATTTTCTAAAATTTAAGATTTTTTTAATAGTTGCATATTTTTCTTTTTCCCATTGACTTGAAATCCTGATATTATATTCCTAAGCCCCATATATGTTTGTATCCAATTCAAGAATCAATTCTGTTTCATTGATCTCTTTATTCATGTCCCAGTTGATATGAAATATAGTTGCTTTGATACAATGACACATTTTGATATGTGATGAGACCAGCAGTCCCTCCTTAATATGCTTTTTCAGAATTATGTCTAGTTTTGCATATTTACATTTCCAAATCAAGTTTAAAATGAAATAGTAAGTTTACATTTAAATAAGATAATACAAGTTTAACATTACAATAAGTTTACAATGAAGTTAAACAGGTTTAAAATAGCATAGTTATAAAACAAAAGTCAGTTATGATTTTCAAGAAGATTCAATTAGAGAAGATTAAGGAAATTTACCTCTTCCGAGTGCTGAGAACTGTTATCCCCCACCAGATCTTGACATTTAACATTGGGTACTGCTTCCATTTTCCACCTGTATGACTTATCCCTTCTAGAAGTCTGCTGTTCATCCTCCATGACCCCTGAAATGCTGCCTGGCACTTTTCTGTAAGAAAACCATCTCTTTGTGGAAGTACATGCCTTATGTCTTTGCTGAGCATCCATATGGCCATCTGCAAACCCCAGCACCATGACATCATCACGAGTGACAGGGATATGGCTTCCTCTTTCAGGTGGCATGTGCTAGAGACTTTGTCTCAGCAGCCATTCAGGTCCTCTTCACAGTGCGGCTGTGTGTGTGTGGCCCCAATGTCATAGACCATTTGTGTGTGATGTAAACCCATTTTTGAAAGTTGTCTGCATGGACCCAATCGTACCCTTGGTCTCTTTGTTGCTGTCGACAGTGGGTTCATTGACCTGTTAACATTTTCTTCTTGATGGTCTCATAGGTGGTCATCTTCTACTACTCTTGCTCCCTGAAGACCTATAGCTTCAAGAGGAGACACAAAGCCATGTCCACCTGTGTCCCTCACGTCACTGTGGTGGTCTTAGTATTGTGTCCATATATTTATATATTTGCACCCAATCACCACCTTTTCCACTGATCAAGTTGTGGCTGGGTTGTATACCACAGTAACTCCCTTGTTAAACTTCTTAAACCTGTGCACTCAGAAATTTGGAGGTGAAAAATGCCGTGAGGAAGTTCTGGAGGAAAAAAGGTAACTGAGAGATATCCGTAACTTTATTAAATGTTGGTCTCTTTAATGGAAAAGAGATAAGAAGATACTTTCTGTGGTGCAGAGGCACATGAACACTATTTGTCCCAAGTATGTTTATTTTCACATATAGGCACTGTGAAGAAAGGTCCAGGCAGGAAATTATTTATCATTGTAAAAATAGCGTATTTAGACTTATGTATGTCTAATTGATTGTCAAAGTTTAACGTACTATCCGAATTAGAGTTCTTGTAAATGCAGATTATCAGGACACAGCTCTGGAGATTTTCATTTACTAGCTTTGTTGTTGAATGACATACTACTTTCTAAAGAGGTGTACGTAAAGCCAAAGAGTTCTGCATGTACTCTTGCTATTGTGCTGTGCTTTGTGTTGACAGCATGCACCTTTTAATGAAGTCAACTTAGTTTTTACACTTAGTTTTTAACTTGTAGTAAAATACAAATAACAAACTTGCAGTATTAGCCATTTGTAAGTGCATAGTTCAGGGGTGTTGAGTTAATTCACATTGTCATGATGGTTAGTTAAGTTAATTCATCTTGGTTATGCAAACACAAGCACCATCTGCCTCCAAAGCTTTTTCATCTTCCCAGATTGAAATTCCACACTCATTAAACATTAATTCTCTATTTCCCTTTCTCTGGGCCTTAGAAGATACCATTCTACTTACTTTGTCTATGAATTTGGCTACTGTAAGCACCATATGTAAGTGGAATCATACGTTAAATTGTCTTTTTGTGACTTTTTTCACTTAATAAGTGAATGTATGTGTTAGCATGTGTCAGAATTTCCTTCATTTTTAAGGGTGAATAATAACCCGTTGTGTACATAAACCTCACACTGTTCATACATTTATCTGTCAGTAGACACTTTGGCTGCTTCTACTTTCTGTCTATTATGAATTATAGTGCCATGAATATAGATATAGAAATATCTGTCTGAGACTGTGGTTTCTATGATTTTGTGTATATACCCCAATTGTGGATCATATAATAATTTTTTGCTTAATTTTTTAGGAACTACCATAACATTTTCCATAGCAGCTACATCATTTTACATTCCCACCAGAATGCATGGTTGTTCCCATTTCTCCACTTTCTTACATGTGTTGTTATCATTACATTTTTTTGGTAATAGCTCTCCCGTTGGATGTGAAATGGTATTGCACGATGGTTTTGAAGTGCCTTTCCTAAGGAAAATGATTAATGTAATGTAAGCACATCTTTTCATGTGCTTATAGGGCATTCATGCGTCTCTTCTGGAGAAATGTCTACTGAAGTCCTTTTCTCATTAAAAAAATTTTTTTAATGTTTATTTATTTACTTTGAGATGGAGAGAGAGCAAGTGGGGCAGGGGCAGAGAGAGGAGGAGAGAGAGAATCCCAAGCATGCTCTGTGCTCTCAGGTGCTGGCACTTTTGCTGTAACAAAACCATCTCTGTCAGGAAATACACGACTTAAGTCTTTGCTGAGCATCCATGTGGCCATCTGCAAACCCCTGTACTATGACATCATCATGAGTGACAGGGATATGGCTTCCTCTTTCAGGTGGCATGTGTGAGAGGCTTTGTCCTTGCAGCCACTCATGTGAGACTTGAACTCACAAACTGTGATATCATGACCTGAGCCTTAGTCAAGAGTTGGACGCTTAGCCTACTGAGGCACGCAGGTGCCCCCCTTTGCTCATATTTCATCAAGTTCTTTTATTTTTTGAGATGCAGTAGTTCTTTATATAATGTTGATATTAATACCTTATCAAATATATCATTTGCAAATATTTTCTCTCCTTTGTGGCATATTTTCTCTCCTTTGTGGGATACCTTTGATATCACTATCTGTTGATAGTGTCTTTTGGTGTATAAAAGTTCTTAAATTTGATAAAGTAATTTATGAATTTTTTCTTTTCTTGCCTGTGGTTTTGGTGTCCTACCCGTGAAATTATTGCCAAACCTAAAGTTATGAATTTTTCTTTCATGTTTTCTTCCAAGACTCTCATAGTTCTGTCTAGTAGTTGAGGTCTTTGTTCCATTTTAAGTTAATTTTTGTATATGCTGTGCATTAAGGGTTCAGTTTCATTTTTTTTTTTTGTGGATATCCAGTTTCACAGCACCATTTTTTTAAACCACCTGTCCTCTCCCCATGAATGTTCTTGTCACCTGTTGACAATCATTTGAAGACATATGCAAAAGTTTATAGGCTCTGTATTTTATTTCATTGTTATGTCCATCTTTATGCCAACATCATACTGTTTCGATTACTGTAGCTTTGTAATAAGTTTTAGAACCAGGAAGTCCTAAACTGTTTGTTTGTTTCCCAAGGTTATCTTGGCTGCATTGAGTTTCCACCAGAATCTTAGGATGGATTTATTTATTTCAACAAAAAACTTTTTTTTTGATTTTGATAGGGATTGCATTCAAAATGTAGATTACTTTAGGTAGCGTTAACATCTTAATAACATGAGCCACATCAGTTCTTGCCATTTATTTGTGTCTTCTAGAATATTTTTCAGCAATATTTTGTAGTTTTTCATTGTACAAAACTTTTGCTTCCTTGTTTAAGTTTATTCTCAAGTACTTTGCTCTCTTTGAAGCTATTGTAAATGGAAGTATTGTCTTAATTCCCTCTCTGGGTTGTCATTGGTAGCACAGAAATTCAGCGTCTTTCTGTGAAAACAAAACAGAACAGAACAACCAAAACCAGAAAACTCCCAACAAATTGGGTGTAGAAGGAATGTACCTCAACATAAGAAAGGCCACGTATGACTGATCCACAGGTAACATCACACTCAACAGGGAAATGTTGAAAGCTTTCCCAATCAGGAACAAGATGAAAGTGCCCATGATCACCCCTCCTTTTCAACATGGCACTGGGATAAAAATCCCTGTGACATTTTTAGTGACATGAGGTTATTTTGCTTACTTAATTTTTACTAAATTTTACTATAACAGTTTTTCTGATGGTAGCCGCTTTCTATCCTGTGGATCTCAGCTTAAGCATCAACTTTAAAGAAAGGCCTTCCCTGGTCACCTCCATAGTAGAATTCTGAGTACCCTGTTTGCTCTCTTATTAGCACTGATGAAGACTGTAATTAGCTTACTAAATTGTCCCCTTATTTACTGTCTGACTTTATTATGAGAATATAGACTTCATTCAGGAAGGACCTTATACATGATTTTTCCCATCATTAATTGCTGGATCCTCACTCTTAGTACATTTCCTATCATTAAAGAGATGCTCCATATAAGAAAAATACTTAAACAAAAAAACTTGAATAGTGATTACATTAAAATTTATGAATAAATATTTAAAATATCTAACAACACTTCTAGGCAGAGTTAATTGAGTATTAAATAAAGTGAAGGAAAAACATTATATGACAAGTGGGGAAATATATGATAAATTAATCTTTACTGGAACAAAATAACGGCTGAAATTTTATTCTTGACTGGCAAAGGTCTCATAATGGTTTTAAAGCTTTTTTTGTTTTGTTTTGTTTTTGCTCCATGTTATATCTTATAGGCCTTCATTATGTGATTTAGTCTAGTAGTATCTTACGTTTAGATGTGCTTTCAAACTTTTGCGAAAATCTGAGTGAATTATGTAATTAAGCAAGAATCAGTCTTGGACACTTTCCAATCCTATAACTTAAGGAGGAATGTGGTCAGAAGGGATGAAATGTCCAGTTATCTTTGCCTGTATGGGGCAGAAGATGCTAGAACTGATAAAATTTTCAGGAGGTCCTTCTTAGGCTTAAAATATTGCTTAAGAAAAAGTACAAGAGTGTCTCTCAAATTTCAAGTCAACTATTCTGCCCAAACCAATACTATAGAATGATAAGGACTCACTAGCTGAATGGTATTTTCTATTTAGAAATTAGTGGGAAAGAAATTACCTGAGAAGGTCTCCTTGGGAAATGGCTGGTGGCTCTCTCCTTATGTAAGGATAAGAGGATCCTTGTCTATTTATCCTAATGCGATCAATTTTTGTTTTTCTGTGTAGACCATGAAATTCCTAGGATGTAATCTACAGTGCAAATAAAAACAACCTTCTGAATAAGAAGGAGACTCTACAGAGAAAATGGATAGACAATTGATTGAAATAAAATATATCCTCATGTAATAATGCAACTTTTTGTCCTCTCTTGTCAAACTGGATGACAGAGGAAATCCAGGTGGTTGGAAATGAGTAAAAAGTGTTCCTTCAGATTGTGGATTTGCCTTCACAAGATAAGACTAACAGTAAATAGTGGAAACCAGCTTTTGTAATTGTGTTGACTATCTTTATTATGTAAAAGTGAGATCACTTGGAGATAAAGAAAACTTTCATTCCAATTCTAATTTTATCACTTAAAAATGGGTGACCTTGGGAAAATAAATTAGGTGATCTGATGAGCCTCAGTTTGTTTAACTGTGAAATGGGGATTATAATTCCTGTTACTGTAAGATGAACTGTGATTCATTAAGTTGTGAGTGTGTGATTGGAATCCACTGTAGGCATTGTGAGCAGTGGAGTAATAGACCAGAATCATATTTAAAAAGGATCATTTTTAAGTTGCATCAAGAGAGCCAATTGATGGAAGCCAGAATGAAAGGGGAGGGACAAGGCTAGTGTGGTGGGCCATAAGAAGTGGGGAGGGGAGGGAAATGATTAAATTTGTGATATATACATATATTTTTAAATGTTTATTTATTATTGAGAGAGAGAGAGAGAGAGAGAGAGAGAGAGACAGAGAGAGAGAAAGAGAGCGTTGGGGAGGGCAGAGAGAGAGTGGGAGACACAGAATCTGAAGCAGGCTCCAGGCTCCAAGCTGTCAGCACAGAGCCCTACGTGAGGCTTGAACTCACAAACCGTGAGATCATGACCTGAGCTGAAGTTGTATGCTTAACTGACTGAGCTTCCCCCCCACCGGTGCCCCAAATTTGTAATATATTTTAAAGGAGGTTAAAGATTTGTTGAAGAGATCAATATGTGATATAAGAGCAAGAAAACAAGAAGGGCACTGTGATGGTTTTTGTCTGAGCAATGACGTGGAAGATGATTCCATTTAATGAGGTGGGGACCACCTATGTTTGTTGCTGAAAAGTAAAAAATTGGTTTTATAAGTCCTGAACTGATACCCAATTGGAGATGTCCAAAGTTGGAGATGTTGCATATATGAAGTTAAGGGAGAGACACAATAGTGGAATGCTTCCACATTTATTGGTCAGGAAAATGGGGCATATCCAACCAGGGAAGTGACCTTCCATTCCTAATTTGATCCATTCAATTTGAATATGTCAATTACCTTAAATCGGTCTCAAGTATTTTACTTTTGTGACTTTATAAACTGTGCATCTTGTCGTGAATTCCCTTGTTCTCTTTTCTTGTCCTTCCATTTTCCCTTTAAAAGTCAGTTAAAGCCTTGTTTTCTCCGGGAAGACTTCTCTGATTGCATTTACTACTTGGTTGATATATTCTTACCCACGACCTTTGTATTGTGTAACCCTTTTCATAATATTTTTATTAAATTGATGTGATTATTATGTATTTATCACTGAGTATATGAAAGCATGGCTTATTCAACTTGGAAACCGCAGCATCTATGAAACACTCCACACAAACAGGTAGTCCTTCTACATTCTTTAATTGAATTAATCAATAAACAATTAATCTTATAATGCATTTAAGTGTCCCCCCCCCCCGCCTTGTTTTGTAGATCACCTGCTTCTAATGTGAGAAGTCAGCTCCTATGCAGACTGGATGGCATCCAGAAAAAATGTAACCCACTTTGTCCTCTTGGGCCTCACACAGGATGGAAAGGAACACAAGGTCCTTTTTATTATATTCTTGCTCTTCTATATTTTGACCGTGGTGGGCAACCTGCTCATTGTGGTGACTCTAGCTGTCAGTAAGACCCTGGGCTCCCCTATGTACTTGTTTCTTGCTAACTTATCCTTTATGGATGTCATTTATTTCTCTACTATTTCCCCCAGATTGATTTCAGACTTGTTATTTGGGAAAAACTCCATATCCTTCCAATCTTGTATGACCCAGCTATTTACAGAGCACCTTTTCGGTGGATCAGAGGTCATTCTTCTACTGGTGATGGCTTATGACCGCTGTGTGGCCATCTGTAAGCCCTTGTGTTATTTGGTTGTCATGAGGCAAGAGGTGTGTGTTGTGCTACTGGTAGGGTCCTGGGTTGGAGGTTTTCTGCATTCAGCCATTCAAGTTAGCACGATTTATAGTCTCCCATTCTGTGGTCCCAATGTCATTGATCATTTCATCTGTGAAATGTACCCCTTACTGAGACTTGCCTGTACTGACACATGTGTCATTGGCCTGTTGGTGGTGGCCAACGGAGGGATGATGTGCACAATTGTGTTTGTGCTCTTGCTCATCTCTTATGGTGTCATCTTGCACTCTCTAAAGAACCTTAGTCCGGAAGGGAGGTGGAAAGCCCTCCAGACCTGTGGTTCCCACATCACTGTGGTGGTCTTCTTCTTTGTGCCATGTATTTTCATGTACGTGAGACCTGCTAAGACCTTCCCCGTTGACAAATCATTGAGTGTTTTATACAGTCATAACCCCCATGCTGAACCCCCTGATCTACACTCTGAGAAATTCTGAGATGACAAATGCTATAACGCAGCTGTGGAGGAGAATGTGCACATGAAGTAGTAAGTGAGTGTATCATCCCTCGTGAAGGGAGTAACTTGGCATTAGGGCCAGTCTTCTCAAATGTTGAAGTCCTTTTTACTGTAAATGCATTTACAGTTGGAGTCAATAAATAATCTGCAATGAAAACATAAGTGAAATACAGAGTTATGCTAATTCATAATTAGTTGCTCCATTTACTTTTATTACTCTTATTTTCATTCTTAATTTTATTTCTATTCAGTTTCTTATCTTTTATTTATATTCTTTTCATTGTTAAAATATTTGTTGCTATATAGACTTTCTTCTCTATTTAATTTCTTTCCATTACATACGAGATTTTAATGTAATAGTTACTTTAAAAAAGTTTATTTATTCATTTTATGAGAGAGAGAGAGAGAGAGAGAGAGAGAGAGAGAGAGAGAGAGAGGAGAGTGGAGGTGGGGGGACAGAGAGAGAACCCCCTACAGCCTCCTTGCTGTCAGTGCAAAGCCCTACACAGAGCTCTATCTCATGAATCACAAGATCATGACCTGAGCTGAAATCATGGGTAGGACACTTAAACAACTAAACCATCCAGGTGCCCCAACATTTTAAGATATATTTGAAAGTATAGTAGATAATAGTAAACATTAAAAATAGAATCCATACTAAGGGGACATAGTATGGAATAAACGTCCTCCCCATCTCTCACTGTAGTCTCCCTGTTCTATATGTAATCAGTATACTAAGAGTATCATTGTTTCTAAGACTTCTCAATTAATAATCTTTGCTAATAAAATCATATTTCCATATATGTGTTTGTGTTTATGTCTCTGTGTATAACTTGTGTACTTACTACTCAGCCTCTGAAGATCTTTCCGTATCAGTCTATAGATGTAATTCATTCTCAGGTTCCTCATACTGCCTAAAACTTCTCTATAAAGATACAGTAAAATTAGTGTTTCCAGTCCTTTTCATGTTCCTGAGCCTTTTTCTATGGTCAATAACTCTGTCTTTGTGAAAATTTTCAAGTATGAGTTTTAGAAGTGGAATTGTTCCATCATTTGTTATGTGTATTTGAAATCGTTGATAATGGAGTTATTGCCCAAATATCATCCATGAGCTTGGACCAAATTACACTACTTCCCTTGGTCTAGAAAACACCTTTTTGTGCACATTCTCATCAACCAGTGCTTGACAAACATTTATGGTATTTTAGAATCTGATTAAAGGACTTGTGTTTCATTACTTTAATTGAAATTCAGTAACTATAATTGAACTTGAGCATCTATTCATATGTTTAAAATTATTATATTATTCTTTTGTGAATTATATATTAATGACTTTTACCTGCTTTATTTGATTGCTGATCTTTTCCATGTGGATTTGTGTGATTTAGTCATACAGTGAAGAAGCTATCCCTTTCACCATTGTATGTGTATATTCAATTTGGATATGATTCAGTTTGGATATTATTATAGCATGCAGAATATTTTTGGTCATGTAGAAATATTATTACATTTATATAATCAAATCTCTTAATAATGTCTTTGGCTTTTGTATCTTGCTCAGTACATCTTTCACTATTTCAGTGTTAACAAAATATTCTTCCACATGCTTTCCAACGTTTAACTTTTTCATTGTTTTGTGATCATATATTTTACATTGAATTTTTTGATCCATCTACATTTTGATGTAAGGAGTTACTAGAGATTAAATTTTATTTATTTTTCTAGGTATTTGTACAGATGTATCCTTCTTTTCCCCCATTGCTTTGATATCCTAAGTTTGTATTCTAAAATATGGCATATGCTTAGATCCAATTAAGACTCTGTTATTTTCCATTTTTTTATTCATGTGCCATTTAAGATACAATGTAATTGCACTTTATTTATAAGACACCTTGATATCTGACAAGCCTAGTACTCCATACTATTTCTTATCAGAACTGTGTCTATTCTTTCATATTTATGTTTTAACATAAAAATTTAATAGGTTACTCTGGTAAAAACTAAGTTTAATTAATATTTTCAATGCAATTTGATTTAGAAAGAGCTAATATCTTTAGAGAATTGAGAATTCTCATCCAAAAACTGGGTAGGTCTTTTCATTTAACAAACCTTCTTTGATGTTCATATAGACCTAGTGTGTTTCTTTGTAAATGTAGTCTTTTTGAGTAAATTTCTTTTATGCTCTTTTGCAAATAGAATCTTATGTTTTCCAAGTGTCTGTTGTTTCAGTGTAGAAAATGTTTTTTCCCCACTTTTAAATAAGATATAATCTTCATAGTACATATTTCATCCTTTTTAGTCTACGTTCCCCCAAGTTTTGACAAATACATACAGTTATGTATGGTATGGTAAACACCATCACCATCAGTATGTGAATGTTTCATCACCAAAAACATTTCTCCATGTATCTTTGTAGGCCCCTTCTACTCTAGCCTCTAGATCCTGGCCAATTCTGATCTATTTCTATCCCTATTGTTCTATCTTTTCCAGAATGTCATATGAATTGAATCATCCAGATAGAGTCCTTTTTTCTTCTACCTTTATTGAGGTATAATTGACTAATTGAAATTGTATAGATTTAAGATGCAATATGTGATGATTTGATATATGTACACATTGTGAAGTGGTTACCACAAACTCATGAACACATCTATTACCTCACATATTTTTTCTTTTTTTTTTAAATGGTAAGACCACTTAAAATGTACTCGTAGCAAATTTCAAGTAAATAATAAGAGTATTATTAACCAGAGACACCATGCTGTATATTAGATCCTCAGAATTTATTCATCTTATAACTGAAAGTCTCTAGTTTTTGAACATCATTTTGCCGACTCCTTGTCCCTGGCAATCAACATTTTCCCCTCTGCCTCTATAAATTTGACTTTTTTTTTTGCTTCCACATATAAATGAGGTCATATAGTGTTTGCCTTTATGTATCTGGCTTATTTCACTTAACGTGGCTTGTTTCACTTAATGTCCTCCAGGTTCATCCATGTCTCAAAAGGCAGAATTTCCCTTTTTATGACTGAATAATATTCCACTGTTTATATATGCCTCATTTCTTTGTCCTTTCATCATTAACAGACACTTGGGTTGTTTTTGTATCTTGGCTATTGTGAATAACTCTTCAGTGAGCATGGGGGTGCAGATATCTCAAGATACTGATATCATTTCCTTTGGATATATATATATATATATATATATATATATATATATATATATATATATACCTAGAGGTAGGATTGCTATATCATAGGAATAGTTCTACTTTTAATTATTTTAGGAATTTCCATAGTGTTTTTCACAGTGATTGCACCAATTTACATTCCCACCAACAGTTTATAAAGGTTTCACCTTTTCTACAGCCTCACCAACAAGCTTCTTTTATAAGGGTTAATTTCATTCATGAGAGCTCTGCCCTCATGATCTAATCACCTCCCAAAGGCACACCTCCTAATACCATTACATTGGACATTAGGATTTGAAAATATGAGTTTTGGGGAATACAAATGTTCAAACAATAGCTCAGGTCCAATTTCATTCTTTTGCATATTGATATCCAGTTTTCCAAGCATAACAAAGTAACTTTCCTTTCTCCACAGTATGTTCTTGGCCCCGTTTTCAAAGATCAATTGACTGTATATACATGTAATTATTTCTGAGCTTTCTTTTCTATTCCATGGGTCTGCATACCTGTTTTAATGCCAGAACTATACTCTTGATTACCGTAATTTTGTAATATATTTTGTGATGTCTCTAGCATTTTTCTTTCTCAAGATTGTTTTGGCTACATTGGGGTCTTTGGGGTTCTTTCTGAATTTTATGATTTTTTTTTCAGTTTCTGTGAAAATTGCCATTGGAGTTTTGATAGGGATTGTATTGAATCTGCAGATTAACTTGGATAGTATGGACATTTAAATAATATTTATTCTTTCAATCCATGAACACAGGATATTTTTCCTTTTATTTGTATCTTTAATTTCTTCATCAATGTCATATCATTTTAAGGAGCAAATTATTAATTTCCTTGGTTAAATTTATTCCTAAGTATTTTATTCTTTTTGATGGCATTATAAATGGGATTTTCTTAATTTGGTTTTTGGATGGTTAATTGCTAGTATGTATAATGCAACGGGATTTTAAAAAATTTTTTTATTAAAAAAATTTTTTTAGATTTATTTATTTTTGAGAGACAGAGAGAGACAGAGCATGAGCAGGAGAGGGACAGACGGAGACACAAAATCCGAAGCAGACTCCAGGCTCTGAGCTGTCAGCGCAAAGCCCAATGCGGGGCTCGAACCCATGAACCATGAGATCATGACCTGAGCCGAAATCAGATGCTTAACCGACTGAGCCATGCAGGTGCCCCTGCAGCTGGATTTTGTATATTGATTTTGGATTTTGCAACTTCATTGAATTTGTTTATTAGTTCTGACAGTTTTTGGTGGAACATTTAGGGTTCTTTATATATAAGATCATGTCCAGTATGTAGTCTTTTCAATCTGGCTTCTTTCTCTTACTATTATGCATTTAAGAGTTATGGATATCACTGTGTTTATCAGCAGTTCATTGATTTTTATTGCTGAGTACTATTCCATCTTATGGATATATGAGGGTTTGTTTATCCCTTTTTTGGTTGAGAGGTACTGGGTTATTTTCAGATATTTGAAATTATGAGTGAAACTGCTATAAATATTCATGTATGGGTTTTTGCATGAATGTAAGTTCCCATTACAATTGGATACATTCCTAAGAGCAGGCAAGATGGGTCTTATGGTGAATGTATAATTTCATAAAACACTTTTAAACTGTTTTCCAAAGGGTAGCATATTACCAGCAGAGAATAACATTTCTAGGTTTTCTCTACCTTTGTCAGAACCTGGTATTGTCAAGTTTTTAATTCTGTCCTTTGAATAGGTCAGTAGTGATACCTTGTTGTGGTTTTGCTTTGTATTTCCTGAATAGTTAATGATTTTGGACAGTTTTCATGTACTGTTTTGCCACTTATGTATCTTCTTTGGTGAAATGTCTGCTCAGTTCTTTGGACTATTATATGCTGAGTTGTTTATTATTCTTGAAAGTTGAAAAATTTCTTGAAAGTTTTAAAACAAGCCCTTGTTCAGATATATAATTTGCAAATGTTTTCTTGCAGTCTGTTCTTGTCTTTTCATTTTTTAAAAATAAACTTATTACCAAATTGGTTTCCATACAACACCCAGTTCTCCTCCCAACAGGTGCCCTCCTCAATGCCCATCACCCACTTTCCCATCCCTCCCACCCCCCATCAACCCTCAGTTTATTCTCAGTTTTTAAGAGTCTCTTATGGTTTGCCTTCCAACCTCTCTAACTTTTCCCCTCCTTTTCCCTCCCCCTATGGTCTTCTGTTAAGTTTCTCAGGATCCACATAAGAGTGAAAACATATGGTATCTGTCTCTCTCTGTATGACTTATTTCACTTAGCATAACATGCTCCAGTTTCATCCACGTTGCTACAAAAGGCCATGTTTCATTCTTTCTCATTACCAGGTTGTATTCCATTGTATATATAAACCACATCTTCTTTATCCATTTGTCAGTTGATGGACATTTAGGCTCTTTCCATAATTTGGCTATTGTTGATAGTGCTGCTATAAACATTGGGGTAGAATGCCCAATGCATTCTACAAGTGCCCCTATGCATCAGCACTCCTGTACCCTTGGGTAAATTCCTAGCAGTGCTATTGCTGGGTCATAGGATAGATCTATTTTTAATTTTTTGAGGAACCTCCACACTGTTTTCCAGAGCAGCTGCACCAGTTTGCATTCCCATCAACAGTGCAAGAGGGTTCCCGGTTATCCACATCTTCTCCAGCATCTATAGTCTCCTGATTTGTTCATTTTAGCCACTCTGACTGGCGTGAGGTGGTATCTGAGTGTGGTTTTGATTTGTATTTCCCTGATGAGGAGCGATGTTGAGCATCTTTTCATGTGCCTGTTGGCCAATTGAAAGTCTTCTTTAGAGAAGTGTCCATTCATTTCTTCACTGGATTATTTGTTTTTCGGGTGTAGCGTTTGGTGAGTTCTTTATAGATTTTGAATACTAGCCCTTTATCCGATATGTCATTTGCAAATATCTTTTCCCATTCCGTCGGTTGCCTTTTAGTTTTTTGATTGTTTCCTTTGTAGTACAGAAGATTTTTATCTTCATGAGGTCCCAATAGTTCATTTTTGCTTTTAATTCCCTTGCCTTTGGAGATGTGTCAAGTAAGAAATTGCTGCGGCTGAGGTCAGAGAGGTCTTTTCCTGCTTTCTCCTCTAGGGTTTTGATGGTTTCCTATCTCACATTCAGGTCCTTCATCAATTTTGAGTTTACTTTTGTGAATGGGGTAAGAAAGTGGTCTAGTTTCATCCTTCTGCATGTTGCTGTCCAGTTCTCCCAGCACCATTTGTTAAAGAGACTGCCTTTTTTCCATTGGATATTCTTTCATGCTTTATCAAAGATTAGTTGGCCATACTTTTCTGGGTCCAATTCTGGAGCCTCTATTCTATTCCATTGGTCTATGTGTCTGTTTTTGTGCCAGTACCATGCTGTCTTGATGATGACAGCTTTGTAGTAGAGGCTAAAGTCTGGGATTGTGATGCCTCCAGCTTTGGTCTTCTTCAATATTACTTGGCTATTTGGGGTCTTTTGTGGTTCCATATGAATTTTAGGATTGCTTGTTCTAGCTTCGAGAAGAATGCTGGTGCAATTTTGATTGGGATTGCATTGAATGTGTAGATAGCTTTGGGTACTATTGACATTTTCACAATATTTATTCTTCCAATCCTTGAGGTTAGAATGTTTTTCCATTTCTTTGTATCTTCTTCAATTTCTTTCATAAGCTTTCTATAGTTTTCAGTATACAGATCTTTTACATCTTTGGTTAGGTTTATTCCTAGATACTTTATGATTCTTGGTGCAGTAGTGAATGGGATCAGTTTCCTTATTTGTTTTTCTGTTGCTTCATTATTAGTGTATAAGAATGCAGCTGATTTCTGCACACTGATTTTGTATCCTGAGACTTTGCTGAATTCATGTGTCAGTTCTAGCAGACTTTTGGTGGAGTCTGTCAGGTTTCTCATGTATAGTATTATGTCATCTGCAAAAAATGAAAGCTTAACTTCATCTTTGCCAATTTTTATGCCTTTGATTTCCTTTTGTTGTCTGATTGCTGATGCTAGAACTTCCAACACTATGTGAAACAACAGCGGTGAGAGTGGACATCTCTGTCGTGTTCCTGAATTCAGGGGGGAAGCTCAGTTTTTCCCCATTGAGTATGATGTTAACTGCGGGCTTTTCTTAAATGATTTTTATGGTGTTTAAGTATGTTATTCTATCCTGACTTTCTTGAGCGTTTTTATTAAGAAAGGATGCTGAATTTTGTCAAATGCTTTTTCTGCATCGATTGACAGGATCATATGGTTCTTATCTTTTCTTTTATTAATGTGATGTATCACATTGATTGATTTGCGAATGTTGAACCAGCCCTGCAGCCTAGGAATGAATCCCACTTGATCATGGTGAATAATTCTTTTTATATGCTGTTGAATTCGATTCGCTAGTATCTTGTTGAGAATTTTTGCATCCATATTCATCAGGGATATTGGCCTGTAATTCTCCTTTTTTGCTGGGTCTCTGTCTGGTTTGGGAATCAAAGTAATGCTGGATTCATAGAATGAGTCTGGAAGTTTTCCTTCCCTTTCTGTTTTTTGGGACAGCTTGAGAACGATCAGTATTATCTCTGCCTTAAATGTCTGGTAGAATTCCCCAGGGAAGCCATCTGGTCCTGGACTCTTATTTGTTGGGAGATTTTTGATAACTGATTCCGTTTCTTCGCTGGTTATGGGTCTGTTCACGTTTGCTATTTCTTCCTGTTTGAGTTTTGGAAGTGTGTGGGTGTTAGGAATTTGTCCATTTTTTCCAGGTTGTCCAGTTTGTTGGCATATAATTTTTCATAATATTCCCTGATAATTGCTTGTATTTCTGAGGGATTGGTTGTAATAATTCCATTTTCATTCATGATTTTATCTATTTGGGTCATGTCCCTTTTCTTTTTGAGAAGCCTGGCTAGAGGTTTATCAATTTTGTTTATTTTTTCAAAAAACCAACTCTTGGATTCATTGATCTGCTCTACAGTTTTTTTTTAGATTCTATATTGTTTATTTCTGCTCTGATCTTTATTATTTCTCTTCTGCTGGGTTTGGGGTGTCTTTGCTGTTCTGCTTCTATTTCCTTTGGTGCGCTGTTAGACTTTGTATTTTATGTTTTTCTTGTTTCTTGAGATAGGCCTGGATTGCAATGTATTTTCCTCTCAGGACTGCCTTTGCTGCATCCCAAAGCGTTTGGATTGTTGCATTTTCATTTTAATTTGTTTCCATATATTTTAAAATTTCTTCTCTAATTTCCTGGTTGACCCATTCATTCTTTAGTAGGGTGTTCTTTAACCTCCATGCTTTTGGAGGTTTTCCAGACTTTTTCCTGTGGTTGATTTCAAGTTTCATAGCATTGTGGTCTGAAAGTGTGCATGGTATGATCTCAATTCTTGTATACTTATGAAGGGCTGTTTGTGACCCAGTATGTGATCTATTTGGGGAATATTCCATGTGCACTCAAGAAGAAAGTATATTCTGTTGCTTTGGGATGCAGAGTTCTAAATATATCTGTCAAGTCCATCTGATCCAATGTATCATTCAGGGCCCTGGTTTCTTTATTGATGCTGTGTCTAGATGATCTATCCATTTCTGTAAGTGGAGTGTTAAAGTCCCCTGCAATACCACATTCTTGTCAATAAGGTTGCTTATGTTTGTGAGTAGTTAGTTGTTTTATATATTTGGGGGCTCCCGTATTCGGCGCATAGACATTTATAATTGTTAGTTCTTCTTGATGGATAGACCCTGTAATTATTATATAATGCTCTTCTTCAACTCTTATTACAACCTTTAATTTAAAGTCTAGTTTGTCTGACGGGCTAGTATCCAAAATCTATAAAGAGCTCACCAAACTCCACACCCGAAAAACAAATAATCCAGTGAAGAAATGGGCAGAAAACATGAATAGACACTTCTCTAAAGAAGACATCCAGAGGGCCAACAGGCACATGAAAAGATGCTCAACATCGCTCCTCATCAGGGAAATACAAATCAAAACCACACTCAGATACCACCTCATGCCAGTCAGAGTGGCTAAAATGAACAAATCAGGAGACTATAGATGCTGGAGAAGATGTGGATAACCGGGAACCCTCTTGCACTGTTGGCGGGAATGCAAATTGTTGCAGCCACTCTGGAAAACAGTGTGGAAGTTCCTCAAAAAGTTAAAAATAGACCTACCCTATGACCCAACAGTAGCACTGCTAGGAATTTACCCAAGGGATACAGGAGTACTGATGCATAGGGGCACTTGTACCCCAATGTTTATAGCAGCACTATCAACAATAGCCAAATTATGGAAAGAGCCTAAATGTCCATCAACTGATGAATGGATAAAGAAATTGTGGTTTATATACACAGTGGAGTACTATGTGGCAATGAGAAAGAATGACATATGGCCCTTTGTAGCAATGTGGATGGAACTGGAGAGTGTTATGCTAAGTGAAATAAGCCATACAGAGAAAGACAGATACCATATGTTTTCACTCTTATGTGGATCCTGAGAAACTTAACAGAAACCCATAGGGGAGGGGAAGGAAAAAAAAAAGAGGTTAGAGTGGGAGAGAGCCAAAGCATAAGAGACTCTTAAAAACTGAGAATAAACTGAGGGTTGATGGGGGGTGGGAGGGAGGGGAGGGATGGATATTGGGGAGGGCACCTTTTGGGATGAGCACTGGGTGTTGTATGGAAACCAATTTGACAATAAATTTCAAAAAAAAATAAAGTCTAGTTTGTCTGATATAAGTTTGGCTACTCCAGCTTTCTTTTGACTTCCAGTAGCATGATAGATAGTTCTCCATCCTCTCACTTTCCATCTGAAGGTGTTCTCAGGTCTAAAATGAGTCTCTTGTAGACAGCAAATAGATGGGTCTTGTTTTTTTATCCATTCTGATACCTTATGTCTTTTGGTTGGAGCATTTAGTCCATTTACATTCAGTGTTATTATTGAAAGATGTGGGTTTAGAGTCATTGTGATGTCTGTAGGTTTCATGCCTGTAGTGATGTCTCTGGTACTTTGTAGTCCTTCCAACATTTCACTCACAGAGTCCCCCTTAGGATCTCTTGTAGGGCTGGTTTAGTGGTGAGGAATTCCTTCAGTTTTTGTTTGTTTGGGAAAACCTTTATCTCTCCTTCTATTCTGAATGACAGACTTGCTGGATAAAGGATTCTTGGCTGCATATTTTTTCTGTTCATCACATTGAAGATTTCCTGCCATTGTTTTCTGGCCTGCCAAGTTTCAGTAGATAGGTCTGCCACTAGTCTTATGGGTCTCCCTTTATAAGTTAGAGCCTGTTTATCACTAGATGCTTTCAGAATTCCCTATTTATCCTTGTATTTTGCCAGTTTCACTATGATATGTCATGCAGAAGATCGATTCAAGTTATGTCTGAAGGGAGTTTTCTGTGCCTCTTGGATTTCAATGCCTATTTCCTTCCCCAGATCAGGGAAGTTCTCAGCTCTGATTTGTTAAAGTACACCTTCAGCCCCTTTCTCTCTCTCTCTTCTTCTTCTGGAATTCCTATGATAGGGATATTGTTCCGTTTGATTGCATCACTTAGTTCTCTAACTCTCCCCTCATACTCCTGGACTTTATTATTTCTCTTTTTCTCAGCTTCCTCTTTTTCCATAATTTTATCTTCTAATTCACCTATTCTCTCCTCTGCCTCTTCAATCCATGCTATGGCCACCTCCATTTTATTTGGCACCTTATTTATAGCATTTTTTAGTTCCTCATGACTGTTTTTTAGTTCCTTGATCTCTGTAGCAATAGATTCTCTGCTGTCCTCTATGCTGTTTTCAAGCCCAGTGATTAATTTTATGACTATTATTCTAAATTATTCTATTATTCTAAATTATTCTAATTTCTTAAATAGGTTTTGATCAATTTGTTAGCTGTCACTACTTCCTGGAGTTTCTTTTGAGGCGCATTTTTCTGTTTCGTCATTTTGGCTAGTCCCTGTGGTAGCTCCAAACTGCAGGGCGCCTCCTCTGTGTTGTCCAGAGAAATTTTGTTGGTGGGTGTGGCTCCAGTCAGAACTGATGTCTGACCCAAGCCCACTGCTGGGGCCATAGTCAGACTAGTGTGTACCTTATCTTCCCCTCTCCCAGGGGCAGGACTCACTGTGGAGTGGTGTGGCCCCTGTCTGGGTTACTTGCACACTGCCAGGCTTGTGCTACTTTGATGGGATCTGGCCAAGGGCATATTAGCTGGGGTGGATCTGCAAGGTGTACAGGGGTGGGAGGGGCAGGGGTAGCTCGCTTTGCTGTTGGTGGTCCCCTGCGGGAGGGGCCCTGCAGCACCGGGAGGGAGGCAGGCCCGTGAGAGGGATGGATCCACAGAAGCACAGTGTTGGGTGTTTGCGTGGTGTAGGCAAGTTGCTGAGGGGAACTGCTTCCCTTTGGAATTTCAACTGGGGGATGGAGAGGGAAATGGCGCTTGTCAGTCCCTTTGTTCCCCAGCCGAGCTCTGTCCTTTTGGGGCTCAACAACTCTCCCTCCTGGTATCCTCTCGCCCTCCCTGCTCTCTGACAGCAGAGATGTTGACTTTTAACATTCCAGATGTTACGTCCTGCTGGCTGTCAGAACTCACAGAGTCCGGACCTTCTGCTTTTGCATTCCAGACTTTGGGGGCTCTGCTTTGCCAGTTGGACTGCCCCTCCACCGCCCCTGCTCCTTCCCGCCAGTCCGTGTAGCACGCACCACCTCTCTGCCCTTCCTACCCTCTTCTGTGGGCCTCTTGTCTATGCTTAGCTCCAGGGAGTTTGTTCTGCTAGTCTTCTGGCAGTTTTCTGGGTTATTTAGGCCAATGTGGGTGGAATCTACACAATAAGCAGGACAAGGTGAGCCTAGCATCCTCATACGTCACCATCTTCCTGTCCCCCCCCTTTTTTAAAGCAAGCTCTATGCCCAATGTGGGGCTTGAACTCACAACCCTGAGATCAAGAGTGGTTTGCACTACCCACTGAACCAGCCAGTCAGTCACCTCCAGAATACTTCTTTTCTGTAAGGCTTGGGAGAAGTGACTCATTTTCTTTAAAATATTTTCTGAAGTGCAGAATTTCTGTGCTATGGAATCCAATTTATCATTTTTTAAAATTTAAACATGGTTTTAATGTCATACCTAGGAAATCTTTGCCTGATTTAAGGTCACAAACATCTCTGATGTTCACATTGAGAAGTCCTATAGTTTTAGGTTAAACATTTAACTTGGTGAGCCATTTTGGATTAAATTTTATTTATGGTTTGAGTTATTGATCAAAAGTTCACTTTTTGCAAATAGGTATCTTATTATTGCAGAGCCATTTGTTGAAAAAACTATCATTTCTATCCTGAATTGCCTCTGTGCATTTGTCATAAGTCATTAAATATGAGGGTCTGTCTGTAGACTTCTCCATTTCATTGATCTCATATGTATCTTTTTTCCAATACTGTATATTGAGTCTAGAAAGCAGATAGTACAAGTTCTTAAAATTGTTCTTTTCAAAATTAATTTTGGCTATTCTAGTTATTTGACCTTTCTATATAAATTTTTGAATCAGCTTGTTAATTTTTACACACACACACACACACACACACACACACACAACTTAGTGGGATTTGTTGAGAATTGCCTTGAGTCTACAGATCGATATGAGGAGATTTGAGATTTTAATAATAATGAGTGTTCAAGTTCCTGACTATGGTATATGTCTCCACATATTTAGTTTTCCTTTGTCATTTTCATCAGTATTTTGTAGTTTAAGCATCTTACAGCATATATTTATGTATTTTTTGCCTAAGGATTTCACAATTTGTATTCTTAGTTTAGATGGTGCATTTAAAAATTACAATTTCAAATTGCTTTTTTTGTTTATAGATATATGATTATTTTTTTTGACCATGTATGTATCCTATGACCTTATTATACTCATAGTAGTTGTTTTTGTAGGTTCTTTGAGATTTCCTAGGTAATCAACTATTTTGTTTGTGAATAGGGAGATTTTAATTCCATTCTTTCCAGTACGATGCATTTTATTTCTTTATTTTGCCTGTTTGCTCCCATTAGGACTTACATCTGGTGTTGAGTAGGAATGGTGAGAGAGGCCATCCTTGTTCATGATCTTAGGAAAAGCATTTAGGTTTCCGTGATTAAGTATGAGGTTAACTATAGGGTTTTGGAGATGCCTCGTAACATATTGGAAAAGTTAACTTCTATTCCTAATCTGCCAAGGGTGTTTCTCATGACTAGACATTGCATTTTGTCTCCGTATTACTATCTTTTAGTACAAACTGGGTGTCCGAGGGCTGACTTTCAGTAGATTGCCGTGAGAGAGCTGCTGTGCTATGTATGAAGCCTTGACCTAGAAGTGGGTCATCTATAAATGGTTTAGTACAAATTTCTCCATGAATGTGCTTTGCGTGACAGGT